>NW_014543268.1:955877-1283720 GCF_000741045.1 Vigna radiata var. radiata | reverse complement strand
ATAGTCATTATTGAATCAAAATTAATATTAAATAATCATATATTTTAAAAATATCTCTTTTTTTAGTTTCCAATTCTGGATGTATACAATATCTCTTTTTTTTCTCTCATTGGACATATCTGTTTTCAAATATGCAATAATTATAGTAGGTAAAATTACTTTTCAGATACTGATGTTAATAAGGTATTGGAGTAAATCAACTCACTATGCCTGATTAGAGAGCATCTAAAATCAACATTGCCACCAATCTTCACATTCAAGTTTTTTTTACAATCATTCTTTACTGTTTGTGATTCTGGCTGCTATATAAGTTGATAGCTTTTTCTCTGATTGAGTTTGTGTGCTTCGTAATTTAAATCTTTAAAGTTATAACACTTGATATAAGTGTTTCTTTTCTCTGTAAAAATGCAATTTATTATTGAATATTTATTTTTTTTTGTAAAAAAGAAAACCCATAGGTTGGCCTTGACCCATAGGGCTTGGGGGTTTTTTAGCCCTGGGAGCTTTTTTAATAAAGGGCTTTTTTGGCCCTAATCCACATAGGCTAGGGCCAGGACCTATTATAGGAGCCTATTTGACAAGTCTACTCACAATTATGATCCTTCTCTTATTTTTAGTCATAAACCTAAGGGTATTTTCACCCATTATGATGCTTATCTTATTTTTAGTCATAAACCTAGGAGTATTTTCTCTTATACATATATTTTAAATATAAAATTTAAAAGTGAGTATATAATCATTTTATTTCATTATTAAATAATATTTTAGATAAAATTTTGAGCTGAATAAACAACACAAACACTAGCAAAAAAATTTAACATAAGTAAATTAAAAAGTAATTAAATATTTTATTCTAAACAAATAAGTTGAAATTTAGCTTTCAAAAATGTGTATGTAATTTGAAAAAATAAACTTTTAAACACAATTTATATCATAGAATAATATATAATCAAATAAAACACTTCAATTCAAAAAATGTTGTCATGTTCTCTTATTTTTATTATATTTCATGCTTATGAAAAACATAACATATTTATTACTAATGAAAAAATAAAGAAGATTTAGATAAATAATTAGAGACGATGATAAAGAATTAAGAAAATACATTAAGGTTTTGGGCGGTTGCATTGAAGAGGCTGTGTGTGAGTGTTCTATGCAGCTGCTTTCCTCAATTCCTCAAATAAACGATTCACCGTAAGTCAGTTCCGACGACTCCGCAGTTAGACGACTCTTTTCGTCTCCGTTATTCCTCGGCCGGTTCCCCTTCGCGCAAGTAATCGTAATCTCACACCCAAAGACCGTTCCAAAGCACGAGAACGGTTCGCCGCGCCTCGCTCCACGCCTCGGCGTCTGTACCACGCGCTGCGGCGTATGTCCTACGCGCTGAGGCGTCTTCCTCACGTGCTGCGGCGTCTTCCCTACGCGCTGCGGCGTCTTCCCCACGCGTTGCGGCGTCCTCCCATCGCGTTGCGGCGTCCTCCCATCGCGTTGCGGCGTCCTCCCCTCGCGCTGCGGCGTCCTCCCCTCACGCTGGGGCGTCTGCCGCAGCTTCATCCGCTCCTCACCGTAATCCTCAAATGCCGGAGAAAGCTCCGCCCTCCACTTCTCCATCTTCTTCACCACAGCCTCATTCCCGCTGTTCACCGACCACCCGTCAATCATAGAACTTTCGGCCGTACGCGGCGGCGGCATTGGGTACCAATCCTTCGCGATCGCCGCAGCTACCACCGATGGCGACGGCCCCATGTCCGAAATGAGCGATTCTTCGTTGAAGACGCCGCCTTTCCGCACATCCATTTCCGAATCCTGCTCATCGTAGCCATAACGTTTCGCAGTCCCGCGGTAGGTGTAGTCATTGATGGTGGAATCGTTTTTCTCGCTCTGACAACGTTGCAGCGTCAAAACACTAGCAGTTTCCAAAGGCGAGTGCTTTTGACGGTCCTCCTCGGTAATTACTTTTTTGTTTTTCCTAGTTTCCATTAGGTCATCGTCTCCGGAGGAACTGAGTTCGGAATAGAGTGGCATGTTCCGCATGGTGCTGTCGAGGAGGGTGATACCGATGTTGAGATTTCCCCGGGGGCGACCGGAGGGGCGGAGAATCTGGAGCGCGACAAAGCGGGGCTTTGGTTTCCGGCTTTTGGGAAGGAGGTTGGAGACGTGAATAGCGACGGTGCCGATGAGGACGGGGCTTAGCCATGTCTGAGCGTAGATTTCCATCATGATGACTGCCTTGTCGGAATTGAGGAGGTGGTCGTCAACGCGGAACACGAACTTCTCGTCCCACGTGGGGTTGGTGTTACCCTCATGGTCAACTTGGGTGGTAAGTCTGCGGTCTGGGTGGACCCAGCCCACAGCGTAGGCCCGAACGGGTTTGGAGACCTGGGGCAGATCTTGGGCTGAAATCACAGTGATTTCTATGAGCTGGTATGGTCCAATCTGGGCCATGATTTTTGGAAGCTTTGACGGAAAAGGACGGAGAAGATGGTGCTGCTACGGTGATCACACAACCACTGACTCACTCTTTTCCTCGATGCAAAACTCTCTCTTATCGCTTGTTCTTATATACCTTTGGCTCGTGAGCGCGTGGCTGCCATTCCAGACACGTGCGAATGTTACTTTGTTTGTCAAACTTACTGGATAATATCACAATACAGGTGTCTCTTGGGAAGAGAAAACCGAAAAAACAAACTTTTAATAATCATTAATTGTAAAATTAGGTTGGCTTGGAAGCTTCTTCAAAATGCATCATTTTTACACTATTAAATTTTTAGCCAAAGCTTCTCTTATTAAATTATTTTGTAATCAAAATTTAGCTAGTTTTAATTATTTTTATTTAAAAAAAAGTTCAACTATTTGCTATTTCATTTCTAATGATTGTTTCAAAAGTTCGTGTTCCAATATGGGTTTTCGTACAAAGTCTCCTGAACAGCACTAATTGGTGTAAAGGTTTTTTATTTGTCGTTACATATATGTTAATGTTTGCGAAAACTATTCCTCGTGACATATTACTGGACTTTAGTATAATAATAAAAAACTAAAAAAGTATTATTATCATTATAATTATAAAATTAAATAGAAATAATTTTTATAATTTTATTGTTTTTATTTATTTGTAGATAACACTTTACTATAAATAAATAATAAAAAAATATTAAATTTAAAAAGATATTAATTTAAAAAGTAAAATTCATGAAATAATTATTTTAAGCTTAAAATATAGTTATTTAAAAAGTAAAATAAAAATAAATGTATGAACGAAAAGAGACAAGTAGTAAAAATGCATGCGTTAGCATGTGTGTTATTTTCTTATGATAAAATAAATAATAAAATTAGTATTACTGTTATAATTATGATTAGTCTTTATAATTTTATTATAGATGATTATTTTAATTTAAACAAATACATTTAAAGGATAAAAATGAAAAACGAATTTGTATAAAAAAAATTGTCTTTAATTTACTAGTGAAACTTATAAATGAATGAGATATAGAAGATTTGTTAGACTTGTATCCAAATATGCTTTGAAATTCATTGTTGAGAAATTAGACCGAATAGAACATGTAAGACTGAATAGTGGAAGTTGTGGATACATATTGAGACAAACCTATAATCTCTTATGTGTTTGTGAATTAGCATGATATATAACCCTCGGGTAATTCCTTTGACTAAAATTCATGTAATGTGAACCATATTGAGTTTTTCAAATGATGTATAAAATAAATCTTAGTCATACGTATTCATTAAATGTGAACTTGGTATGGTTGTAATGGCATCTATGATACCTCCATTACATAAAACGAAGACAAAAAGTACATAAAAGAGTAAACTTCAACAAACAGAAAGGTCTACAAAGTGTGAGTTGTCATATTTTAAGCACGTAGATGTCTTGCACTCAACAAATGAATCTTCATCTCAAAAAAACAATTGCAATCAAAGGCAAAATTTATGCAAAGGAGAGTACTTATGATAGAGTAGTAATATCCTATGTGTCACCTATACATTATCAATGTTCTTGATGTCATGGTTGATGGTCATTGTGGGTATACATGCATTGTTGCATCACAGGGAGTGGGGGAAAGTCATGGTCCCTTACCCGGCACGGTCTCTACAAATAGCTTGGTAAATGACATGATGAATGCACGACACTAGTGAGAAGCTATGACCGACTCAAAAAACTAAGGAGGTATTTATTATTTGTTTTCTTCTTATTTTTATAACAATTCCTTTCATTCCTTACATGCTAATGCGAATAAGTGGATGATTATATCATATATTACTTATGTAATTGCTAATCAATATAATTTGATCTCAATCGATTTGTCATATGATTAGAATTATACTATCTTCTCACTATGTGCTAAATTACCTTCATATAATATTTATTTTTAAATAATTTTAAAAATACAAAAAATATAAAATTTTTCAAAATAAAAAATAAACGTCTTTCAAAATAGTTTTTGATTTTTTTTTTAAAAGTTATGTATTTTTTCAAATCCAACCCGATTCAAACCCATAATGAGCCGGATTGGTCCATAGATTACAACTCATTTTGAAAGCACTATTAATAATTTTTCTTTTCTAAATAATTAAATATTGGTTTAAAAGTATAAGTATTTGTATGACTTCCCCTACTACTAATTGTTTTCCTTTTTCTCACAATTACTAAAATACTAAAAAAATACGAAATCTTCAAACCAAAATATTAACATTATAAAACAAAGTTGTTTTTTTAAAGAATCACGTAAACCTAATTTTTCATTCGGAATAAAAATATGTATGAGTAAGTTGAATCATTTTCAAATTCATAAAAAAAAATATTTTTGTTTCTTTATAATATTATTTTTTAAAAAAATTAAATATTTAAAAAAACACATCAACTTTATACAATTAATTAAGGATAAACATGGTAAGTACTAATATCTTGTACGTAACCGATTTACAAACTCCTCCAATTTTTCGTAAACCATATTTTATTTAATAATTTCTCATAATCATTTTAGAATAAATTATAGTTGCTATTCCAATTTTTTTTTTCAAACTCATATTTTTTTAATTTGCCGACACCATATTTCTATTAATTTCTCATAATCTTTTCTCATATTTTTAGAATAAATACTATAGAGCTAAAAATTATTTTTCCAATGTTTCCTTAGTCTTTGAAATCTAATGTTTGTGAATTAAAATCATATATTTATAATCTTTATATATACTTTATTATCACATTATTATTTTTATTTATTATCTATACGATTATACAAAGAGATTCTACCCACATTTTTTTTTCTAATTTCCTTTTTTTTTTAATTTTAACCACTTTTTCTAAATTAAATAAATAGAAATTATTTACAAAATAAATATAAGCTAGTTTTATATATTTATTGTAATAATTTTAATTTTTGTATTATTATAAAAAATAATACACATGTTTTCTTAAGTATATCTATACCTAAGAAAACATGTGTATTTTTTAATTTTACTTTTTTTAAGTAATATTTTTATAAATTTAGCCGATTGTTTGAATTTGAAATTTTTAATCTTGAATATAACTATTTTATTGCTGTATTTAAATTTAAAAAATTAAAAATAAATTCGTAAACCTAGCTTAACATAAATGTAAATATTTTGGTGGGGATACTGAACCGTTACAATCCCTATTTATACTCTGAAATGGAAAAAGTTTCGCGAAGAAACAATCCGTCCAAATACACCATTTCGCATCCTTTTCTCTCTCTTTTTGTATCGGCTTCATGCCCTTTCATTTTCATTTCCGTCGCAGCATTGTACCATCGCAACGGCACTGTCTCAGTCGCTTCTCAAAGACCAATTCTCAGGTTCTGATTTTCTTCAATGCTCGTTTATCAGGTAAGTCACTGCTTAAACCATTCTCTTTGTTTTCAGATTAATGTAGCCTTTATTTTCATGTGTTGTGGTGTTATGGTTTGAAAGGAGAAAGAGTTTAAAACTGCAACCTAAAGAAATTGCATTCTTGATCAATCATCTATTTAGTATGCCATTGTTGTTGTTTCTCTTTTTATTTGAACATATAATTAGGTTTTAATTTCAAGATACTTAGATTATCAATAGAAATGGTAGAAATAAACCGCTGTTATTGATTCTATTGAGTTTAGTTTTAATGTGTTGTTGGTATAATTTATTATATTGCTGATCCGATTTTAAACCATGGTTGGATTGTGAAAACATTTTATTCACACTCTTTCTTTATTGCAAAAGAATCACATTGAGAACCTTTTCTAATTTGAGTTTTATTTGAAAAATTTACTAGTCTTAAGCAAATCTTTTCATTGTAATCTTAATTGCCACACAAACATTGTTCACTTAATTCAACTCATAATATTTTTCAAAGAAAGAAAAATCATATCTCCATAGTAATATATATTGTTTAATATCATATATATGTTTAATTCCTTTGTAAAAAGAGGAAGAAAAAAAAAGTGTAGAGAAAATATATTTGTATAAAAGGACAATAGGAAATGGTTGGTTTTCAGGTATATATATATATATATATTATCCCACAATAAGTAACCATTTTCTTATACTAAATAGGTATTTTATCAATTTTATTCTAATTTTTTTAAAATATCATGTCTTCGAGTTAACATGTATTGCTTGATATTCTATGTTCCTTTCATTTGTAAAAGTGACGGAGGTGAAAGAAGAGTCTAGATAAAAGAATTTATATCTCTAAGAAAAAGGACAAGAAAATAGTTAATTTTTATCGGCGATTACATTTCTTTTCAAATTATATTCTTTAATAAGTAACTATTTTCTTAAATTATAAGTATTTTATTAATTTTACCTCTTAATTATTATTTTTTTAAATATCAGGTCTCCATGTTTTGACATGTATTGTTTAATGTTATTTTTTTGCTATTATTTATTAAAAGAATAAAAGGAGGAAAAGGAAAAGGAAAAGAAAATATAAGATAGATATAGAAAAAAAGGAAATTAATTCATATAGAAAAGGACAAGAGTAATAATAGACTTTCATTTGTATCTACATTTTTTTAAACTAAAATAAGTATTTTATAATTTTACTGTTTAGGTAATCTTTTTCAAATATGATTTTTTTTCCTATATGATACTTTTAATTTCTTTTAAACTAAAATAATTATTTATAATAAAAATTATGGGGTTAAATATTTTGATCCTTTAATTTTTAATGAAGTTTAGAATGAGTTCTTTTTCGAAATTTTATATTAATTTACTCTTTTAACTTTATAAATATGTGAATTTAATCTTTTTAATCAAATCTTGGTAAGTTTATTTTGCTTTTTAAAAGTATTTCATGAAACCATTTGAGTTATTTACAAGATTTAATTCATTTTTTCAGTTGAAAAACACCTTTAAAACTTCAGATAAACTTAACAAATTTGGTTAAAATGATTAAATTAATGCTCTTATAAAGAGAGATTAAATTAATTCAAAGTTTTGAAAATTATAGGTTAAATATATGATTTGATCCCTTAATTTTCAATGAAAATTGAAATTATTATTTTTTTCAATACTTTAGACCAATTTAGTCTTTTAATTTTAGAAATGTGTGGATTTAGTCTTTTTAATCAAATTTTGTTAAGTTTATTTGACGTTTCAAAAACATTTCATTAAAATATTTGAGTTGTTTACACGATTTAATACATTTATACTTCAATGTTAGTTGAGAAACACATTTAAAATCTACAAGGAACTAAATTATTGTAAACTTTTGAAGATTATAGGTTAAATATATATTTTGATCTCTTAACTTTTAATGTAGATTGGATTTAGGTTTTGTTTGAAATTTTAGACAAATTTAGTCCTTCAACTTTAGAAATATATAGATTGTATTTTTAATTTAATTTTGTTAAGTTTATTTGATGTTTCAAAAACATTTCTTGAAAACATGTGAGTTGCTTACATGGTTTAACGAATCTTTACTTCAACGTTAGTTGAGCAACACATTTAAAACTGACGAGGGATTAAATTAGTCCAAAGTTTTGAAGATTATGGATTAAATATATGTTTTGATCCCTTAACTTTTAATGAAGATTGGAATTAGTTCCTTTTTAAAACTTTAGATCAATTTAGCCCTTCAACTTTAGAAATATGTAAATTTTAGTATTTTTAATCAAATTTTGTTAAGTTTATTTGATGTTTCTAAAACATTTCATGAAAACACGTGAGTTACTTACATGGTTTAGCACACTTTTTCTTTATTGTTAGTTGAGAAATACATTTAAAACTAATAAAGGAGTAAATTAATCAAAAGTTTCAAAGATTATGGATTAAATATATGTTTGATCCCTTAACTTTTAATGACAATTGAAATTAGTTCTTTTCAAAACTTGGATGAATTTAGTCTTTCAACTTTAGAAATGTGTGGATTTAATTTTAATCAAATTTTTTATGTTTCAAAAACATTTCATGAAAACATTTAAGTTATTTATATAGTTTAACCTATTTTTTCTTCAATGTTACTTGGAAAACACATTTAAAACTTCAAATAAACTTAACAAAATCTGGTTTAAAGACTAAATTAATGCCTAAATTAGACTAAAGTTTCAAAGATGGACTAATTCAAATTTTCAAAATTAAAAAACAAAAAACATATTTAATCTAAAAAATATTTATAAAATAAATAAAAGTAATTTATAACAAAAATTATAATAAGTATTTTTTTTAAAAATTTTCTAATTATAGATTTATTAATTTTTGTATAGATGAACACACATATGCTAGTATTTGTATTTTCACTAGTTTTCTTAAAGTAAAATTAATATCTATAATAAAAAATTGTCTGCCAAGTAAAAAAAGATTACTCATAATAAAATTATTTAAATTATTATTTATGATTATAATTTTTTTGATAAATAAGCATGTAATATATATATATATATATATATATATATATATATATATATTCACTAGTTTTTAAAACTAAAATAAATATTTAGAATTTGTCAACAATAAATTATAAAAATTATTTATACCTACCGTAAAACATTATAATAATAATTTTATCATTTTTTATTTATGATAAAAAAATAATAAACACATACATGCATGATTTCACATAAAAATAATAATGAATAATGTGATTTTAAATTTTTTTATAAAAAAGTCTTCCTTATAATTTTATTCTTTATTCGTTTATCTTTAATCAACTTTCTTTTTTTAATTTCCACCCTCCTAATTAGTTTTTCTAAATCAACCCCAACCTAAAATTTTATATGCAACATAACAGTTGAGCATATTTTCCTTTTATTAACTACCATTATAACATTAATAATAATAATAGTAATAATTAATAATAATAATAATAATAATAATATTAATAATTAATAAACGGATCAGGTTTTGTAGTCAATAAAATATAATTGTTTTGTTTGCAAGAAAGTAAATGATGAAAAAGAAATACTAAAATTTAACATTATTATTTCTCACCTATTTATATTCATCTCTTTATTTTTCATTATATTTTTTTACTAAACTTCAATCAATTTTTTTCATTAACTATTATCATCTACTTAGTTGGTCTTGTTTCATTAAAATCCTTGATTTTAGATTAAGAATCCATTCTACATCAACCATGTATTTAGACAACATATACTCTCTAATATATTTGCATTAACCTTGTTATGTAGAGTATACACAAATCATGTTCATTTTTAGGTTTAGATGGAGAGAAAAAAAGAAAAGGGTGGAATCTAATATATTATTTTTCATAAATTCTTATTTAAACTAATATGTGTTAACTATATTTTTATCTCTAAATTATACTATGATTTTGATCTTCACTTCTATTTCAAATTTTTATCTCGTTAGGTTTCTATATTTAAGAAATAGATTAATTTAATAATTTTCTTCCATCGACGTTAATATATTTTAAATTATGTTTTCGATTATAATGAAAAATTAATTATTAATATATTTGAAGTATTAATATTAATATTATTATTATTATTATTATTATTAAAATTAACACTAAGTTAACATAAGAAATAATAATAAAAGACAATAGACGAGAATAAATGTTTCGGTATATAAAACATTAGATAACAAAAAGAGAATAGATTAAGATGACTGAAAATATTTTATTTTGTTTCTTCACAAAAAGTACATAAATTTTGATATGATCTACAATCATCCCTAATATATGGTTTAGTTACGATACTTATTTCAATTTTAGATATTATAATGTCGTATAAACTTAACCTTTCATGGCAATATCTGAAATATTTTCATTAATGTCTCTCTTTCAATATAATTTTTTTTAAACTATCTTTGTTAGTGACTAATTGACGAAAGTTATAATGAAACTATTTAAAAATAAAAGAGGTGTTCCAAGTTCTTCTCCGCCCGGCTACGAAATTGATGCGATCTCCGAAATTCATTTTTTACTTTAAAGGATAACTTTGTCCTTTTGTGTGATTTATTTTACATTTTAAATAAAATTTTAATACTAGATTAATTATGTATGTCATTTTTAAATATGGATGTGAAATTATTATTATTTTTTAAATTTTATTATATTTTGATTTTAAGTTTTAAAAGTAAATTAATATGTAAAGTCTTGAAGAATGATACTGGTTTAAAAATAATGATACTCAATTATTTTAATATTAAAAAGTTTTAATATAAATAGTTCAGTTAAGAATGAGTTTTATTATTTTAAAACACATAAGAAACTACCTTTTAGAGTTCTCTTATTCTTTTCTTAGAGTTCTCATCCCCTCTTCATTTGTTTAAAGATTAGACACAATTTGTGTAATTATAGCGGCGAGATCTTCAAGTCTAACCGATTTCTTTTCTAAGAAAGTAAGTTAGTTTTTACACTTTTTTTTGTCGGTCTCATTTCTTTTGCATGCGAACCTTAGTGTTTCATCTCAGTGTTCTATATGATTCTCTGTTGATCTTTGCTTCTCAGTGGAGCAGTCTGAGTTTAAGTTAAATTAACGTATTTGTTTATTTTGATTATTGATTTGAATTATCCTTTTCCTATGTCTTTCATCTCTCAATCATGTTAATGATTTTTGCATCATAACGTGCATATTAATCATATAAGTTTAAGAGTTTCTAGGTTTGATTAAGAATGTACTTTGATTGAATTTATGAACTTTCATATGATTAAATAGGTTTTCACTACTAATCGAGAATGTACTTTGATTAATGATAAAAATTTCAACTATAATTAATTGAGAGTTTACTTTGATTAATTAACTTTTAATTTAATTAATAAATTTAAGAATAAACATGATTAAACACAATAGCATTCAATTGAAAATGTATTTTGGTTGAATTTAATCTAGAAAGGTCTTGTTATTGATTGAGAATCTATTTTGATTAATTATAAGATTGTCCTCAAGTTAGTTAAGAATGTACTTTAATTAATTTGATACCTCAACAATAATCAATTGAGCAGGAATCTGTGAATAACGATGATGAATTTATCTTGGAAAAGCCGTGAAATTAACATATTTTATTATTATTGTTTCTAATTGTCTCATTTGTTCTTCATTTAAACTCACAACATTCTTCAACATTAAATTGATTTTCATTCTTATTTTTAAGCATTGCATAATATTTACTAACCTCTCAGAGCCTTCATAAGAATCAAGTATTGAAAAACAATTTCGTATTTGTTGAGAAACAGGTCAGGGTTACTTTAACTCTATCTAGTTTGTTGGCTACTAACTTGACAATATTGAAGTTGCCTTGTAAAGTGGTATTAATTTGATAGCTTCAACGACAACACATCAAATTTGAGTGATTCTAATGGTGTATCTTGATCATGTTTTTGTTGGTTGTAGATGCAGTTAGTATTCGTTGATTTGTGGGAGCTGTCGAAGAGTTTTATAGAACCGTTGGTCTTCAAACAGGTAAGGAAAGCTAATATTTGTTTGAATTTATGTCAAGAAGTATGAAATTATTTTTGCTAGATTGTGAGAATGATGTTTGGTTGAATATTTTATCATTTGGGATAATTATTTAATAAAAATTGTGTTTGATGAATGAAATTGGATTATTGATGAATGTTGTTGTGAATGATAATGAATTGGTATTTGCTTGAATTTTAAATGTTGCGATTTTGGAGTCCTAGGAGGTACAAATCTATTTCAGAATTGAAAGTAGTGAAATGAAAGTGGTGTTAGGAAGGTTTTCGGGTCTAAATTGAGGTTTTGGTATGTGAATTTTTACAGGAGTGGTTTTAGAGGAAAAACATGATGTGTTTGGGGTTGGTGTCTAGGCCTTTTTAAGACTTGTGTAACCTTTTTAGTCCAATTATATTTGAGGTGAAATGTTTATAATATGATATATGAGTTTTAATTTTGGTCAATGGGTAGGTGTAGGGATCAGTTTTAGTCAAGGAAGAGGGGTTTTTACAGGTGAAATATGGGAGGAATGGTTGTTAAGAGTGAAATTGTTGTTTAATGTTTACCTTAAGGCTGTTTTGGACTTAGTAGGCTAGTTAGTACTTTAAAAATATGGTTTAAAACATTTGAATTCTGATATATGAGTTGTGGGTTGTATGTTGATTAGTTGAACCTTGATTATTGACCAAATCAAATTAGTTTTTAATTTAAATTATAAATTTGTTTTTGGATCAATTCCAGTGTCCTAGATGCCATTTTGATAATTTGAATGAGTATTCGGGGTAACCAAGTTAGAAAAATTATGTTGTTGTAAAAAATTGACATGAATAATTGATTATCAGATCTGAAAATGGATTATTGTAGTAGGTATTCTGAGATAATTGATTATCAGACCTGAGAATGAATTATTTTAGTAGGTATTTTTGTTTTTGCGTAAAACTTTCAGAATTAATCGATTATCTCATAAGAAAATGAATATTTATGGTTTGTGAACATGTTTATGCATATGTTTATGATGGATGAATACGACGATATATGCATGAAATGAAATATTGCATATTAATATGTATGGTTCCATAACTCTCGTGGAGAGGTTCCATGTTGGTTCCCTGTAATCTATGTATTAATTAGGAGCTCAGTCTTGAGGGTTATCTTGACACTCTAATGATCATTTATTCTCAAGTAGAGAAGGGTCTCATGTGGTGAGAGTAGTATGAGATCCTAGTTTTGGGCTGATAGTATTGGCAAAAAACATTTTAACGTACTAATCTTGTATGATTGGTTAGAGGATGAGGCAACTGTTCCACCACCACAAGTGTACAATCTGTCATAGATCGACAATAACGCATGTATCAAGATTTTGAGTCTAAGTGTTTTGTTTAGTTTGAAGTGAAAATATAATATGTTACTTTGTGAGTTTTATGTCTTTTTTTTTTTTTTTTTACATTAGCTTACCCTTTTATCGGTGTGTGTTTGTTTTTTTCTTTTGTATTAGGATTTAATTTTTGGCTCAATACCACTAATGGTCCTTATTTTCGTCAGGTTTGTTCGATTTGGTTCTGTTTTTTTTTTCTGCTCGATGTTGTCCTAAATAATGTAATTTATGTTCAATTTAGTTCTTTTTGCAAACAGTGTTTAAATCTTTAACAACACAATGTCAAAGTTAGCAATAAGTAAATGATGTAAGCTATTATATCTGACGCGACTGTCTCTTGTCATCTTCATCATAGCCACTTCATCATCTTCCATGTTTTAGAATTTGGGAACCCAACCTCTTTCACCTTCGCCTTCTTCAAAATTTCCCTTCTTTTCCTTCATTCTCTCTAGACCTACATCCACCCCAGTTCCCAACCCCAATCCAATGGCCTCAAAGCCGCCATCCGTCGTCTCGACATTGATGGCTACGAGCCTCTCTCCTCCAAAATTGTCGCCGAACTCAAGAAAAGGAACAAGTCCAATCACCCCTGAATAATGGGTTCTTCACCAACGAGGTTTTCATTCTCATTCTTTTATCCATTTGAATCTTTACATGTGGGAGCACTGCTCATTAAGGGCATGTTTAAGAGATCTGCGTCCAAGAGGTTCGACAAGCAATTGAGCATTTTTTTTTTGGGTTTTTGGACTTTACTCATGCGATCCTTTATGCAAATCAAGTGCTAGTTATATTTGTATCTTTGTTGTGGATAACCCCTTTGGCTGAGATTTTTGTGAATAGTGGAGATGGTGCAACAAAGAGTGGATTTGGTAATGCAGAGAAATTGGTGGGGAAATGGGGTTCTTGCCTTCTGATTTTGGAAGCTTTAGGAAGTGGTGCTTGTTGGGGTCTAGTTTGTTGCAGATTGTGGCTTTTAGGCCTAACATGCTGCATATTATTGCAAATGAGGATTATCCCTACCCCCATTGAACCACCACCATGTGAGGAATGACAATTTTGGTGGCCCAAGCTATTGCAACAACAATAAGAAGAAGATTGGGAAGTAAACATGACTCCTCAACCACCAAGATTGGAAAGAAGATTGCTTAACCTCGAACCTCACTATGGTTTTCACATAAGAAAAGTAAAAAACCCTAATTTCAGAATCCATCCTCATCAAAAATTGGGTTTCATTAAATAAATGGCATTTCTTTAATAATCCACCTCATTGTGCCGGAAGGGAATCCATGTGGGTAGTTAAATGCCATCTCATTAGTCTTTTGCACACCTGGACTGTCGGCCGTTAACGATTTAAACGCCGTTTCCAAAAAGGACTAAATTTATCATAAATTACATTTTTCATAACAACAATAAATAGAAAAAAAAAACTAAAAAACAAATCGAACAAACTTGACGAAAATAGGAACCATCAGTAAACCTTAATTTTTCATATCTAAGTTTTTAACTTTAAAAATCTCTAGTTTCTCTTGTGGGATCATATTTGTAGCAGTTATTTTAGTATTTTTATAGTAATAAAATACAATGATATAGAATATAATTTTTAATTTAAAGCTAATTATGTTTATTTTTTATATATTATTATTTTTCATACATTTAATTTAAAAAATTATATAAATAATTTAAATATTAGTATGATAGAATTATTTATTTTTAAAATTTTAAAAAAATATATCAATTTTTTAAACAAAAATAATTTTAATTTTATATTAAAATTTAAGAATTAAAATAATATTTAATATAAAATTTAAGAATTTAAAAACATATTTAACTCTTGTTATTATTTATTATTTATACGAATGCAAATATAATTTAACACTGAAGCAGACTTGTTGGATTTCTATTTGTCTTCTTTATTCTGTAATAAACGTGAAGAATTCGTATCTACAGTTACATTTGGCGTGTGTTTGTTTATTAGTATCCATTCCCATTTTTCTACTTAAGAAACTAAACTTGATAACGAAAAATTGCTAGATTTACATATAAGGTTGGAGATAGTTCTCTCCTGAAATCTTTTCATTGTTTACTGTAGAGATCTATTGCAATATAATTGACCTTTCTTAATTTGAAGACCCCCTCTAACATTGTTCTTAATTCTCTGAACTTGTTCAGGATGAAGATTAATATGTGGTCATATAAAATTCAAGCTGATAGGTAACTTCGGTATTGTTTTTGATTCGGGTGGCTTTTATTTGTTGGAGCTATTATGGCCCCTAACGCAGGAGCTGAGAAGGCCTTTAGCTTTATGATGGACTTGGGAATTTCTAAGGAGGAGGTGAAGCCAGTGTTGATAAAGCTGTTAAGAGTTTATGAAGGAAATTGGGAACTAATTGAAGACGACAATTATCGGACACTTTTAGAAGCGTACTTTGATTTTGAGAAAGAGCAGGTTTCCTCTAACTTCATTTTCTTTTTTTCTTTTTTGAATACACACACTTACAAATTTTAGTTTTTTTTTAATTGAGGAAATTTATTTTAAGCATTAGTATTGAATATTTTTGTCAGCGTAATATTAGTTTTTATCTAACACGTATGTTGGTGTGATATAACTGTAACTTCACTTCTGGCGATTACAAAAAGTAGATTTAAAATGTGAATTATTATATCATCAATCAATAGGAAAATAGTATTATTAAATATCTTATGGAAAATCCACTTTAAGAGACTAAAATAACAAAATTCAAAAAATACAGGAATTGTTTTTTTTTCTTGTATAATTTAAAAGTTAATGCCTTTGTTGTCTTCTTCAAAAAGGTAATTGAAGGTGAGAGAAAACCTAATGCCAGTGGTCATGGCCAAATATCAACAGGGGAACCATTCTTGGTAGATGGTGATGACCGTGTTTTACCAATCATGGACAGCTCAAGCAAAAAGTTAAGTGCAGAAGTCAAAAAGTCATCCTCAAAGAAAAACATTAAGCCATCTCAAACATTCACAGAAGATGATAGGCCCCAAACCAGTTCACAAGCATTGCATTCAACGATGAGTGAGGCCAAAAAGACCTCTAATTTACCCCGTGGATCAGCTAAGGACAGTTCACAAACATCTGCACGGCACCGTGGCCAGATCGAGATGAACCCTGTGAAGCCAAGGGCTAAAAAACCCAAATTAGTTTTTTCGACGAATCATAATGGTAATCCTGCCTTCTTTATCTTGCAATAATTTCTTCTTTTTAGATTATAATATACTTGCTTCGATTTTTTTATGGGATTACATGTAGGTTTTTTCTTTAGATTTTACAGGTTAGCGAAGTGTGGGTACCCATGGTTGATGTTTGGATGGGGTTTTTCAGAAAAAATATGAAAAATTTTTATCTGATTTATACGAGAAACTTAGTTTATAAATAAATTAACTAAAAATTAAAAATTATAAAATAAACTTTTACAAATGAATTTGTTCTTATCTTTTTTGTGAAAAATGGAATTTGAAATTGGAAATGATCGTTCCTTGTAGTCGGTGTATTTTTTTTTTTTAAGTTTCTTTTTAAGAATTTGAGATTGACTCCGTTTTTTTGGTAAATTTGTGTGTGTCTATATATATATATATATATATATATATTACTAATATTTTCTCCAACAATATAGTGTTAGTGATTTTTGTAAGAATTATAGTTGACAATATTCATGATTTATTGGAATCAATTTTCTGATGTGAATTTTTGTTAATTTAAGATAATATAATCTTTTCTTTATCTTAAAATTAACTTGGTGTTTCTGTTTTTGGAGAATTTGGATACAAGGAGTTTACGAGTTAGTGTGATGGTCAATATATTCAATTATATAGAAGTGTGAAAATGGGTTCAAATTGGTATGTTAACTCGGTTCACTAATCGGGTTAGGTTAGAAAAAAAATCATTTTTTTTAAATGTTGGTTAAATTTAACCTGATTCACTTGATAACAAATAAATAAGAGAGAGTTTGACCCGAAACTTGCCAACATCAATTATTTTTTTATTAATCATTTTTCATCAATATTTTATAATTATTTATTATTTATAATTATTGAGGTGAACAATTTGGTACTTTTACATACATTACTATTTAATAATGTTTGAATAATTTGAATGCTTAATTTATTTGTTTATATCTACATTTTATTTTTTTAGTACTATATTTATACTAATATTTGATAAAATAAGTGAACGTTTTGATTGTAGATTTATAAATAGATGAGAGGAGTCAATTCACTTTGATTATGTTGAAACCAAAATTAGACTTAACATGACTAGGTCCCCAATGTTAGAGTAAACTAAGACAAAAGGGGATGAAACATATTATGAGACACTACGAGGAAAGAAACTATGACTATGCTCGCCTAATTGACACGAATCACACTCCAAACTGGATAAGTTAGGAAATGGCGGTTGCAATTTAGCAAGACTGGGATGATCTAATTGAGTATGAAGAAGAGAATGAGATTCCATAACTGTGCCAACATGTGTAGAAGGACGAAGAAGATAAAGATCATGAGACTCTCATTCGGTGCCAATCACATTTTTGGAACTCTGATCTAGTAAACAAACAAAATTTATGGTAAAAGAAATAACACAATCAAGAGTATAAGTTAGACGACTAATGGATAATAAGTTAAAAGGAATAACATAATCAAGATAACAAGTTAGATGCCTAATTCAACCTCACAGAACCAACTTAGAAGTTTGCATCAACTTATATATTCTAAGCTGACTTTATCTTTAGTCGATGTGGGATTTTCAACAATACTAATAACATTTCCCTTCAAGTTGGTGAATGGATATCTATCGTTCCCAAGTTGCATACGTGATCATGAAATCGTTTAGTGGGAAGACCATTTTGTAAACAAATATGCTAACCGAGGCCCATATGGGACATATGAATTAGTGATAAGGTCACTATCTAGTTTCTCTTTAATAGTGTCAATCTATCTTTGTGTGTTTGGTCTTATCATGCTGAATTGATTGTGAACAATGTTAATAGCTGACTTATTATCACAATAAAGTATCTTTTAGAATAATCCTTAGCCATAACAATTCACACATCCCTTGTGGTATAACTTGGAATTCATCCTATGCGCTAGACCTTGCAATAACATTTTGTTTCTTACTTCTCCAAGTCACCAAATTTCCACCCAAGAACATGCAATATCCTTAGACGGATTTGTTATCTATGACAGAACTTGCATAATTTGCATCAGTATACACTTCTATTTTTAATTTTTCATTCCTCTTGAACAATAATCTCCTTGGACTTATCATCAAATATTGAAGGATTTTGTTTATAGCTTGTAAATGTCTCTTCAAAGTTTGTTCCAATACGTTCAAATTCTGAAGTCTACATCTTTTAATAGTTGAGGTAACTTAATGAAGTGTCTCTTAAGACAAAATCATCTCAAAGGTCACTAACACCAAAATAGACAATAGACATTATCTCATCTGCAATGGCTCTAACGCTACCAAAATTGAAAATAGGAACAAACATCATGTTCATTTCAATATTACAAATTTCAGCGTTTCAATTTAATTTATTCAAATCCAATCTTATAAGATGAAGTTAACACTCACCTATTGTTATAATTTTTCTATATTTTTAGTCGATGTTAAATCTCTAATGTACCACTCTCATGATCAAAACATCAAGTGAGAGAATAGAGTTGTGTCTGATAATGAGTGATATGATATATTCAAAGAAACCTTCTTAAAATAGATGCTAATAAACTCTTATACGTGAGTTTTTATGTGTTGTTTTCACTTTATAATGTTTTTGTGATAAAATATTGATGTGTAGTTAATTTCTTGTTGATTTTCTTCAGCAGGAGATCTTTGTGTTAAACCTCCGTCAAATCAGGATCAGGATTTGCAAAGTAAAAATCTTGTACCAGCCTGCATCAATAATACCCGTGCTTATAATGGAAATATTACAATCGCTAGTTCTTCACGTCTTGAAGAAGTTAAATTATCTTTGAATTGTGAGTCAGCCTTGGCAGGACTAAACTTCCGTATTCCTGATTTGGATATTGCTATGAAGTTCATGGATAGGAAGTACCTTAGCTCAAGCAAGACTGCTGACCCTCAATTTTCTACGGCAAAGCTATTGAATGATCTTTGTAGCATTTTTCTTAAGCTGGGGCTTCGAAAGGGGTCAAATTCCAACCTAGCCAATACACATACAGAATACGCTAGTCTAGAAGAAAGGAAACCCTTTAATTTTATCAGTGACATGACAAAAGGTTCTGAAAAGGTGAAAATATCGTTAATAGATGAATTTGGCGGTGAAGCCTTGCCAAAGTTTAATTACATACCATGCAATATAATATATCAAAGTGCTACTGTAAATATTTCTTTGGCCCGGATTTCGGATGAGGGTTGCTGTTCTGATTGTTCAGGCGACTGTCTTTCTTCATCATTACCATGTGCGTGTGCTCGGGAAACTGGTGGAGAGTTTGCGTACACTCCTCAAGGTTTGTTGAAAGACGAATTTCTAACTGCTTGCGCGACTATGAAGACTGATCCTAAAGATCATCATTTTGTGTACTGTCAAGAGTGCCCTTTGGAGAAGTCAAAGAATGAGTACATGCCTGAACGATGCAAGGGACATATGGTAAGGAAATTTATAAAGGAATGTTGGAGGAAATGCGGATGTGACATGCTTTGTGGGAATAGGATAGTGCAACGAGGTATTGCATGCAAATTGCAGGTATGAAATTCTATGAATACTCATACAATAACTTATACCAATTGATAAAAATCATGAGAAAAGCCTCTAAAGTGACACTTGTTCTTTGCAATTGGCTCATTGCATCATTAGCAGTGCTACAATTGTTGTATTTGATTTTGTTGAATATATTCTCAGCTTTTCTTCTTCAGGTGTTCTTAACTCGAGAAGGTAAAGGATGGGGCCTTAGAACGTTAGAAGATTTGCCAAAAGGAACTTTTGTATGTGAATATATTGGAGAGATATTAACCAATATGGAGTTATACGATAGGATAGTGCACGAGAGTGGGAATGACAGACATACATATCCTGTAACTCTTGATGCGGACTGGGGCTCAGAAAAGGGGTTAAAGGATGAGGAGGCACTATGTTTAGATGCAACATATAATGGAAATGTAGGAAGGTTCATCAATCATAGGTAACCATATAAAATGAAACCCTTCTGAAATTCAACATTTTCCATTAAATATTATAATTTCGTTATAATGCTCTGTTTTTTTTTTTTTTTTTATCCTGGTAAGTGATATTCAAACACCAATAGTTATATACGGTGATTTTGTTGATTTTGGTACCAATTTCTTTTGCCCACTTCTTGCTTTCGTTTAAAATGTTTATTTAATGATGTTATTAGTTCGACTGTTCTTTGATTGAAAATTTTTAATTACCATCTTTAACAAAAATGTTTATTTTTATTGTAAATTGAATCTGATACCATCCGTACAAATGAGTTACTGATCATTTGAAGTGTTTCGTTCTCCCCTGTTTCCGATTCTTTCTTTTCTTTGCATTTAAGTAACTGATGAAAGTAGACGACAGAACCGTTACTAATGTTTGTGTAATCGCAGATGCTATGATGCAAATCTCATAGACATTCCCGTTGAAATAGAGAGTCCAGATCACCATTATTATCATGTAATGATTGGTTAATTTTATATTCACATAGTTCTCTTTAACATTTTCTTAGTTTTGAGTAACATAATAAAATTTCTGTTTTTGTTCTTTCTGTGCAGCTTGCCTTCTTTACCAATAGAAATGTAAGTGCGTATGAGGAATTGACATGGGTAAGTTGGTTGGACCGAATTTTTATTCGTGCGTTTTTTTTTTCTTTTTTTGTAAATTCATAATATGAAAGTTTAAAAAAGTAATAAAAATTATTTTATCTATGTATAAAGGATTAGAAGACATTGAAATTAATTTAGAAAATGTAATTAAAAATACTTTCAAATTATATTTTGCCTTATCTAAAATCTAATCTAAATCGAATTGTAAACATTCTTTCCTATCTTTCATTTGATAATATGAAAGTTAAATAAATGTAATAAAAAATGTTATCTATAAATAAAGGATTAGATGAAATTGAAATTAATTTAAAAAATGTAATTAAAAGTACTTTCAAAATATATTTTGCCGTATCTAAAATCTAATCTAAATCGAATTGTAAACATTCTTTCCTATCTTTCATTTGATAATATACTTATGCCTTGATATACGAATTAAACAATGATTGTTATGCTGTGTTTTAAGTTAGCGGTGGGAAGGCATAGACGCTACTGTCGTAATCAATCCTCATACGTAATTGATATTATATGCAGGATTATGGTATTGATTTTGATGATAAAGATCATCCTATTAAAGCATTTCGGTGTTCTTGTGGAAGCGCCTTCTGCCATGATAAGAAACAAAAAGGTTAGTTCCATTAATCAACTGTTTTCCTTAGTTGCGGAATTCCTCACCCCTAGATGCAAGTGTTAACTTCTGTATTTCTAAATGGCTGTGTATATTATTTGTAGTAAAATCTCTGTACATTGTTTATTACACTTAAACAAAATCAAAGAGAAAATATATTTTAGATAGGTTTCACAAGTATCTCTTAAGTTATGGGATTGATATTGAAACTCTAGATTAATGAGATACAATGAAAAAAGGAACTACTTAGTTAAGTCTATTACGAGTCTATTAATAAATCTCTAAGTTGATCATTGCATCCAACAAACTTAGTACAAATTTTCTTGGAACAACTTTTCTCAAATATAATGTCAATCGATTTTTATGTGATTGGTCCCCTCGTAGAATATAAGATTGGTAGCAATATGAAATGTTGGTTGATCATCACGAATACTTCTTCATTGATTAATCTCACAAAATTTTAGTTATTGGTGGAATTTTTTTATGCACAAGTTCACAAGTGAGAATTTATTTTCCTATATTTAATTTCAAAAGTTGATCGTACAACTACATTTTTTTTTCTTATTTTTCTTGGAAATATTTCTTTCAAGGAACACACAATATCTTGTTGTAGAGTATCTCCTCATAGGAGATCCAAACCAATCAATATCACAATACCTAGATATTTGGATATTCCCTTTATATTCATATTATAAGGACCTAATGATCTGCCTTATTGTGTCCAAAGAGTACTTTTAATATCCAATCGTAAAGGACTAATGATGACTAGTTATCATGGGAAATAAAAGGCAAACAATCATCATGATGGTTACTAGAGAGAAAGTATCCATATAACGTATGTTATTGATAATTTTTTCTTGGATATCTAGGGCAATGGTAAGCTGACCAATTCCTTGAGAAAGAGTAACGTAATATTTGTTCATAATATGTACATTGAGGACGGTTTTTACTACTATGTCTTCTTTCACTTGTCTTAAAACATTTTATGGCTAGAAACATTGACTTTTTAAGCTATGATTGCTAGTGTGATCAAAATTTGGATTAATTGCACGAAGAAACATGATCGTAGGGTATCTTCTTAGCATAAAAGATTTATGTCGTGATCAATTTGTTCAAGAGATTGAACATGTTTAAGAGAATGTCATTTGCAAAATTACTACCAGACTTCTTTCTAAAAGATTGTACATGTTTTGTGAGTTTAAAGGATCAATTGTATTGGGCTGGATTTCACTTATTAGTCGCAACATAACAAATATTGAAAGTTCATCTTTTGTCTTTGGGTAGTATCTTCTAGTGATATCTCTCTAACATCTCTTTCCAAGTGAACATGAAAGTCTTGGTCAGAATCCAAAACTCAACTCTTTCTATATGACGTTATGGTTGGATAACCTAAAAAATAGTGTGTTGATCCAAAAGTCGTTTGGTACCTGAAAAGAGGAGTAAAACAATGACTTTACAAAGAGTAGATGGTAGTCAAACAATTGACCGCAAGGAAGGGACAAGTAAGGTCTATGAAACCATACCCGGGAAGAGTGTGTGGGCAATAACGATTTAGAAAGTGATTAGTCTTATGAGGGGGATTTAACCATTTTCAACAACAACGAAACTTAGAGTCAAATTCATATAAAGGCCAATGAATTTGTAGGTCCTTTTTTATATTGTGTTTTTCATCTCTAATTAATGTTACTTAATGTAAGATATGGACTCACTTAAATTCTTAATAATTTGTTTTGGAAGTTTCACATCGCTTAGAGATAAGACCAATTTACATAAGTGAGTGTAAATCTTACTTTTAAGTTGGTTTTGTGGAATTGAATTAGACTTAAAATTTATTTCTTAACATGGTATCAGAGTCAGGTTAGAGCCTATCTAACGATATTTGTTGTTTGTTGAGCATATTGTTCCATCCACTAATGGATCACCTATTAATATCTCGGCGTGAGGGGGTGTATTGGAAGACTCACATCAACTAGAGATAAGACCAATTTACAGTATATAAATGGGCTGAAACTTCACCTTACAAGTCGGTTTTGTGGGGTTGAGTTAGGATTAAAATTTATTTCTTAGCAATCTCTTTCTCAATAGTTAGTCCCCTCATATTTATAGATCCACTAGAATGGAAACATTTCAAATCAGATATACTCTTTAATGGGACATGTTTGCTTGAATCTTTTGTCAAGAAGACTTTTTATACAAGGATGTACTATGCTTTTTTTAGCCAATCATCAAAGCAAACCATTGATTTTGATACCATTAATAGATTTTTTGAAAAGATACAATGGGGATATTCATAAAAGTGAACTAACCCAAAACATCACCTTTAACACAACTTTAAAACAATGATTTTGAGTTTTTTTCCTTATATGATATTTAATTTTTTCATGATAGATTTTTTGAATGAGACATCGGGATTATTAGACACCGTGAACTAATCCATATAGTAGACCAAGATGTCATATTCAACTCAAAACTTAAGACATTGAGTTTTTGGGCTTTCTATTTTATATGATATTTAACTTTCTCTTTTTTATTTGTACTCAACGTGGAACTTAACAACTTCTAAGACTCTAGGTGTGTACATATAGTTACAACTAAAAAAATATATACTTTAAGGATTGTGTTCTTATAAATAATCTGTATTGTTGCTTGAACGAATAAATGAGAAGAGTTTGATTTATGATTGATCAACTGTTATTAGGGAAAGGAAAAATAAAAAAATCAGGTTCTTGACATATTCTCTTCATTGACTCCTGCGAAGCAAACCATGATGAACTTGGTGCCGTGGATCAACATGGGTGAGGTGGCTAGATGCACAAATGAGAATAGTTTTCACTTTTATTTGTATGCAAATCTGATTTTGAATTCTGTTATTCTTTTGTAACAGCTTTAGTTTTAAGATTTGTAGTTTGAAATGTAATAAATTCATTTAGTACAAATTTAAAATATTTAAAAAATTATAAATTTAGTAGATAGAAAATAGTCTAAGTTTTTAGAGGAAAAGTAAAAACGACGCAATTGTTTTAAACTTTTTAGTAGTTAATTATTTCTAATTGAATGTTCTCTTGCATTAGTTCTCTGTGCCCTAATAATTTGTTATATATGAATCTCTTGACCTCTAACCAATATTTTTATAACTAGAATAGTGATAGGGATGACAACGGGTCGGATCAGACACGGATAGTACTTACATGTAATCTGACCTGACAAAAAAAAGTTCACCTGCTATTTGACTTGTTATACGGATACTTGCTTAAAAATATCCACGGATATTTTAAAATCCACAAATATCTATAAATATTTAAAAAAATATATTTTTATAATTTATTAAAATAAAATTTAAATAGAATTATAAAATATATATATATATATATATATATATATATATATATATATATATAATATAAATTAAATTAAATATAAATTAAAATTTAATTTTTGTTTCGGTTGAATTGGTGTGATGGTCAGTCGTCCTTCTTTGTTTTGTTTTCTTTTGATCTTCAATCCTTTTTGAAAATGTTTGACTTGCATAAAACACTCGGACGTTCAAGATATAAAAAAGTCTAAATTTTATTAGGATAGAAGGGAAAGATTGTACTTAGACATCAATTGTATATTTATAGAGCTTGTGGTAGGCAAGTTTATTGATTAACTATTAATGCAATATATTTTTAGGCAATCGAATCCAATAATCGATAATTAATATCGTATATTTTGTAAATAACGTATATTGTGAAGAATAAGACAATCTGACCCATTAATTAGTGCAGTATATTTTTAGGTAATCATACCCAATAATCAATACTGTATATTTTTTTGTAAAGAGTAAGACAATTTGACCTATTTGTGGGTAGTAGAGCCGTCAAAATGGGTCACAACTTGTGGGCCAATCCGGCCCGTCACGGGTTTGATCTGGGTTGGATTTGAAAAATACAACCCATTTATATGCGGGTCAGATTTTAACCCGACTCATTTAGACTTGGCTCATGCGGGTTGAACCTGTGGTGAGCCGGGTTGACTTACTAACCCACCTACCTAATTTTATTTTTTTAATTTTTATTTTATTTATGAAACCCTATAAACTAAAATACTTTCTTCACTCACTATGTATACCAAAAAAGTAACCTCTGCTCTCACAAATCATTTTCACGGTACTTGCTCTCATTTGACGGTGCTCTCACCCTCACTTCACTAACATTCTTCAAGGAAAACACCCTTTCCTTTTTTTCTTCCTTTTTCTCCACATTTTTTTCTCACTACATGGAATGATTTTTTTCATGTTCTGACATGCTTGTATCAGATTTTGTTCATTTTATTTAAACAATTTCAATATACATTATTTGAACAAGCTCTTTTTGATATCTTTGAATTTGGGAAAGTATGTTACAGATTAAATTATTAATTTTTTGTTGATGTTATTGAGTACTGGTTCTCTTTTTTTTTTACTAATATTTTTTTTATTGATTGTCGGAATTGTTATCGCATTAGGAAAATCTTTATTAGTGAATTTGGAGACAACAAGAACAAGGGTCAAAGGTTACAACAATTAATGTGATCAACTACATTTAGGTTGGTTTGACATTCAAGATGATTCAAGAGAGCAGAATATTGTGGATTTATCTATTCAAGATTCTAATATCGTAAATGGATAAGAAACAAAAAATGATGAATATAAGAAACTTATTTGTATATTTTTTGTGTTTTTTTTGGATGACATTTGGATTATATTATACATTTTATTATTATTTTAAATTGTCTTTAACATAATTTTTTGGGAGTGAAATTTGTTTAAATTTAAATTACAGAAAGTTTGTATTTTTTTATTTTAAAAAAATATAATTAAATGGGTTAGTGAGCCAACCCGTTTACCCACCAACCCGTGGTGGGTCGGGTCGGGTTCAAGTTTTTTCTGGCTCGCTAATAAATGAGCCAGGTTAGATTGGCTCACTAAGTGACCAACCCGTGGTGGGCCAGGCCAGGTCGAGCTGGGTTTCCCGTTTTGACAGCTCTAGCAGGTAACGGATATCCGTTGGTACGAATAGTATAATACTTGCACCCGACCTATTTGTAAGCCGATATTAAATATCAACTATGTGTCGCGAATTTTATTCGTAGTGCAGGTACAAATTTTTTTGCCATCTCTAAATACTGATATGTCAACAGATAAGACGGTGGAGGGTTCAATTATTCCATTTTTATTTTTAAGTAAAAATTCATCTTCTTCCATAATTTATGGATATAAACTTATCTTATACGCATATTTATGATAAAGAAAACATAGCATTATCAATGGTTATGTTTTCATCTTTTAACTTGTTGAAATTAAAAATAGTTAATTTTTAAAATTTTGATTTAATTTAATCTTTCAACTTAATAAAGATATGAAATTAACTTTTTTTTATTTAAATTTTGTTAAATTTATTTAATATTTGATGATAATATTTGATTTTTTTATATCATTTAATATAATTTTTTGTTAAAAAATTAAATTCAAACCGTAAAATGTTAAATTGATCTAAAATTTTAAAAAGAGATTAATTTCAATTTGTATTATATTTAAAGAATTAAAAACATATTTCATCATATTATTAAATATTTAACACTAATATGACATTTTTATTTTTCTAATGTCAAATATTTAACAAAATTTTAATCGTATAAATTTCATATTAGAATAACAAGAATA
The DNA here is from genome assembly GCF_000741045.1 of Vigna radiata var. radiata. Classification (NCBI taxonomy): domain Eukaryota; kingdom Viridiplantae; phylum Streptophyta; class Magnoliopsida; order Fabales; family Fabaceae; genus Vigna; species Vigna radiata. The sequence goes on along the minus strand of NW_014543268.1, from coordinate 1,256,360 downwards.
ATTTTATAAAATATTTTATAATGATATATGAATAAATTTTTTTGACAACCAAAATATATATTAATTTTGTATTATAAAAGGAAATGACAAATAAAATATTAAAAGAAATAAAAAATGAGAAAGCGTGTATCTTAAAATTAATTTGATATATCTTTGATAGATGGAAAGTACCTCTTGTACAAATGAGAAATCTTTTTAAATATCAAAATAGTTAAATTATTGATAAATAATGAAAATTTTTTTAGTGAAAAAAGTTCTTCAAACCCTTTGGAAGAATTAGAAATTCTTGTAAACAACATGCAGTAATGTGAAAGAATTATATTTTGAATATAATTTATTAAAATGATGATAAAATTTATGGACATATTAGTGAACATTATACACTTATTAAGCAACAACCACTTAGAATAAGGGCTAAGTTGGGAGGATGAGTAGGTTAAATGGAGATTTGAATCTTAAAAGGATTTGGTGTTTGTCATATTTTACAAGAGATTTATAATTATATTTAAAAGTTTCATAGCATGGTTTCTTTTGAGGACAATGATATTTTGACAACATTTTTTAATAATTTTTTTATAACGAGACACGTGTTATTATTGGTCTATTTGAATTTATGTTTTAAATATTTATGTTTAAAAAGTATTTAAAATAGACCAATCATAAGCTACCAGGTATGCATTGTAAAAAAGTTGTTAAAAAAATATTGTTGAAAGAAGTTTTTCATTCTTTCAATTATGATTTTAAGTACGTGAAAGATAGAGAGAGATGAAAGAAAGAGATGAAAGAGAGAAGAAGTTCGAAATCCATTACCATTCTATAAAAGAACACACATAAATGGTAAACCACAATTTTGGTTGCAGAATTGTTATCCAAAAGTGTTATCCTAACAGTGAAGATCTGAAGAAGCTGTTAAGCCATCTTTCCAGCACCACCTTTGCGATGTTTAGCACAATACTCAAACAAGCTCCCATCAAAGCAACGCCTCACAGCTTCTTTTGTCAGATACCCTTGTTCATCTTTTGCAAGGACATACAACACTCCCCATTCAAATTTGCTGGCAACCCTGCAATGGTTTCAAGAGATTCACCCATTTTCAGTCCAGGTTTCTCAACATTTCTTGTTCATGCAAAAAAGTTTAATAAAGAGGAATAAAGAGGACCAGCCAAAGAAGTCAAATGCAACTCTGTTTGCTTCAGTCATGTGCCACAGTTCTCTCAGTGACAATTTATCAGGCACTTCTCGAGCATATTTACTGAACATGAATTCCAGATTTGCTGGCATGAACCTGCAATGTTGTTTTAGCCACACCACACTGTTATATAACATTCATCGAATCATTTTCTTGACTTACCTTCCCTCTGTGTCATAGCTACCACTGTCACTTCCATGCTTGGCCTTATGTATGTTTTTTATGTGAATTGGGAAAAAAGGTGAAGGTAGCCATGTCTGTGAAAAAAAACCAGAACATGTTACAAGTGGAAGTAATAACAATGGTAAGATAAATCATACAGGAAGAGTGTCTTACCGGAAGAGTAGGATAACTGAGAGCTACATGAATAACAATCGAGAATATGAACGAAAGAATTACGTTGAAACCCAGTGAACGAAATCCTACAAAATCACAAAAACAACCATCAAAGATGTGAACTTTGAGTCATCAGAGGTTGAACAATTTTAGAATCACATGCTTAGTTGCAGCTAATTGAACCAAAATCATATAAAAAAAAAACATTACCCTTGTATGTCTCCCATGGGTAAACCACACCATCATTGTTAAGGTCGAAGAAGGACACATGCTGCTGAAGTACTGACATGTCGTTGTGTTTGTAGCCCCACGTTCCATCCACATTCTCTGTGTCAGGGGCAATCAAAGCTCGTGGCAAATCTGAATTTTAGAAAAAACAAACACCATTAAAGATTCCTCCTTTAGAACCCTTAATTGGATTACATCATAAAACCAGAATGCCCATAAACAATATCATTAATTCAAACAAGAAAGCAAAATAAGAAGAGAGTGGATGACATGGTTTGCGAAGCTTGGTGTCCAAGTCCTCCGGGACCTTTCTCTGAGCAGTTACCGGAGCCTTGTCTGCCACAGTTGCCATGGATTCGTTGGCTGCTTCCACCGTTGTCATGTTTCAGGAAATGCCTTTGTTTTTCACTTTGGTATTGATCGTGATGTGAGTGAGTTTTGTTAGTGTTGGAAGTGGTGGTTGCAGAATAATAGGGAAGATGAAAGAAGTGTTGCGAAGCGAGGAGAAGAAGGGACACTCCACGCTAACAGTGACAGATTCTTCCTCATGACTCGCGATTATTGGACACGTGGCATGTTCTTCTGGACATCTTATGTTGTTACTTTTTTTTTTTTGTAGCTCTTCTGTTTCAATCATATGATTTCTTACGCAACAAAAAAGGAAACTTGACGTGGTAATGCTAACTAGAAACGTGTTTTTGAATCATGTCAGTGTCACTGTTAAACACAAAACCTTCAAAAAGAAATTATTTAATATTTCTGTCGTAGGTTGCTAGATGTAGCTATTGAAATCACTTCCTATGGTTATTAAGAAATCCTACTTTTAATTATATATTTTATTAGGTTAAGAATTAATGAATCAATTAATGAACAATAAAATAATATAACAACAGAAAACGAGGCAATATTTAGTTCAAATCAATCAACAGGAATTTTCATCCATCATGTTGACAAATTACTATTATATGATGTTTTTCTGTTTCACATCCTTTTCTCTTATGCGCATTGCTTAGTTTTTTTACCTTTGGTTAAGTGCTTCTCATTGCTTATAGCTTTTTACCTTTGGTTAGGCTAGGCGCATATCACGTGTTTGATATTTTGTCTCATAAAACCTTTCCTTTTTGTTTAGGTCCTTATGTCTTCAAGTGAGTATTCATCCTGTTATGATTAAAGTGTTTTTGTGTCAATTCATTCTCTTTTCAATAATATGAGATCAGTTCCTTTTCTCCTCTCTGGTTTGCCTTAAACCATGAGGGCCTTGCAGCTTCTCTTGTCTTTCTAATTTCAAAAACATGAGGTCTGATATGGTATCAAAGCTTTTTTATTGAAGAGCTATGTTGTTGTGCCAACTCTAATATCTTGTTCTTTCTTTTCCTTTCTTGTTATTATTTTTCTCTTTCTTGTTGTTCTTTCTTTTTCCTTCTTTTTGTTTTCTTTGCTACCATGGCAGGAATACAAGACCAACAATCTGTTCACAGTTTTCCAAACCAAGAAAGTAGATCCTACAAGAATTCAAATAGTAAAAAGATATGAACCTACTGTAATAGAACAGGACACATTGTTGATATCTGCTATAAAAAACATGGGTTCCTCTTCATCGAACCAAGAAGCCTCATGTTCATTATGTTTCTGCACAAGATCATCATTCTTCTGCCAAAGATCTGCATGAAAACGACAGCATTCGCCTGGCTTAGCCAAATCAACCAAACTGGTTCTTCCTCTTCCAACAATTCCATAACTGGTAACATTCACTCCATTTTCCACTCTAATAATTCCAATCATGTTTGAATCTGATCACATTTGTGTCTCCAAATGTGATTTCTCCTCTTATAAATTGATAAAAACCCGTTCAAATTAACCTTCCTAATAATGTTGTCTCAGCTTATATTGGAACTGTAGTCTTTAACAACAAATTCAAACTAGACAATGTTTTATATGTACCATAGTTTTCTTTTAATCTTGTTTTTGTTTCTAAGATTGTTGCTTCTCTTCACTGTGATCTTATTTTCTCTTCTTCTGGCTGTGTTATACAGGACATGAGAACCAACGAGAAGATTGGTTTAGTTAGGATGCATGCTGGCTTTTACATGTTTAATTCCAGTGATTTTCTTGACAATACTAAATATTCTGTGTGTATCTCTAAAAACATAAATATTTAGCATCCATCTAATGAAAGATTGAGTATTCTTCATGAAAAATACAACTGCATTGCTTCTGATAAAAATTATCAGTGATGCTTGCCATAAGGCAAAACAAAGAAAACTCCACTTCCCAACCAATCTTTCCTAAGCTTCACATAACTTTGATCTCATTCATATGGACATTTGGGGGCCTTGTAATATTTCCATCAATGGTTTTCGATATTTCCATCTCTCTGATTCTTTTAAACACACCATCATGTCCATCACCGCTGCTATTGAGCCATAAAACTATGCTCAAGCTTCCAAAGATCCTCAATGGGTGCAAGCTATGAATGATGAACTAAATGCTCTGCAAGACAACAATACCTGGATCATCATTGATTTACCTCCTGGAAAAACCGCCATTGGATATTGCTGGCTCTATAAAATCAAATACAACTCTGATGGATCCATTGAACATTTTAAAGCTAGATTAGTCGCCAAGTGTTGGAAGTCTCACATTGACTAGAGATAAGGTCAAATTATAATATATAAGTGAGGTGCAAACCTCACCTTACAAGCCGGTTTTGTGAGGTTGAGTTAGGCCTAAAACTCACTTTCTAACATAGTATCAGAGCCATAGTTAAAGCGTATCCTAGTAAGTTCTAAGTGGGCATTTTTCTTTCTATTCCACCCGTTGTCGGGTCAGTATTGGACCACCCAATTTCTACTATCACGCACGAGATGTCTATACCTCGGCGTGAAGGGGGTGTGTTGGAAGTCTCACATCGATTAGAGATAAGGTCAAATTATAATATATAAGTGAGGTGCAAACCTCACCTTACAAGCCGGTTTTGTGAGGTTGAGTTAGGCCTAAAACTCACTTTCTAACACTAAGACCACACACACCTAAGGGTCTTGATTTCTCGAAACTTTTAAACCAGTTGCTAAATTAAACTACCCTAAGACTTCTTCTTGCCATCACCACCTCCAAGAACTGGGTTATCAAACAGTTAGATGTAAACAACGCTTTTCTTCATGGCAATCTCTCCACGAAGAAATCTACATGAAACTCCCTCCAGGCTACCCTGCTCAGAAATCCAACAAAGTCTGCAAACTCCAACTTTCTCGATATAACTTCTAACAAGTTGGCCGTCAATGGTGTTGGGATCCAATAGAAATTAGAAAGTAAAATACTATATAAAGATGAAAGACCCATTAACCCATTGCGTTAAGGTTTTGAATAAAGAATGGTGTCAATCTTCTGTATAGTTGAGCTCAGATGTTATCCGTGTTTGTGTAATTCGTAGGTAACTTCCTCCAGCTGATCACTCCTTCTAAGCAACCTACCGAGTTCTTTGATATCTCAAAAAGGCTACTGGCAATGGTATCTTCTTCGACAACAAGATCCCTCTTCAATTACAAGCTTATAGTGCAACTTGTCCAAAGTAAATCCACCACTAGCTTTTCCATATATCTTGGCAACTTCCTCATTTCATGGAAATGTAAAAAACAACATATTGTCTCTCCTAGCTCAGCTGAATATCGCGCTCTTGCTTCTACCACTTTTGAACTTCAATAATGAGATATCAGTTCGTTTTCTTCTCTCTGTTTTGCCTTACACCATTAGCACTTTGTACAACCTCTCTCCCGTCTTTCTCATCTCAAGAACATGATGCACGTACATGAGTTCTGATATACCTCATCGAAATAAAGGATGCACAAGAAGGGATGAAATTAAAATCATAAAACGTTTTTTTTCATAAACTAATTTTTTATTCTAATAAAGAGTAAATTAAGCATTTTTAACATGGTTTTTGTTTTGTTCATTTATTTTATGATAACTATTTCAATATATGACATCTTTCATGTAATTGAATTTCAAAATTCAATATATATATTACAATACTATTGAAAATTTAATTCATGTGTCTTCCTATTTTTAAAATTATCAAAAATAATATGTCATTTAAAAACGGTTATTATTATCTTTTAAATACAAAACTATTGCATTAAAATTAATCGGTTTAATTTAAGACTTATTTATGATTTATTTATATTAGGTTAAATAAGATGTTGTTCTTTAAATTTTTATGTGAATTTGAAATTCTTTTTTTTCTCAACTTTTATATAGTTTAATTTTTGTCAAAACAATAGTATTTTAAATTGTATATATTTAATATGTTTTACTCAATGTCAACTTATAATATTTTAAAAAATAATAATATCATTATATTAAAAAATTTTATAAATTTTTTAAAGTTCACGATTAAAATGTATTAAAATTTAAATTATGAATGTATTCGGATTTCATTTTCAAGTTTAAGGAATATAAAAATATTTAATTCTTATATTAATTTGTTTTCTATACCGCAAATTACATTTTTAAGTTTATTTTATTAATGTAAAAGGTAACGCTTTTGGTTATTATACGTGTATAGACCAGTGGTCAATAACACATTCTTTAAATCTTCGTTCACAATAAAAAAAAAAATGCATTCAAATAATATTTCTTATATATATATATATATATATATATATATATATATATATATAATGCAATATATAGTTTTTGATGAATTATTTTAAAAAAATACATATTCCATTTAATGAATATATCTTTTGTAATTTGCACTAGCTTTTTTATCTGGAAAATAATATTTTAACACTAATTTTTTGATACTATCTTCACATTGTAGACGTGTTAAAACATAGTTGGACGATTTCAAATGAAAAAAAAAAAAAGATTTTAATATGTCTTTGTTTCAGTTTTTTTAATTTGTCCAACCACATTTTGACACATGTGCAGTGTCAAAATGATATAAAAAATTGGTGTTAATTTTCTTTTTTATTTACATAGATGGACAATTCCATAATTATTATACCATATTTATATTCCTTTTCCATTCTATCCCTTTCTCTCCATGTGTGAAGTAACAGTACACATTCAGTGCACTTGGACTGCAGAGAATAAAGGAAATTGCATGCAATGTTTGGAAAAACAATCACCCTTTGGTGGCAGCAATGCTTGTTTATTTTCTTTTCCTGTCAAAGTTTGAAACTTGAGAATATTTGTTAGTATTAGCTGCAGAGTGATTACAGCATCTCTGGCATTGAATTTTCAGAAAATAAACAGAGCAGAGAAAGTTGTTGGAGGAAGAAAGTGGCACCATGAAGTTGCCAAAAGGAAGTAGAAAGTGACATCATCATGGATTGACCATTTTGGACACTCTCACTTCACACACACCCAATAACATCAGCAGTATTCATCAGCAGCCAACACCAACACCACCAACAACTTTACTTTACCCTTTTTTTAATATTTTTCATTTTCCATCTCATTATTTTCTTGGCTTATCAAAGTCAACAACTTGCAAATGGCAACTCACGACAAAACAAACCCAAATGGACTGAAATCTGACGGCCCAGAACCACCCTGTCCCCACACGTGCGAGCCGCAGGATGTTTTTTTTTTGGGTTCACCTGCTCTTACCATAATCATGAGAAGTAGAATCAAAAGCAAGAGCCTTGGACGGACAGAGTTTGGATTCTAAGATTGTTTGTTTGAGTTAAACACGACAAACTCATATACGTGTGCATTACATTTCTTCCCTCTTCCTCCTCCTCTTCTTCTCTATCTCCCTCTCTCTCTCTCTCTCTCTTACCTTCCGTTTTTTAGTTGGATTCCTCGGCTTTTTAGATTCCGTTTCAGGTTTTTCCCAATTCCAAAGACTCATCATCGTCATCCCTTTATAGGTAAGATTTTCTACTGCTGCGTTTTTTATTCCATGTGCGCACTTTCAGTTCTTCACCCTTTAACCACTCCTTGGCTTGGTTATGTTTTTTCACAACAGATTTTCTTTATCTCTTGAAATTCTGTGTGCCCTGTTAAATTTTTGTAATTTCAGTTTTTTTTTAATGAAATTCTGTGAATCTGGGGGTGTGATTTTGATCTGTCACGGGCTGAATTGGGTGGTCTCAATGAATGGTTATGGGCTGCAAAAGAGGCATCTTGCGTGGTGGGTTCGTTTTCTTCAATTTGTGGCTGCAGAGAGGGTGGTGTGGCAGTTCTGGTGGTTCTGTTCACGGACTACGACACTTGTCAATGCTTTTTAACTAACTGCGAATTTCAACTTGATGACCCCTTTAACATCTCTTTTTCTTCAAACCTCCCTTCTTCTGCCAAAGCTGATGCTTGAAACTGAACTTGTTTTTTTATGTCTCAGTGTTAAATTTCACCAGCTTCAAGGCTAAACCAATGTACATACTGTGTTAATTTGCTGCAGATTCACTTGGGACTCGAAAGCTATGTCTTCATCTTCTCGTGTTCTTCCCACTCCCCTAGAAAACAAGTATATGAAACCCCCAGACTCTTGTCATCTTTCACCTGCCAGTGATCTGGCTGCAAATTCTGTCTCGTCAAATTCAATAACAAGTGCTGGGAAGATCATCTCATCACCCTCTGAATATCCTGATGGCACCCCTTTTTCCTTTGCTTCACAGAATGATAGGCAAAATGAAGATCTCCCCTTTGTTTCTCAGACATTGGGTGACAATGTGTCTTCCGAAATACACTCAACAACATTCATTTCTCACCCTCATGAAAGCACAGATATTACCTGGGGACCAGATCCATTTCAGGATATTCTTGGCTTTCCCGAAAATATTTCTGCCCAGCATGATCAGGTGGTAGACAATGCCTGTTACATAAACGATGAGAATGTCAAAAGAACCGATTTTGGCGAGTGGGTTGATCAGTTAATGTCAATTGATGATTCTCTTCACCCAAACTGGAGTCAGCTTCTTGGTGATGACAATGCAGCAGAACCAAAACCAAAGGTATGTTTCTCAAGCTGATTAATACTTGTCACATCTGGGAAGTTAAGTTACTAGAAGGAGTAGGTGGCATCTCATTTTTGGTTGCCTCTACATAGTCTATGGTGATGATTTTTGTACGTGAATGAACTAGTCACCGATGCATATGAAAATTAAGTCAATCTTGATCTTTTTATCTTGTTATAACTAGTGACTAAATGATCTCCATAAACATCCTTATTCCATCACCTTGTACATTTGAATTTGTGTATACAGTTCTTTCCTTCTTCTGTTGTATGATGTATATGGGATTCTTAACAGTTTGAACACTATTTTCATCATGCACAATAACCTCTTCGTTCTATTTGTGTATTTATTTTTTGTAAAAGTTGCTGAAACACATCCTACTCCGTTAATGCGTTCATTTCAGGTTCCTCAGTTGCTGGAGATACCATCTGGAGAAGTTAATGGCAATTCAGCAGCAACCACACCACAGACTAAGACTAGAATGCGTTGGACTCCAGAACTTCACGAGGCCTTTGTGGAAGCAGTCAATCAGCTTGGTGGTAGTGAGAGTATGTTCATGTCCGTTATCTCATTCTTTCTAGCCTTCTCTCTGGAATGTTTATTGTTGTCTCATGATGTTATCAACTACTTAACATGCAGAGGCTACTCCAAAGGGTGTGTTGAATCTGATGAAAGTTGATGGCCTTACCATCTATCATGTAAAAAGCCACTTGCAGGTACATCTTTGGTTTATCATCCTCTTAAATAGCTTTTAGGTGTGTCAATTTATTTAATCTCATGTTTTCCAAATCCTTTTAATTTCAGAAGTATAGAACTGCCAGATACAAACCAGAGCCATCAGAAGGTATGTTAAAGTGTGATTAGGAATCGTATTGTGCCTCTTCTTCATAGAGAGACACAATAGGAAGGAAAGAACGTTTTCAAAAAATAGGAATTTCTCTTGATTGTTGAAGAAGGATAAAAATTCAATTTTTTCTCTTCATTGTAAAGTTCAAATTATTTTCTCCTTTTCTCTCATCAAAACAAAGAGAAAGTTAAGTCTTTAGGTCAAATTGCATTCATTACAAGCACACAAATTCTTTTTTCTTGTTTGTCTGTGAATGAGCTGCTTTTCTACGTGTCAACAGAATAAATGGAAAAAGATATGCAATTGTATATTTATTTGTAACGGTTATTCTCTTAATTATGATAATTAAGTGTAATAAATGTATATATTGCAGTTTAACGTATTTAGTAGGCTGAAAATCAGTTTGACAGATTGTAATAATTTGTATTTATATGAAAATTCTTCAGTAAGAAGACAGTTTTTTGCTCAATCTTCTCTGAGTTTGACACTATGCATGCAGGAACATCAGAGAAAAAGACGACTCCAATAGAAGAAATGAAATCTCTAGACTTAAAAACGTGAGTTCTCTCTCTCCATCTCTGTGCAGGCTCATGCATGCTAGTTATTAGAGAATGTAACGTTTTCTCAGTTTAACTCTTCTCTAATATTATAATTTGAGATATAATTTAAGATTAGTACCAATTAATCGACTCTTGCTATGATACCATTCTGATGTCATATATGAACAGTTGCTCCTTGAGATTCCTTTCTCAGAGTGAACATAGCAATGCTGAGAAACATAGTTTGGTAATTCTTTTGCAGGAGTAAAGGGATCACTGAAGCATTACGATTGCAGATGGATCTCCAGAAGCGACTTCACGAGCAACTTGAGGTTGTTAACTTATCAGTTGTGTTTGGTTGCTCTTACTTTCTGAGACTGTAACTGTTGTGTTGTGTATGCAGATTCAGAGAAAGTTACAAATTCAAATCGAAGACCAAGGGAAACGTCTTCAGATGATGTTTGAGAAACAACGAGAGATGGGTGACAAGAAGGTTAATGGCTCCTCCGGAGAGGTGGCAGCAGCTGCTGCAACCACCACCACCGCTATCACCGCCACCCCATCAAACACTGTGCTTCCTTCTTCTCCTCCAGTAGAAACCTCAAATGAGGGAAACACTGTGCTTCCTTCTTCTCCTCCAGTAGAAACCTCAAATGAGGGACGCGAGAAAATGATGCATGGAGAGAAGAATGGAAGCACAAAGCAAAAAACAAGTGAAGGTGAAGATGAAGATGAAATTGCACCAGCTACAAAACGGGTGAAAAGTTCATAACAGTTGGATTGTGTAATGGTTGTAGGATGATATTTGGGATGTAATTCATTGCCTAGAATTGTTAAATATTCTTGGACTTGTTTGGAATCCATGGAAGTTGTAGAAATATTTTTGGAAGTTTCAACGTGCTTATCGTCTTCTTTTTCCTTCTAAAATATGCCTTAAATAGTACTAATTACAATTGAACTCTTCTCATTGTTGTCTTTTTTAAAATTGGTAAAATTGATTGATTTTTTTTTATTAATAATAGGATCCAATTGAATAAAATAAATAAACAGTAGAATTAAAATGATATTTAAGTGAATTTTTTTTATTAATTTAATTTACAAAACACAGTATACAAAAACTTACTTAACTGATAGAACATATATTAATTTCAAATTATTAATCCAATTTATTTTATTCAATATCATATCATGTAAGTCAATTATTTATCAAGTAGGTTTATTTTTACTTTCCTAGAGATTATTTTTGGTAAAAAGGGAAGATTTTAGTTTTAATATGAATTAAATATTTTTTTATTTTTTAGGTTCGGAAATGAAATTAAAATTTATTTATGTTTTTTTATTTTGATTTTTAAAATTTAAAAATAAACTAATATAATTCTTTTATTTTTTTTAATTTTTTATGCTGACATTTAAACTAAAAACTATCTATTATAATATTTGAGTTAAAATAATTTAATATAATTAAATTTAAAAAATTTCGTTTATTTAATTTTTAACTTCAAGACCAAATTGTATTAAAATTCTAATTTTGTATTAAAGTGTAAAACTAAGAATATATTCGTCCCAGTTATTATCATTAATCGATTAAAAAATGATTAATTGTATTTTCAAATTTTTGTAATAAAAAATAGGTATAATTATATTTTTACAATTAACAAAGAGTGAAAAAAAAAAAAAAAAAAAAACAGAGCAGGAAGAAGAGATAAATGGAAACGAGGTGAGCATGGCGGTGGTTGGTGTGGCGGGATTGAAAGAGAGAAATGTTGTTCCAGGTGGGTGGGCAAGGCAGCCGCCCCACCTTCTTCGAGATGGCGGCGGCTCAGCAGCTTCCGGCGAGTCTCCGCGCCGCTCTCACTTACTCCATCGGCGTCTTGGCCTTACGCAGACCCTTCCTTCACAAGCTCCTAGACTTCGAAGACGAATCCTTCGCCTTACTCATGCTCGTACTCGAATCTCACACCTTACGAACCACAGGTACACCCAAAACCACACTCTCCATCACACATAACACCAATTATTTCTGCTCATTCCTCTTATTTCCTCATTCTAGATGCTTCTTTTTCGGAATCTCTGTACGGTCTTCGAAGAAGACCGGCCAATATTACCGCCAAAATTGACGATACTGTTGCTGCCACCGCCGCTGGAGGCAGCTTGCGGAGACGCCAGAAAATTCTTTCCGTTGTTTTTTTGGTACTGTAGTTGATATTTTTTATTTTTATTTTGTCGTGTAACCCTAATTGTTACTTCTTAATTTCCCACATTATGATTGATCAAACAGGTTGTGTTGCCGTATATGAAATCTAAGTTGCATTCAATCTACAACAGAGAGAGGGAAGCGAGGCTTCAGGCCACTCTATGGGGAGATGAAAATGGGGGATATGATGATGCCCGAGGAGATTATTCTCCGGTGTCAACGACAACCTCTGACACCGGTGCCTCCGTTACAATGCGTATCACTAAGAGAGTTGAGAAAATTGTAGGGTTTTGCTACCCGTGGTTGCACGCTAGTACTGAGGGTATGTTAAATGCAAGATGTTGAGAGTTAGCATTTGTATCCTGATTTTTTTTTCCCAACGGATAAACCCAAATCGACTTGATTTTAAGAACTCGGTTAAAATTTTTTATTCAAGGATATGCTTTCGTTCTATCTGTAACGACAAAGTATTCTCTGGAATTTGAATATTTTTCAATGTGTAATGTAGGATATTTGCTATGCAGGTTTGCAATTTGCTTACCAGATGTTATACTTGCTGGATGCTACTGGATACTACTCGCTAGCACTGCACGCACTTGGGATTCATGTCTGTCGAGCTACTGGGCAAGAGCTGGTAGACAGTTATGAATTAGGATATCATTACGTTTAGACAAATTATTGTGTTATTTGAAAAAGAAAATATGATCAACCATGCATTTTTCGTCGGTGACAAATATTTAGTATTTTATAACTGACTGTTTTCTAGTGAAGTACAATTGTAGTCCCTGAAAACTGTGAAGAGATGTCATGATAATTCCTGAAACTGGGAAATGCAAAACAAATCCTTGAAATTGAAAATACTGTCACTTTAGTCCCTCACATGTACAACTTAATATCATGATTATCCTTAAGTTCTATAGCTTTGTAATAGCATTTTAGTCCGTAGTGGAACTATAGCTAATTTCACAAAGGGGCTAAAAGGAATGAAAAATTACAGTTTCAGGGATACTAGAAACTAAGTTAATATGAGGAACCGAAATTAGAAGACTGATTTGACTATTTACTCAATTTTTTTTCGGTTGTTTTTTCTTTTGCACGGGGATACTATCAAAATTCCCAAGGTTGCCATATATTAGCAGGCTCCTTGTTTCTAAAATGTAATTGAGTCAAATAATAACTTTTTCAGCATTCCTGAGTTGTCAACAAATAAAATTATTTTTTATCTTATGGTGTTTGTTAAGTGCTGTTGTGTTATAGGTTTCATATTTGTTTGTTTGTTTGTGGGTGCATGTTAAAATGGCTAATGAGTAGAATTATGGGAAGAAAAAAATTTATTGGCATAAATTGGTTAGTGCATGATCCTTCCAAGAATATCAAATCTTTTTTAAATTGATGAGTTTCTGCACCATCTATCATGTACCTATGTTCTACTGTATGGTAATTGTGCTTGAAACACATACTATTCTTTTATTTGCATTCTTCAGTATATGGAACTCAAATAAATTATTCAATGTAAGAATTTGTGAGTTGCTTAACAGCTTAAGAATTCTCCAATTTCTTGGTTAAGACCAAAAAATAAATTTGTCATTTATGTTTATATGATTGATTTTTTTATTCTCTCTCGTGTCAAGATAGATGGATATGTCTTCTAGAATTTCAAAGATGCGTAACCGTGAACGTGAGAGACTTCGTGGCCCCCAATGGTTGAAGGTATATGATTTTATTATCAGTATGATAACCTTATCTTTTCATGAATTAAGAAGAGACTCAAGAAGCTAGTTATACTCTTATACTTTATTGACGTTGTCCATGGCTTTCTCTCTTTCCATATTAGACTGACATAATATTTTCGATTTTTCTCTTTTTGTTTTGGGCTAATTGAAGTAAGCAATCCAACTTCAATGAGAGTAATGGGAACTGAAAGGATATTTTGTCAAACAAAAATTAGACAGGAAGCAAAAGAAAATTTAGCTAAAAAAGTGGCGATAGTAGGATATGCTCGGCCAGAATTAGAATTTAAAAAATATATCACCAAAGAAACAAGTGCAAAGAACCCATGAATTGAATAATGGCAAAAAATTGTAGAAAAAAAAAATAGAGACAATTTATCTGAAATGGTTATACAATACTTATTATTGTTTACACAAGCCCATAAAAACCATTTATTTTCCAGAAATATACTCATAAAACCTTATACATCTGTAGATTTAGACAAAAAATTGAAAATTTGGGTAGATAGAGCCGCCAACGAAAATAATGTTGGACTGTAGTGATTATGTTATATAAAGAGAACACCCCTCATGGTCTCAGTCTATAAAAATATATTTTATAAATTTTTAGATATTTTTTTTCTGAGATAGCATCTAACAATTACAGCCAGTCCCTCTTACACCAAAAGGTGCTTTTTGCTTACCATTTATTGGTTACATTTAAAGCTGTAAAACTATTTTACAATGAGTAATTTTAAGTCAGTTCTATTTTTACGTTCAACAATAAGAAGCATGGATTATAATACGGTTTTAATTTTGTTTATATCTTGTTTGACATTATTAAACACATAATATGAATGATGTTCGTACAAATAAAATCTGTATAATGTTGTCAAGAAAGTCATTGTGATCAACGAATTGAGAAGTAGAACTTATATAACTGGTGCGCTGTACCTGTACCTTTCAAGTATTGGGCCTGCATTGTGAGAAACTTGCTGTGTGCTGAAACCTTTTATGTTAGGTTGTGCAGGATAAAGTGACTAAACGCTCCTTATGTATGTAACGCATTACAATGCTGACGATGAATAAATGTTCTGTCTATGCTCCATTTTAATCACATGATGTATTCGTATCTCAGACTTTGCAAGGAGCATTGCTCAGCTGTACGTACACTGTTCTTGATTATGCACAAACCGGTTTGATTGCAGCAGTGTTTTTCTTTAAGGTGAGATGGCTATCCACGTATGTATGCGTATCTGTCTATATGTATATGCATGTAGTTATGTATATATGTGTATGCGTATATTTATGTATGTATATATTTCTTTTTTCATTGAGTACTAACAATATGGTGAAATACGTATAAACAATATCGTAGCCTGGTGGATTATTTTATTGACCTAGTTTCCAATTCTAGATTTGATCTGTGTCCGCCGGTTTGGTATAATTAAATATTGCTACAAACGATGGTGATCACTATTGGCTCAAGCCTCTTGTTACATTGCTGGCTTGGTTCAGTTTAAATAGGTTTAGCTTTGTATGTGTAATTATTAATGCATCACTTATGTGAACTTATGTAGATGATGGAATGGTGGTACCAATCTGCTGAGGAGAGAATGTCAGCTCCAACAGTATATCCTCCTCCCCCTCCTCCTCCTCCACCAAAGGTGAAGAAATCAATTTTAAGTGTTAATTAGTTGTCTATGTTACCTTAGCCTGAATTACAAATTATTCTAGACAAACAGATTGTAAAGGTTTATTTTTCAACTTTCATTGTAAAGGTTTATTTTTCACAATTCACTAGTTAGACTTGCACCCTCTATGATGTAGTGTCACACTGTCAATAAGTAGAATTTAAAAGTAAAAAAAAAAAATGTGCTGGTTCGTTGCCTACTAAAGATTTGAGTCTAATATATGTGTCCTAAAAACAGGTACAGAAAGATGGGATACCACTACCACCAGACAGGACAATTTGTCCCTTGTGCTCACAGAAGCGTGTAAATCCATCTGTAGTTACAGTTTCTGGGTTTGCCTTCTGCTATGCTTGCATATTTAAGTATATTACTCAGGTGACTGTTCTATCTGATTTCATGGTTAAATTTAAACTATCGGCATCCAAATCACTTTTCCTATTTTGTATCTAATGCTAGTTTTTGGTTTTCCACGTTACAGTATAAGCGCTGTCCAATTACTTTAATGCCTGCAACAGTTGACCAGATTAGGAGACTCTTTCATGATGTCTAGGCCTCAGTTGAGCTGGGTTCTTAGCTATTTTTTTTTTGTGAATCTTTTCTTTTGTTGAATACATGGGGCAACTATTCATGTACTAATGTATGTATATATCCCAATAATTTTTTGGCATTGTTTTCTTCATCTTTCTCTATGTACTAAGTTTGTATATATACATCATCATCTCCAAGCAGCTGCTGCCTATGATTGAGACAATGTTTTTTATCTTTCTAGACCGTGATTTTATACCGAATAGAGAAAGTAAGAATTAAGACAACATCTGCGCGCAGCAGCAACTGCGAAAGTAAGAATTTCAATATAAATCTGGGCATCAAATGATCAAAGATCTCAAAACAAGCTACTTAAGAAAAAAAATGGTCTTCCAGGGCTAAAACAAAAATCACGATGAACCCATTGATACACTAGCATCAAATGCACCTTCTAGTCTTGTTTGTAATGACATTGTAGTCCTCTTTGGTGATACATCCTGCAATAAAAGCAGTTAAGATCTGTTCAGCCTTCTCCGTCCACTAACTACTTAGTATTTTTCTTTGAACCAAAACCATAGTCTATATATATACATAGTCTGTAGAGACTAAATAAAAAGTACTTCTATTTTAATGTACTAGTTTTAAAATTCAACGCTTTAATATATAATAATAAAGAAAGGTATAGCCGAAAAATCATTTCAAATTATCTTACATTGTAAAATAACTATAATTCTACTACAAAATAAAATTGCTAGAATAACTACAGTTTTGAATTATATATGCATAATTCATCTTACCTTTCCTTTTTTGTTGAACTGCAAATCCATGCTCTGTTCCGTGTGAGTCCAGTAGCTTCCAACAGTACCGATGATGGGTGTCTCGTCGGGACTCCGGCTTCTAGACCTTATCGAAGATGCAGATAAAGAATACATCCTGATCTCTTCAACTGTTAATGCTCCCAAAATTGGCCTATCCTCGTGACTCCACGGTGAACCTCTTCTTCCTTTTGGTGTATGTTCTCCAACACAACTGTTACTATTAATGGAAATAGGCGTGCTTTCCGATTCAACCAGCCAGCTAGAGAGGCTGGTGTCTACCCCAATTTCTTGCCTTCTTTTGCTGTCACTGAATTGCCTACCCTTTCTGTTTGACAGCTTCAAAGCAGGCTCTGAACTAACGGGTATGTTACCATCTTGCACTACCAAGTTGATGTTTTCTTTATCCATCTTCAGTGGATGCACCTCTCTTGCTTTCACCACCCTCTCTTTCGTAACATTCTCGATTGGATTCAGCACTGAGGAAACATCAGGAATCCTCCCTTGTGCTTCTTTTTGTGTGATGTTCGCTGACACTAGACTGTCCACTTCATTCTCTGCTTCTGCTGATGAAATTCGTATTCTGGAATCAGCAGACAGAGAAAACAGAGATTCCGAAGACTCTTCTTGAACCCATGTTCGTTTAACAACACCGCCTTCTTCCCCCCTTTTTCTCTTCTCACTCTGAGGATCGTCATTTTCTAGCGTAGAATCCAAATCACTCGTATCTAAATTAACGTCGTCGTATTCGTCATCTGGGCAATCTCTATACCTATACTGTAGAACAGGGTGAGTCACTTTCCCATTTTCTCCTTCCTTATCGTCCTTCTCCTTGGATGGATTTTCATGGGTAAATTCTTCAACTGGACTCAGAACGGACGAAATATTTTGAAGTGGTGCATTTGGGGATGACCCAAATGCTTCAGGTACCTCTCTTGTGCATACCAATTGGATTGGACTGTTAACTTCAGGCTCGACTGTTTCGGCATCTGAAACTTTTTTTCTTGAACAAACAGACAGAGAGAACAGTGACTCCGAAGACTCTTCCTGATGCAATCTTTCACTGATCTCATCATCTCTTTCATGGTCATTCTTTTTCTCATCTATCTGAGGTGCTTCCCCTGCTGTTGCCCCTTTGTCACGCTCCTCCTTGGTTTCAACACTGTTATTATTTGATTGCTCTGCATTTCTTATTCTGAAAGCGTACATATGTAAATCAAATTGGATAAAAAAAAAATCACAACAAAATGGATAGCTTACTTTGATTCTGCTATGCAATCAATGAGTTCTTCAACATCAGTCTTCTGCCGTGCAAGAGGTTCAACAGCTCCTTCCCCGACATGGGTCTGTGACAACTTTTGAGAAACTTAGATTAAGATAACGGAGACAGAGAGAGAAAGAGCAAAGTGAGCTTACTTGTGTGAGAGAACGCAATTGGTTGCGGCGTTTTGAAGTGCGAAAACATGGTAGAAAGCACCTCATGATTGATTGATTAATGAATCTGTGTTGCGTAAAGTGACTTTGGTGCTAAAGAAGAGTGAGATTGCTTAGGAAGCCATGCTATGATGAAAGAAGAGATTTTTAAAAAAGGGATTTTTAGAAACAGAGAAACAAACGGTCATGAAAAAGGTTTCAGAATCTCGGAGCGCAACTTTTTCAAATTGGACCGTTAAGATTCATTCCCACATCAGTTTTCGCTCCTAATTCCACTCTATTAGTTCACTATTTCAATCTTCAATAAATGAATCACTCAAAACAATTATAACCACTCAATAAATGGAATTCAATATCCTTAAACACCCTGTTAAAATACAATAATATATATATATATATATATATATATATATATATATATATATATATATACATACATAAAACATATTCTAGAAAAATTTGACTTATAGGATTTTATGAAGCATTAAATTTCATTTTATTAAATATTATAAATGTGTGTTTTTATTGATAAATAATGAAAATAAATTAAAAGTCATTAATATTAAGAGTAAATTTAGTATATTATTTTAAAAATTAAACCAAATTAATTACTTGTATTGATTATGTTAAAAGGGATTTTTACTAAGGATTATAGGGAGTTTTATATATATATATATATATATATATATATATATATATATATATATATATATATATATATATATATATATATTGATTATTTGAATAATATGTTTCATACGCTAAATGTTTCTATCATGTGAAGAAAGAAAGTTCTTAAATTAAATAATAATATTTTTTTTCTGGAATTAACATTGGAGTCACTTAAACTTAACACCGTATTTTCTTCTTTTTTTCTTTCAAACATTTGCGTAGTGATAAAAATAATGTTAATATACATGTATTAACGTTAATTCGCAAAATTATTAATATTTTACCTAAATGAATAATTGTCATTATTATTATTAGTTGCAATTAGATGAGATATTAAAAATGAATCAAAATTATTTAGTTTTGTAAGCTGAATGACTAAATTGATAAATAAAATTTTATAAAAGCTAACATTGACATTGGCATAATTATAAGAGCAAAAATGGATTTAATCTTTTAATTTTAGAAGGAGCGTCTCATTAACACAGTGTACCTTGTAAATTAACTGAAATTGAAACTTAAATTTCAGTTTTTTTATCGTTTGAAGAAAAATTAGGGATCACAATAAATAAATTATAAGGGTAATTTAATACTACACATTATTTAAAAGGAGCGTTTTATTTTAACGCAGTACCTGCACTGATGTAGTAAATTAATTGAATTATTTCGTTGAATTAATTGAAATTTTCTTAATGAGAACAGGGATAGAAATAAAGATTAGCACTCAGGAAAATGAAAAATGGATAATGATGGAGATAGGAGTGAGTAGATACAAATAGTAGGTAGTAGTATCTAAGGACAACTAGAATGAAGCCAAGCACCCTTGCTCTTCAATTCCTCTTCACTGCCAATACAACAATTTATAGAAGATAAAGCTTGCTTTGCAAAACGAGGGAGAAAAAAAATTAAAAATAAAGGCACCTTTTTCTTAACTAATAACAATTGGTTGCCCAAGAAATTTCTAGTAAATTCTTGGAGAAACCCTCCAACATAGAACTATAATGTCAGCTGTGGCTGTGTGCACAAAAGAAATATCATTTTTCTCTGGCAACAACTATCAAAGCCTCAAGCAATTAAACCCAGAGATACCATACCATCATACTACTTACTACTCTTCTTCTACGTCCTCCGTCGTCCTCTGATGCACTCCATCTCCACCTTTTCCCGCTGTCTGCAACTTCTTATGTTTCTTACTTTTCGCTTTCTTTGCCTTCATTCTGCGTTTCTTCTCATTCGCATCTACCCATTTGTAGTCCGCTGGTATGTTGAAAGGATCAACTTCATCTTTATATCTGTGACTATCAGAGTCACTGGACTGCCCCCCACGACTTCCTTTCATCCAGGAAATCCATGAACTAGAGCCCTCTGATTCCTTGGATTTGGCATCATGGAAATGTGCTGGGCTGGATAGTGGAGTTGAAAACTCCTCCACAGGCTGAAGCTCCTCAAATTTCGTAAAAGTGACAAGGACCCGGATGGTAGGAACTATCGGAATAGCAACCTGAGTCCCAGAGGTTATTATCATTAAAACCAGATGCTTTTATAAAGAACAAGTATGGATGCTGAAAAATGTAATGACAGATAGTAACAGATTCGTAGAAACCAGGCATGAATTGCACCAACACTCAAACAGAGATTGATTTCTTTGAAGTAGATCAGCTAAATGACTGATCATCTAACTCACAGTCAACTGAAATATAACTATTCAACCATGAGAAAAGTCTAAGTGTGATAGGAATAACAATAAATCTAGAAAAAACCCTCCCGCTCGTTCCCTTGTCCAGACAATAGCAGCAAATCTCGGCTTTGCCTTGAATCATTTTAGAATAGGCTGGCATAGTTTAAAATAACAATTAACAGTACAGGTGTACCGTGCAGATGATATTCACTCAAAAAGACACCTATAATCTACTCATGCGCAGATACCAATACAAGAAACAGGAGAAAAGATAAACCCATGTCAGTCATAATGTCATCAAAGTTGTAAAACTTCAAATGTTCTTTAGGTACGTACGTGTATATATAGGCCAATGAAGGGAAAATCATGAGTTTGTATGACAATCTAGTACGTTTCGGAGGGTGCAGCTGTGATCAGGGCGAAATCACTTATCTTGGTCGTAAGATTGTGAGATCATAAATTTTTTAGCCAATTTTTGCTAATGCAGTTAGGTTTAGTGGGTTGAGTTTCGCAACCCAGTTTGGAAAAAAAAAAAATATATATATATATATATATATATATATATATATATATATATATGACTTTGGCATTCTGTATCCATGCCTTGGGTTCTGCTTTCAAATGTTCTGATTTTGTCAACTGGTTATCTGGCCTCTGTGTTTTGGTTCTTCCAGTGCTTTTTACGACTTGCAGGTGAACTAATAATGGATATGAATAATGAACTTTCAATTTAAGTTTTCGGGTTTAGTAACTATCCATTTTATATGATATTTGTTATGCATAAATATGTACTTAAGTATAATTTTGCATTTTCATCATGATATGCAATTTTAGCTGACTCACTGCCAACAAAAACCAGCTAAAGGAGATATGAACATGCTGTCCTGCAAGAGTGCAGAGCAACCGTGCATATCATAAAAAGAACTAGTGGTTATGGTATGTAGATTACCTTGACAGGAAAAGTTCCATGAGGAAGCTTAGTTGTTAAAAGTTCTCTGAGTCTTCTGATAGCCTTAACCTTATTTGCTAAGATGTCAAGTAGAGGCAGAAGCTCATCCGTTTTCAGAGGAAAATCTGGCGTCAACCACAACACAGGCCTTAAACCCTTTTTATACTCACTCTCATTCTTTGACTCAGTGTTTGTTCCTTTCTTCTTCTTCTTTTTATTGATTTTATCTTTTCCCTTCTTAAGGTCTCCACTATCCTCCTTTAGAGACTCAGATGCTAACTTTTGCTGATCAACAGATCTTTGATTGCTCCCTTCTGAGCCAAACTTGGAATTTTTCTTCACACTTTTGGAATCCTCAGGGTCATCAGTGCTGTTCTTCATACTTTTCTTGTTCCAACCAAACCAGCTCTTCTTTTCTTTAACCGTGCCATTGGCTTCAGAATTCTCAAAGGAAGCTGCAGAACCATTTTCTTGACCCTCAAAGGCTCCATTTTCCTCATCCTCGTATGTACCATCGGAGTTTCCCATATGTAGTGCAGAATCTAATTGCATTCTTTCCTCAGCAGTCAGTACATCATCATATTCGTCATTGTTTTCCCCATTTATCATGCTTTCTCCATCCTCCACAGCAAAAAGCTCTTCATCAGTCATAGCACCAGGAACCCTCCTTGACTTCACACTAACCATCACATGAAGCATGTCATAAACTTTTGCCTTCCAACTCCCAACCATCTCTGTCTTCTCCTGCCGCCTCCAATTTAAATGGGGAACAAGCTCAGCCTGAGTAACGTCAATACCTGGTCTATACATATTGGTCTGAGACATCAAGGAAACTTCGTGAGCAACTTCAGACTCTGTTGGCTGTGTACCAGCCCCTTCCAAAGCATTTGTGATTTCCTTCTCCTTATGAGAAAGAGCAATCAAAGAACCAGGTGGCAGAGTTAAGTTGCCCTCCTCTGCGACATAGCCCTCTCCAAGGAACAAAAATGTCTGGTCAGATCGTTGGATTCGCAAGCCATCAAAACCAGCAAGGGTCATATCAGCACGGAGATTAGACCCACGCTTCCAAATCCGATAAGTGTCAGAAGGAGCTATTCGCCCAATAAAAGGAATGACAGAGCTCTCAAAATGAAAACTTATCTCCATATAAAAATCACGAATTCGGGATGCTGAAGCAACAATGCGGGGAAGCCTACGACACCATTTAGCCCACGCCAAAGGTTGATAATGCCGTGCAATAATCATGGCAATAGCTTCCTCTCTGGTGCACACTGCTTCTTGCAGAGCACTCCAACCATGCTCATTCTGTAGACTCCAATCCGCACCAGCAGCCATCAGAATCTCAGCAGACACTGGATCCCGAAGTCGCACTGCAAGGTGCAGAGGGGTCTCCCTACCAGGAACATCACGGCGATCAATAACAGCAGAAACCTCATCCGAATGAAGTTCGGCTGCAAGAGATTCAGCTTCTGTGTTGACCTCCCCAGCCTTAGCCAGCCTGGGAAGGGAGGAAACAATGCGCCTCAGGGCAGCATGGTCGCGCCTGGCAACAGCCAAGTGAGCAGGACTATGTGCATATCTACTTAAATCTTCCATCGATTTCTCTCCCACCTCTCTCTTGTCCCTTCTCCCCGCTCCTAGGTTACTATCATGAATGATTCCATTGACTTCCATTATCCGTACACCTTGAGTTACGAAGCAGAAACAGCACACACTTCACACATACCTTGACCTTGCCTTACACACTCAAATCAACAATTAACACGGTTCCAATGACAAGGGAAAACCACAGAAATGGGTAATTCGAGTTTATTTCCTGCCCAATTCTAACCCTCTTTTCCCCTGCCACAATGAACCAACCTCCACTACGAAATTACAAGATACTACTTCACTTGCATTAACGATTTAGAAGCAATAACGACAAAAAGCAAGATGTCACGGACTGTTTTTGCTCCAAAACCCGATTTTGGTCACGAGCACAAGTATGCAGTGAGCCGATCCAATCAAATCTGCAAACAAAACGAGTCTGAGCCTAAACCACCGAACAAAGATACAAGCACGGAGTGCCAAGACTTACAATTAAACCCATTTAGCGTTTGCCCATTAAACAAAACGTCTCGAATTGTAACCGCTCCCAGAAAAAAATAGTGTTGTAAAACGTAAATTGAAATCAGAAGCAGAACAACAGCGAAAGAAAAAAAAAATAAAATAAAAAATAAAAAAGTGCTAGGAAGGAAAAGAAGGGTATAAGATTGGCGTGTTGGAAAGAATTAAGAAAGAGAGGAAAGAAGAATCCAAGACCTTGGGAGGGCGAGAAGGCGAAGCGAAATTGAGTTGCGGGTGCGATCCAAGGAGTTTAGAGAGGATGTGTGCGATGGTTGCAGGAGCAGGGTGTGATGGTTAGGGTTCTTCAGAGAGGTTCAAATTCTCCCGAACTGAAATTGAAATTGGGAGCAATAGAGAGAGAAAGAGAAAGGGGAAGATCGGACGGTGGGAATGAAATTGGAGAGATGAGATCGAAGGGTGAGGATGGATTGGCAAGGGAGGGACCATTAATGCTGACAAATGACAACACGAGACGACTCAAAAGGATAGAGGACGGAATCGGTCACGACTCGGTCCTCCGCTCTGACTCGGAGGTCCCTCCCCAACATCCCGCGCTCTACTGTTCTCTGTCCGTCTCTCTTTACTCCTTTATTTTTTTTATTTTTTTTTCTATAATCTTACTTTTCTCCCATTTAATACACTTGCCACCAATTTAAATATACATATAAATTAGAAAATAAATTAAATTCAGGATAATTTTTTCTTGAAGTAACTTAGATTTTCTAATTTGTACTCTCTTATCATCTTAAAGTTACATTTCAAGTAAGTAATTTCAAATGTGAAGAAGAATATTTATAAAATTAATTAGGTATATTTCTTACGATAAAACTTGACTAAAAAAATTTCTTATATTTTTTTTTTTATTGTTTTGATTCTTTACGAGAATTCCATTTATTTCTATTACATCATCGTAATTTAATTATATTTTATGAATATTATTTTGACATGAGAAAACTTAAGGAGTAGAAGTTCAAATATTATTTTAAGTTGATCTTTAATCTTGTTCGGATGATAATAATAAAATTGTAAAATGACTTATCAAATATAGATTTTAACACGTAAAATATGTTTCAGTAATCTAATAAATATATTATGTTATTCCGTTATTTTAAGACTCGTCAAATGAATGTAAATTTTATAAAACATTAAATTTTGTCTCAATGCATAATTCTCATACCTTATTTTAAATATAATGTAAACTATTTTTGAGTTGTTTTATTACTTTGACAAGATTTTTCATATCATTATTTAATATATTTAAAATATCTTCATCATGTGTATATTTGAATATTAAGACTTAAATACATTAATTATTATATGTCTGGTATTACACAGATATTTAAGAGATTTAGTGATTTATTTATACAACATTAATCAACTTTATGTTCAGCACGACCGGTATAAGTGTTGAGTTGCATTCCAACATGTAGAATTTCCTTAAGATTTTGTTTGCATACTTATTTTGATGCCTCAAAATTTCATGTGAAGTATAATAAAGTCGAGGCCAAAAAATAGCTAAGAGTATTCATAAATCTCATTTCAAATGTTGTTTTTGTTTATGATTTGAACTCCTCAATTTCTTATTGCACATCTCTTGTACTAAGAAATCATCTACATAGAGACAAATCAACAACAATCTTCTATGCTTTATTTCTTTTACATATAAGTGTTATAATTATCTATCATTCACAATTCTTATAACCTCTTATCTGTCTTTATATAATATGTTTTGAGTTAAATTTCATCAAAAGATGTAAGATTTGTATATAATTTTCACATATAGATATAATTTTATGTTTTTGGTTTATTTTGCAAGAAATCAAAGATTATAGAAGATTAAAGAGATGTTTTCAGAAACCACTTGCTTAGCGAGACAGTAACTCTAACCTAGTGAAGAAACCTAACGAGTAAAATAAGTTAACGTGTTATAAAATTACCTCTCACCCAATAAAAGGATATTTTGGCCTAATGAGAAAACACATTTTACTAAATGTTTAAAGTGTCAAAAGTTGAAGAAAAAAATAGTTTTGGACGTGAGAACAAATTAAAAACTCAAGACACGAGTTGAAACTCTTTTGGTAGTGTCTGGCTTTTAAAAATGTTTTGAGACCTAGACATGGATAAAACAGTCAAAATGTTTCGTTCTAGACATAAACCAATGCTCTTAATGATTCTACACATATTTTCTTAATACAAATATTATATTTAAATATCTGATGAATTGATATTTTCACATAAGTATTTAGAAATTGTCTTTAAAAAATTTGGACTTGTATGGTTATGACATAAATGTTTGAATACGTAAAAAATATATTGCGTGGATAAGTGTTTTAGTCTCTTGCAAACTCTCGTATTTTTTCATATTTATTTATAGATTAATTTTTTTTCAAAAAATCAAGAATGACAAATAATATTATATTAAAATATAAATTACGTCTAGTAAATTTAAAGTATAGTTTACAAATTAAAAGCATTTAATTATTAGACATTACAAATTTAATATAAATACAAACTAAATCATATTTATTTATTATTTATTACAGTAATATAAAATAAATATCTACTGCATGTACTTTACAAACTACACTACCAATCTAGAATATATAAGACACATATCTTGAAAATAGTAGATAAATGAAAATAGTAAATATTTAATTTCTGCACGTATTTAATATGTTTAATAAATTTAACATAAGAAAAATATAATACTCTTTTTTTTCATTTTTTTTAGTTAAGTTTATTTGTGTTTTCAATTACAACTCGCATAAGTTAAATTAGATTTTATATTATAAATTTAATAAAATAATATCACTCTATAATATACAACATATGTCTCGGGAATAGCAGATAAATGAAAATAGTAAATATGTTTAATGAATTTAATGTAGTGAAAATATAATACTTGTTTTTACTCTTTTTTAGCTAAGTTTAGTTGTGTCTCCAATTACAACTCAATATGCATAAGTTAAATTAAATTTTGTATTATAAATTTAATAAAAAAATATCAGTCTAGAATATATAACGCACATGTCTCGGAAATAGAGGATAAATGAAAATAGTAAATATTTAATTTCCAAATGTATTTAATATGTCTAATGAATTTAACGTAGTGAAAATATAATACTTGTTTTTTCTCTTTTTTAGCTAAGTTTATTTGTGTCTCCAATTACAACTCAATATGCATAAGTTAAATTAAATTTTGTATTATAAATTTAATGAAAAAATACCAGTCTAGAATATATAACACACATGTCTTGGGAATAGCGGATAAATGAAAATAGTAAATATTTAATTTCTACACGTATTTAATATGTCTAATGAATTTAATGTAGTCAAAATATAATACTTGTTTTTTCTCTTTTTTTAGCTGAGTTTATTTATGTCCCTAATTACAACTCGCATAAGTTAAATTAAATTTTGTATTATAAATTTAATAAAAAAAATACCAGTCTATAATATATAACGCATATGTCTCGAGAATAGCAGATAAATGAAAATAGTAAATATTTAATTTCCGTACGTATTTAATATGTCTAATGAATTTAACGAAGTGAAAATATAATACTTTTTTTCTCTTTTTTTTTAGCTAAGTTTATTTGTGTCTCCAATTACAACTCAATATGCATAACTCAAATTAAATTTTTTATTATAAATTTAATAAAAAAAATACCAGTTTAGAATATATAACACACATGTATCGAGAATAGCATATAAATGAAAATAGTAAATCTTTAATTTTCGCACGTATTTAATATGTCTAATGATTTAATCCAGTGAAAATATAATACTTGTATTTTCTCTTTTTTAGCTAAGTTTATTTGTGTCTCTAATTACAACTCAATATGCATAAGTTAAATTAAATTTTGTATTATAAATTTAATAAAAAAATACCAGTCTATAATATATAATGCACATATATCGAGAATAGCGGATGAATGAAAACAGTAAATATTTAATTTCACACCTATTTAATATGTCTAATGAATTTAATGTAGTGAAAATATAATACCTGTTTTTTTCTCTTTTTTGGCTAAGTTTATATGTGTCTTCAATTACAACTCAATATGCATAAGTAAATTAAATTTTGTATTATAAATTTAATAAAAAAATACCAATCTAGAATATATAACACACATGACTTGGGAATAGCAGATAAATGAAAATAGTAAATATTTAATTTCCGCACGTATTTAATAGGTCTAATGAATTTAACGTAGTGAAAATATAATACTTATTTCTTCTCTTTTTTTAGCTAAGTTTATTTGTGTCTCCAATTACAACTCAATATGCACAAGTTAAATTAAATTTTGCATTATAAATTTAATAAAAAAAAATACAAGTCTAAAATATATAATGCACATGTCTCAAAAATAGTGGATAAATGAAAATAATAAATATTTAATTTCCATACATATTTAATATGTCTAATAAATTTAACTTAGTGAAAATATAATACTTGTTTTTTCTCTTTTTAGCTCTTTCCATTTACAATTCAATATATTCAACATGCATAAATTAAATTAAATCTTTATTATAAATTTAATAAAAAAATACATATTTCTTAATAAACGTTATTATTCTATTATTTGAGCGATGACAATTTTTTCATCACGAGCTGTGAATTACAAAAACTGATTTTGTTATGATAAAAAAGTTATGAATTGTTTAAAGTTTTATTATATAATAAATTATTAGGAGTTTTTAGATTCAATTATTGCTTTCAACTTTTAAAAAATAAATAATAATAGTTTAGTTGAAGACAACATCATCACAAAAGTAAATCATCAAACATAATGTATGCGTACCTTCAAATGCTTGTTTCAAAGAATTTCACACTCGAGAGTAACTACTATTTCAATGATAGCATTTTGAGATAACTTAATTTTTAATTTTTAATTTTGAGCTAAGTCATATTATTATTATCATTGTTTTCTTTTGTATATATAAGAATTATCTTATGGGTATATTGTAAAATAAAGGAACAGT
Organism: Vigna radiata var. radiata; assembly: GCF_000741045.1. Taxonomy (NCBI): domain Eukaryota; kingdom Viridiplantae; phylum Streptophyta; class Magnoliopsida; order Fabales; family Fabaceae; genus Vigna; species Vigna radiata. The sequence goes on along the minus strand of NW_014543268.1, from coordinate 1,227,500 downwards.
TTGTATGTGAAAAATCAATATTTAGTTTATTAATATATATATATATATATATATATATATATATATATATATATATATATATATATATATATATATATATATATATATATATAGTAAATACTAATTGTTAGTTTTTTTTTCTAGAATAAAAATTCCTAAATTTTCATTTTGAAATGAGAGAAAGGGTATCAAATTGAATCCATTCAATAAATATTAAGTAAACTACAATTTATTATATCTTATCTCTAAAAATTTAAAATAAAATATTATAAAATTAAAAGATAAACATTTTCTTTAGAAGTTAAAAAGACGTTTAACTCAAGTAGAATAGTGGAAGAAAAATTGAAAGATAAATATAAAATACATAAAGAACTTACGATATATTTTAAATAAAAATATATTAATGTAAGGTGTTATAATTCGTGTTTAAATTAACAGTTGAAGGTAAAGTTTGCTTTGATAAATCTCAAGTTACAACTAAGCTAGGTTTTCGTAATTATTCCGATTTAGGTTACCGCTGAAATTAAACAAATGTTAATAATTAGTTGGGATCTCGGGTATAGGAATGTTTGACCGTATGGTGTGTTATGCATCCATATAATAGTCAAACTTAAAAGTTGACGAAAAATAATATACAAACCCTATTATTTTTTTCATCCTTATTTGAGTTTCTTATTCAATAGAAAGACACACCTTAATTGAAATATAAAAAAAAAAATGCGAAATTTATTATTATATTAAGCTTAAATAACAATCTACTCTTTATTTTTTTAATTTTATTCAATTCAATTCAATAATATTTTTTCTAATTTTCTTAAATTTTGTTTAGTTTAGTTTTTTTAATGTCATTTATATAATTAATGGATATTAAACCGTGTATATTATGTATCAGTTTGTAATTTTTTATTTATTTTTTGTTTATTTTAAAAAATATATGTTCATCTATTTAACGTCGTGTCAAGGGATAGTAGCAATGTCAATGTAGTGTCACAATATGATCGTTAATTTCATTTAATTCAGTGTTATTTTTAAAATAGCGTATTTTTTTAAATTAAAATAAAATTTAATTTTTTATATAAATATTATATTGATGTTTTTATTAAATATTTATAATTTAAAATTAAAATTGATTTAGAATTAAAATGAAAATGTTAAAAATGGAAACTAACACCATTCATTTAAAAACTTTTAGAAGTTACAAATCACATAAAATATTAAAAAATCAAATCAACTATTAAATAAATACAATAGAACATTATATATTAATTCATTATAAATTAAAATTGTCTCTCTCTCTCTCTCCCTATATATAATATTGTAAAAACTATTTTTAGAGTTTATTCATTTTTGTTTTTTTTTAATCACAGTAATGCAATGCAACGATTTGTTTTAATATTGTAAATTGTGTTAATTTTTATTTTTCTTTTTATTTAATATTTTATATGACTTTTAGCTTTTAAAATTTTAAACTAATAATATTAATTCTTATTCTTAAAATTTTCATTATAATTTTAAATCGTGGTCTTAAATAAAAAATAGTTAAATAAAAAGAGAATTTTAATAAATTTAATATTTATATAAAATTAAATTTGATTTGAATTTAAAAAAAATAATACGTAACACAATACTAGATTGATACGTTGATATTTTTCTAAATAAAAAAAATTAAAATATTACGAATTAATACATGACCTATACTATTTCGTGTCTATTAATTATTTAAACGATATTAGTAAAAAAAATTAAATAGAACAAAATTAATGAAAATTAATATTAAAATAAAAAAGATATATATTAAAATTAAATTACACAAATCTATCAAAAATAAAGAAAAATTAGTATTTGAGTCTTACATTAATTATTTTTTTTCTTTTGGTCATGCAAAATATCAATAATGTTATGTATATATTCTATTATAATAATGATGGTTTATAAATGCATTTAAACTTAAAAACATTGCCTCCTCCTTTAGGGATAGGAACATCTTGTAAAATAAGATGATTAGGGTTTTTTCTTCTAAGTGGATCTCAAACCTAATTTTGAGATCAAACACACACACACATAAAAACTTCCAAATATATATAAATTACAAATACATATACTTAGGCAATACCATTCCAAATGTTCTTAGTAACATATGAAGCTGATATTGACATATACATATTTTTTAAGCAATTAATTCAGTTTAATTTCTTAATGATGGATTATTATTTAATCTTTTTGTTTTAAAATATTGAGTTAAAATGAAAAAAGTAACTTGCTAAGGTAGTGATTAAAGAAAGGGTTGGTTTGTGGAGTGATCCTTATTGTAAGTATGAGTCAGAAAGTGAATAATTTTACAATATGTTGTGTTTTTGGTTACATCTACCATCCGACAACATTGGGTGCCCAAGTTTTGGTTTGTAGCAGACATGGTTTCTTAAACTGTGTTTTGGTCCCCTTTGTCCATATCTCTATGGGATATTACTTTCCTTCAATAACATCTTTTCTTCTCCATTATCTTTGTTGCTTTGCAACTTACACTATTCCCCAGGTACACTAATTAAATTAAAAGAAAAAATAAATAACACTAATGAATCACTTCAATTAGTTTTTAGGATTTTTAATTATAATACAAATCATGACATTAATTCTTTGTTAATGTACTATGTGTTTCAAATCTTTGTGAAAAAAAAATAACAATAACTCAGATGAAAATGATAACATTTTTTACTACTTTACAATGCCTTTAAAAAAAAAGAAAAAATTTCTTTAACAATTTTTTTTTAACAATTTTTTAACAAGACAGTTTGTAATTGGTCCGTTTCAAATATTTTTTTAGAATAAATTTAAACAAATCAATAGAATTGTAATACGTGTCCTGTTGTCAAAAGATTATTAAAAAAAAATTGTTAAAATATAATTTTCCTTGATAATTCAAATTTTCTCAATTCATTCTAAGAAAGCAACCAACCCTACTTTTAAATTTTTTTTTGTCATTTTGTCCAATTTTGGACACACATGTACTTACTCTTTCAACACGAGATCTTCACTTATAATAGGTGGATGTTTTTTATATAATTTTTCTGAAAAATATAAAATTAAATTTTTTATCAAAACTTTTAAATATATCAAGATGAATAAAATATTTTCATTTAATTGATTATATGTAACATTGTAAAATAAGAGAATGCATTAATATTTTTTTTTTTGCATACAGTGTTGTTACCGAAATTAAATTTTTTTCGTTTTACTTTATAATTTACTTGTTCTTTGCAGAGAACTTACTTTTATAGCTTATTCTATTTCTTGGAAAAGACTATAATTATTTTTTATAATAAATAATAAACAGAAAGTTTTGGTGTCTTAGAATTGAACACAGTGTTGAATCAATAATAATTGATATTAGAGCCAAGAACTGTATTTAATTGATTAGTATATCTAAATTAAATTTGACAATTCTTGTAACAGATTTTAGTTATAGTTAAAAAAATCTTAAATTGTAATTTATTTATACTTTAACACGTGTTCTTTTTTGACAACAATATATTTTTTTTTTCAAGTTGTGCAAGTACATTTTATAATATAATGTTCTATGTCTTATCTAATTACCGAAATACATTAATCCAAATAGACAACTTTAAAAATTTATAATCTCACAATTTTACAATCTCAAATATTTTTCCAGCACTCATCCTTTTGCATTTAAATTATTCATTATAAATAAGTTAAATATTCTTAACATGTATGAGCATTGATGTTATAACTTACTATTTATACTATTATATTTTAAATATATTTATTTATCATATTAAATTTTTTAAACATATATTACCAAACTTATACTTTAATATATATGTACATGCAAATAACTCAAATATATAGACTTGTAAGAAATATTAATAATAGAAATGTGTTAAGTTAATTATAATTTTTTATATTATAATCTTCTTTCATGAATCTTAAATAATGCAATATTTTTTAATTTGAAATTCCTGTAAAACTGAAACAAGATATATTTTAAATGATATATGAAAATAATATTTATTACAATGACTTTAAAAAATAAAATTATAAAATTATAAATTTATAAACAAAATATTCATATCTAGGGAGAAAATATTTTTTTAATACATAATAGGGTGTAATTAACTGTTAAATATATATACTTGGTCATCAATGTTATGGTCAAATGAAAATCCCATTAATTATAACTACTTTAACAACAATTGTATCTTTATAAATTAAAAGTAAAAATATTTATATTTAGGGTATACTTTATATATATATATATATATATATATATATATATATAAATTTCCTAACATATAAATATTAAAAGATATTTTATAATTTAAATTTCAATTTGTTACTATAAATAAATACTGATAAATCATTTTAATGAAATGCAAAACAAAATAAAAATGATGTATGAAATTACATCATAAATTAGAATATACATTTTAAAAAGAAATATCTTTTTTCTTTTTTCACTCTCTTAATTAGATATTATCAGTATTAATATTTTTCTGATGTAGATCTCTGTTTAAGACACTAATCTCACATGTAATAAAATATTATTTTCAACAATCTTGTTTTTTTTTTTGTTAAAAAAATTCATTGTGATTTCTTATTAGTATGTTTAGTTTGTTTTGTTTTATCTATATATATAAATTAAATTTTATTAATATTTTTTAATAGTTAAAAGTAATCTTACATTATAACATGAATTATTTATTGTAATTTTAAAAAATAATTTACATAAAGTTCTACCCGAAGTAGGAAATTTAAAATTCAAGAAATAAAATCAATAAGAAAACGAAATATTGGATTTTTTTGAAATCTTTGTCACCGCAATAGAAACCAATAGGAGATTTTTATCTGTGCATCAACCTATTAATTCGTAGTACAAATGAAATCGAAGACATGCATTGGTTTTGTCCATGTAATAATTAACTATTTTCTTTTACCAAAAAGATATCTTCTTTCAAGATCACGCCAGAAATAAGTAGCCCAATCAACCATAACCATCTTAGTCACTGTAATTTATTTTTTGAGATTCTCTGCACCCACAATCAAAATGCTTGAGGACATGGAAGAAACTACAGCAGTTTTTTTACAAAAAGAAGAAGAAAAACCCTCCGAAGAGTGGTGTTTTGGATGCAAGGATGGTGGGGAAATGATAATCTGTGATCATCCGTGAGTCTTTTCATTTCTAGTTTCTTTTTACTACGAAAGTTTCCTTTGTTTAGTGTTAGTTAATCAATGGGTGTTAAAGACCGACCATGTTTATTTATTATTTTTGTAGGAATTGTTGGAAAGTTTATCACCCTATCTGTGTTGGGAAGGATGCTGCTTTTTTTGACAATGTAGAGTCTTGGTTTTGTGGTAAGTGTTTTGGATTTATTGTTATTTATTATCTGTCTTCTGCATGCAACAGATGCATTGTTCTTCTATAACCAAGATCAAGATAGTGATAAAAAAATACAATAGTAACATGGTTTGCATGTATTGGAATCTGTACTTTTTTTATCTATTATACAAGGAGGGGATAGATTTTATTCTTATATTCTCCCCTTTCACTGGATATTTTGAAAATTTGTAGTGGGTATGCTCTTTTAGGAAGTGAAAGTTGAAAAATATATTGATTTGTTTTTTCTTCATATTTTCAGGTAGACATGTCTGCTTCCAATGCAATGAACCTTCCAGGTTTTATTGTCTTGGCTGTCCAATTGGTGTGTGCAGAAAATGCTTTGCTGCCTCAGAAGAATTTACTGTTGTTCGAGGGGTAAAAGGCCTATGCATAAATTGTTGGAAGTTAATGGAGATTGTAGAACAAAATTTAGACCATGACTCAAATGGGGTAAGTTGTGATAATGAAATTTTGAATAGTTCTTGATAAATTTACTTGCTTGACATATGACCTTATTTTTAAAAAGCTAATACATTGATGAAACTAGCTAGTTTGACAGTTGAATGTTCGATGGATTATAATGTATCTTGCAAATTTGGTTTCCATGTTACCCTTGTTACTCTTATTATAACTGAATTAGGTTTTCTTTTTGCCAGAACAGTAATACTGGTTTAATGACACATAGTGCTTATCCATTTTCTATTTATGTTCTTATTGACAATGAAAACTTTTTTGCTCATTGCAGAACAAAATAGCCTTGAATGACAGGGAAACATACGAATGCCTGTTCAAGGAATATTGGGAAATTATTAAGGTAGAGGAAAGATTGACTAGTGCGGACGTTTTTGCTGCACAGCCAGATTTCAGAACGTGTAAACATTTTCAACATCATAAAAAAAATAGTAAAGGTGAAGAGAAAGAAGTACAAAATGAGTTAAAAGAAGAGTGGAGAAGTGATGCTGCTTTTGCTGCAAGCCCGGACTACAAAAGGTTTGATAGTTTACTACATCTTAAAAAAGTTAGTAAAGTTGAAGAAGCTCAAAATGAGGTGAAAGAAGGATTTATTGGTGATGTTACTTTTGCTGCACGGGATGAGTACAAAAAGTTCAAAAGTTTTATGCATCATAAAAAAATTAGTATAGTAGAAGAACAAGAAGAAGAAGAAAGTGAGGATGAAGAAGAAAGTGATGAAGGAAAAGAAGAAGATGAAGAAGAAGAAAGTGAGGAAGGAGAAGAAGAAGATGAAGAAGAAGAAAGTGAAGAAGGAAATGGTTTGATGTCATTGAGTAGTGATGAAGATAGTAAGCCAGCCAAACGGAAAAGGAGCAATTCAGAGGAGTTTGTGGGATGGAGATCAAAACCTCTCATTAGCTTCCTTGCATCCATTGGGAAACATGAAACTGAACCATTAACCAAATGGAATGTGAATTCTCTCATACATGAATACATCAAAGAGAAAAGTCTTGACCACCCTAGATACAAGGGGAAGTTCCTCCCTGATGAAAGGTTGTTTCCTATATTTAGAAAGAAAGTTGTCTCAAAAAGGGATATATATTATCTGCTTGAGTTTCACATTGCCAAGAAAATGAACGATTCATTTGAGGATAAAAACAATGTTCAAATCAGTAACAGTTCACCAGACGAGCATCTCAATGCTAAGAAATCATGCACTCGAAGCAACTTGTCAACCTTAATTGGAAGACCTCCATTGAAAAAGGGAGATTTTTTTATCAAGCATAGCCACTTTGCATCCATTAATGCTCATAATATAAAGCTCATTTATCTGAAACGAAGTTTGGTGCTGGAGTTATCAAAACAGCCTGAAAGTTTTCTGGGTAACATCGTTGGAACTTTCGTCCGAGCTAGAATGGATTCCAATGATTCTAGGCAAAGGAAGTCTTACCATCTCGTGAGAGTTTTAGGTAACAAATTTCATACAGATCTGATACTTTTTGTTCACCACTTCCATTCTTTCTTTTTTGTATGTTACTTTATATTTGTTCACGAAGCTTTAGTCTCTTATGTCTTAATTCTCACATGATTGACAGTTTCTCTTGTTCAACTTCTAGGTGTTGAATTTGATGAAATATCTAATAGAACCCTCTTGCAAGTTTCCTTAATGCCTAAGGCCATTGCCATTTCAGAGCTCTCTGACGAAGATTTCACAGAGGTAAAGGACTTGCACAGAGCCTGTTATTATTTTCATGGAATCAACTATAAACATGTAATAGGAAAGCCATCTTTCCAAATGTTTCCAATGCATAGTTGCATTGGAAATTATGTAATTTTGACATTCCTCTCATCTCCTAGAATACATTAGATACCAACTGTGTTATTTTTCTTACAGCAAGAATGTGAGGATTTGCAGCAAAAAGTGAAAACCAGCTTGCTCCCAAAGTTAACTGTGGTAAGTTATCTGATACATAAAGAGAAAAATGTTTTATCTTTCGACTATCTGAAAATAGTTTAAAATTTGAACCATATTTGTACTACATATTCTTGTATCAGTTTTGGTATGTGCAGTTTAATGTATCTTTTCATAACTTAGAAAATGATAGTTTCTTTCCATTGAATATATTGCAAACCACAATTATAACTACTTTGTCTTTACCTCACTGGCGTTTGGCAGGCTGAGGTTCAAGAAAAGGCTGAAAGTCTTCATGAGGATATAACAAAACATGTATGCTTCCCTGACTCTGCCATGTCAACATTTATCTTTGTTGCTCTTCTGATTTCAACATATCTGATCAATAACTAATTTAGATGCATTTTCTGGATTCTGTCAATCGAATATCATTGCATCAAATGCAGTAGTCAACCTTATGGTTTCATCTTCTACTCATCTAACTCTATTTTACTAATATCATGTTAAGATGTGTAACTATTTATGCAGCAAAACTTTTACTTGTGTGGTTCACTTTCGTCTACTTATATGTTACATGGTTTAGTATCTATTGATTTAACAGTTTGCAAATATGCCACCTAATATTGTTTTTCTGACAATCCTCACTCCATGATTATGTTCTTGGTAGAGCTTCACGACTCGCCTAGTCCATTTGCAAAATCAAATTGACCGTGCAAATCTCAGAGGACGAAACAAAGAATATCCTTTTATATTTTACATGGAAGTTAATGAACATGTGAATTCATTCTAGCATCACATTCCTACATACTTACTGATACTAACTAAAAGTGATTGATTGATACATAATGCATTATGATGTATGCTCCTAAAACGTGTCATCAAAACCATTCAAAATACAAAAGATTTACAAGAATGATAGTTTGTATCTCCTTAACTGCTTTTGCCATACAAAAATTGCATTACTTGAGGAAAGGGAACGACTTGAAAAATCATGGAAACAAGAACAACTGTTGAAGAGCGTGCCATCAGTTCGTGCAGAGCTTGTTGAAGCAAAATGTGGTGATTCTGAAGATGAACAAGATACAAATACAAACTGATTCCTCACTCTTATTGTGAGTTTTTGAGATAAGGACTCCGTTTCAGACTTTGTTTTTTACAATTATTAAGTGTCTAAACTGACAAAGGAACATATTCTATATCTCTAATCTTATATAAGAATTCCAGTCTCTGCATTTTAAAATTTTCTTTCTGAATTTTTATATACAATTTTTTTTTTTGAAAAAAATAAAAGAATGTGTTCTTACTAAAATATTTAATCCATTGCCATATTAAATGGTTTAATATGATTAATACGGTTTCTTTATTATAATTTGAATTGGGAAAATATAGATAATCTTCCACAGATAAATGTGATGCTAAAGTTTACCAACACTAATATAAAAAGTTGACCAAGATGATGAATGTTTTCAGATATGGTTGCAACTACATTGAGTGTCAACTCTACTGTTATATATCTTTATCTTAAGTAGAAAGTCAACCAACTTTTGGCATATGTTATAAAGCTATAAGGCATTGTTTATCCAATTTGCACACCTTGAAATAATAATAATTTTATCATGTTATATGATAATAGGATGTAATTAATTAATGTAATCTCTTCTTTTATCCTATTAATAACAATGATTTCTTATTCTAATATAGGTGTTGAGTTAACAAAACATTTCATAGCATCTATATTGTTCAAGAGATTACGTTTATCCAATTCTAGAGTCTCTTGAAATCTTTCTCATCCATCTCTTTAATGGTAGATTAATTATACATTGGACAAGAAGAAAAAAGTATCTTTAATGATACACTTTTTTTTTTTACTGAGCTGAAGATAAAGTAAAAAAAAGAGAGAAATGTTGCATGCTTTGGAAAAAAACTGAGAAAATAATATTTTTCTCATGTATTTTTTTTTTCATTTTAAATTTAGTTTTTTAAAAATTGATTTCTTCCGATCTTTACTAGTGTATAATAAAATAATTCCTCAATAAAAAGGAAAATCTCTTAAGAGATAAATCAAAGAAAGATCAAGGATAAAGATTATATGGAGAAAAGGAACAGTGACTAAATTTCAATTTTTGAAAATGTTGAACTTAATAACCCAATTTTGTCCTTCTATATTAATTTACATTAGCAATAAAAGTAATTGAAGTTAAAACTATTTGAATTTATTGTTTTATCATACTAATTTTTTATTTTATTTTTAGTATAACTTGTATATTTTTTTTTTAAATTTGTTTGCTGTAATGACAAAGAAATTAATTTTTTTCTTAATTTATATAAAAATAATTAAAAGCTATTTTTGTTAAAAATAAACTTAAACCTTTTTTAATTCAATTGAAACAATAAACTGGATTTTTCCTTTTAATTAAACAAAATTTAATTTTTTGAATAATTTGATTTAAAAAATTAATTAACGTGAATATGGAGTTTTTATTAAAAACTTGTTTGTTTGTTTGTTGGGCATTGTTGGTGCAATAATTTACATTCTTTTAATCTTTTAAATAATCTAGTCTTTTTTTGGCATTGCATTAAAAAGTTAATACTATTTATACACAGATATAAAAGAAAATAAATCATCTTTAAATATTGTAAAAAGTAAATAAATAAAGCCACATGTTTGATTAATTACAGGTAATCTTGTTTATGACAATGTTAGTAACTTTCTTATATATACTCGATTTATAAATTAAACAAACGGAAACCTTAAAACATGTTTTAACTTTTATATTTTAACCAATATTTAATAAAATGCAGTGAGAAAAAACTAATCACATTCTTTAAATATCGATTAAGAGTAGAAATATAAAAAAAAAATTACAAAAATTATTTACTCATTTCATTTAATTTTTAATATTTCTTTTATTAATAGCCAACACGTTATTATATTTGTTGAGAGTCTATATCAACTATAAATAAATCATTTTAAAATATATAGATTGGTCTAAATTTTATCTTACAAATTGTTTTTTGTGAAATAAGTTAGATTTAAAAATCATTTCCTTAACATGTAATATGATATTAAAATTGAGTTATTGTTTATTTTAACTGTATTTATTGTTTGTTAGACATATTTTTTTATAATGTCTAATATTAATAGATTAATTAAGCAAAAATAACTAATTAACTATTCTTTTACCGTACGGAGAAATCAAGTAATACCTATATTTAAATTAGATGCAAACTCTTTCTTTGAGTTTGTTGGCTTTATTTTTAAATTAATTTTCTCAATTACATATTTAAATATAAAATATGTTGTGAAACATTATCAATAACTCAAATTTCACTGTAATAAAAATAGGTTTAATTGCTGTGTCAAATTCGTCTCCTTTTAGAAAAATGTCAATTTTGTCTCCATATAGAAAAAATTTGTATTAATCAAGTCATTTCCGTTATGAAATTTGTATCAATCAAGTCTCCATATTACGAAATTGACATTTTTCTAAAGAAAACAAAATTGACACACTTCAACCAAATTGGGGACAAAAGAACCAATTAAACCATAAAAATATTACAAATTAAATATAAAACAAAGGGACAACATGTGATGTGATTGTTTGAGTTTTGCGATGGTGGTCCAAGTTCAATGTTTTGGAAATTGAGATATGCATAAATGTTTTAGTACATTAATTAATAATATAAGAAAAGAAGAGCTTCTTTTTCCTAACACTAAGTCAACCTTTATCATCATGATTTGACCTACGCTAAAGCTAATTAGCCCAAAGAGATACGGAGATAGATTATTCTGTCAAATCTTGCATTACTAATATTATTATATATCTCATGACAATAATAATAATAATATTAATTATTGTAAAAAAAATATTTATTTTTTTCACTTTAATTTAATTACTTTGAGATGGCATGCCGACACACATTTCATAAAGGTGACCGAAGCATTTTTGTGTATGGATATTTTTTTTTAATTTAATTAATCTAAAGATATCATAACAAAGAGAATTTTATTATTTAAATATAAAAAGTAAATAGTATATAAATATTTTTTTTATTGAGAAATAAGAACGACACTTAAAATATTAAAATTTTTAATAATTTTCAAGAAATCGTTATTTTTTTGCCTAGCACAGCACAGAGTGAGAAGAAGAGGAGAAAGAGCATTGCATGGATTCAAAGCCCGTACTCTTCTTCTTCTTCATCATCAATGGTAGTGCGCAGAACAGTGAGTTCAACGTTTTATGTGTGTAATTAAGAATATTTGGAAGATTTGAATAATTTTATAAATTTTGAGCATGTTTTTTCATGTATATATAATGTAGCTAACGTGTTTGTTGTTATACGTGACTGGGAAAATCGAAAATTGGGGAAAAAGAAAAGCATTAGATTGAAGATAGTAACTAGCACTTCACGGGGACAATGGAAAGAGGCGGCAGAAACAGTAAGAAAACATGATCAAGAAGTGCATAATGTTCCTGCCGCGCGCATACTACTTTTGACCTATCTGCCCAAAACAATCATTACTTTTAGCCTTTACCAGATGCCCTAAGTTTACAAGAGAAGCAACCTGGAAACTCCTTTGGAGTTGGATTCTACAAACCAATGCTACTTTCTCACACAATGCATATAAAATTATAGGAGCAGTTTCTTCTAGTGCTACATCTCTCTAAACATCATTACAAATCTGATTATGTATGTTTTTTTTAATTTTATTTCAACAGTTTCTGTGTGCGTGCGTGCTTTAGTTTGGAATTTTATCACACAAAAGGGGATGTCATCGATCATGTGATCACTATCATGCACTTTTGTTTTGAAAGCCATGCTGTTTATTTGGACCACATGTTCATTTTCTCTGGTATAGTAATCATAAAGGAACCGAAGCTACCTTGAAAGAGCTTAAGCGGCCACCAAAGTTATTACTACTCCATAGTACAGAGGAAAAGGGCACACATTATTGTGTTGTGCTGTGAAGCAAGCAGTGACTATGAAGACTCCTTGCTGTGAGAGAATGGGAATGAAGAAGGGACCTTGGACTGCAGAGGAAGACCAGATATTGGTTTCTCATATTCAACGATATGGCCATGGTAACTGGCGTGCCCTTCCTAAACAAGCTGGTAAGTTCTTCTTCTAGTTAGCAACATTTTCTCTGTAAACAGGCAAAGGTTAAACAAACATATGTATGATTATATGATATGGTTGTTTAATCAGGATTGTTAAGGTGTGGCAAGAGTTGCAGGCTTCGTTGGATAAATTACCTAAGGCCAGATATTAAACGAGGGAAATTCAGCAAGGAAGAAGAAGATACCATCCTAAAGCTGCATGAAATTCTTGGAAATAGGTGGGCATCTAATAACATGTATTCATTGTAATGTCTTCTGGTTCTTTCTATTGTCTTCCCTACGTGCATGAAACACCATGAATATGATTTCCTAGTATTATTATGATTTAATGTAAGAGATGTAATTAACATGTATAGGACTGAATTTGGTTAAGTAAGAAAATGTGAAAAATTGACGATGATCACCCTTGATGCTTAGGTGGTCTGCTATAGCGACAAGCTTACCCGGAAGAACAGACAACGAAATAAAGAATTTTTGGCATACCCATTTGAAGAAGAGGATCCAAAAAAGTGGAGTGCATATAAATGGCAATGCTTCATCGCATATTTTGCAAGAGGCACAAGCAAATAGTTCATCAAGTTCAAGTGCAGTTTCTAGTGCCTATGGAAATGTAATGATTGACAATTACGGTTTACCCTCAAGGAAGAATCCAATCAATCCACCTATTGTAGGTACTGGATTTTATGGTGCAGTCCCCTCAGATACTTTTGGAGAAACTGAGGACAATCATGATTCTTGTCAGATAAGTGAAGAAATGGAGTTTTGGTACAATATATTCATCAAATCAGGGCAAACATCACGAGACAATGAGAATCTAGGACATTAGGATGCATGATATATAGTTTGTTTATCAGCTTCGAAGTCAACCTCTGGTTTCAGCTTAATTGGTGTTTGTGTAAAAAAACTTAAAATCCTTTTTGAAGGTTCAAATTGGAAGATGAAAACTAAAGATGAATGAATAATTTTTGTTAATAAAAACTGGATAAGAGTTGGGCAGTTACAATACAAATTTGAACATTAAAATAATTTTGGTTAATAGAATTTCTACATTTAAAGAGACACATGTGGATCATGATCTTTCAAATAGATAGAAAAATGGTGAATTCAAATGAAATCTTTCATCTTTTCCTCATAATGCTACTACATTAAAATAGTACCTGTAATCTTTGTTTGAAAGTTCACAATTGATAAAATTTACTTATTAATTAACTTTTATTAATAAAAATAAACTTATTTTTACATATTTTAATTGAATTACAATAAAAAGTTCTTACGAAAACATCACCTTCTTTGAGTAGTAAATCTGGGCAGATTTTGGATATGATAAGTACCACCAGATGCTAAACGTTTAGGTACTGATTCTTCCTTATTTTTAATAAGACTTGATTACTTGTTTGGTTTCTCCTTTAATCAAAAAAGTTTTAAGTTACTTGTTTGGCTTTTCCTTTAACCAACAAGTTTTAAGTTAGTCTTCATCTTTTGAAAAGTTTTAATAACATTTTAACTTTTGAAAAACTGCATCAATTAGATGATTTTTTTTAAAAAAAAAATACTAACAGTGATATACCATATATCTTTCCATTTTTTATTTTTATTAATAAATTTTTTAAATAAAATCAATTGGTTCTTTCTTTATATAACAGACAATTTTTCATTATATTCTGTATTAGGTTTTTCTTCTTCATATAAAATGTTTTGTTACGTTATAAAAAATGTATTATACAAGGGCTCAATTAGTAGTGATGATATTTATCAATTCAAACATATAAATATTCTAAAAAAAAATCAATTGTCTCATGTTCAAAGTTTTTGATTTAGGATTTCAAGTTTTCTTCATTGTTTTTTGGGTTAGAATAAAAAACAATTTGGTGTGTTAGAATCAAATTTCTAACTTTAATAATTTCATAAAAAAAATAATAATTGTTTTTTCTAACTTTAATTATCGTGAAAAAAAAATAAAATTTAGAAGTAGCATGCAACAAGAAAAGTTTGAAAGAAGAAAGCGTGAAAGATAAAGCAAAACCCTATGAAACTAAAATTTGAGACATAAAGTGAGAGAGATAACAGTGCATCAATGGCTCTAGGAATCTCAAACATTCTGCACTGCCCCAAATTGAGCTTTTCCAGCAGCAATCTCCGTCCCAAAGTTTCAACCTCTCTCAGGTCGTCATCCATTTCTCCCTCTTTTCCTTTCCATTTGTAACAATCAAAGAACGAATTTACTTTTCCTTCGAATTTGTTTGTTTTTCGCATACGACGCGTTTCTTATCTTATCTTCGTCGACATCATTTCTACGGTTAATAGAATGCAGTTCGGTGTCGATTTTCAGGTTTCCCCAGACAGCAACATGGAGTGATAGAAAGATTGTCTGTGCTGCTGCATCTGCGGCAGGGAGCTCTAATTCCGATGGTGACTTTAATCCTTATGAGGTAAAGAGTAAAATCTACTCTTTGAAATTTGAAGTTGTTCGAATTTTATCTTAGTTTCTGTCATGTCATGTAGGTGCTAGGTGTAAGCCCTCTTGAGAAATTTGACATGGTCAAGGCAGCTTATGCAAAAAGAAAGAAGGAAGCTGAGATGAAGGGCGATGAAGCAACTGCTTCCAGAGTAGGTCGACTTTTTTTATTTTTTCCTTTTTTTTTTTTGTGTGAAATGGTTTTCATGACTATCGGCATTCCAACCATGTAATATTACGGAACAGTCTGCATTGTCATTGCTGATATGGCAAGTAGTTTCCCAAGTTTGAAATGGTCGAGGTTGATTTGCTGCATCCGTATTTGGAAGTTAACAATATGTAGGAGCTGTGCAATATGTATAATATTGTTGAGTTTACTTATAATGCCTGTCCTCCAAAGTAGAGCTCACTTATGGGATACAAGAGCCTATTATTCCTTTATTTTGAGGTTCTTAGTGATGTGTATTGATATTTGATTTTTTTTTTTCTCTCAAAGTTTAATGCACTAATGTGTGGGATGTTGTGCGCTGTGAATGTATAATTCAGCTGGAAAAGGCATATGACAAACTCATGATGGCTCAGTTGACTAATCGGAAAAAGGGTGTAACTTTTGGATCATTTAAGGTAAATGTAGGGCAATCTTTCTTTCTGTGGACTGTTAAAATCGCGCATATAACTTGAAGGCATAATAACAGTGAAGTGCTTAGTGTTTAAATTCCGTTTGAGGTGCAAGTTACTTTTGTTAATTTAATTTTGGATGTATATGATGCTTTCAATATTCACTGGACTTACTTTGACGAAGTAGCCATAATTTTGTAGAACATCTCTTTTTACTGTTTTTATCTTTTCTAAATGAACCCAGAGTGCCTATAAATTATGGTCATGTAGAATTTGGAGGAAATAATACCATATTATCTTGAACTCGATATTGTTCACTATATTCTTTGTGCCGTGGAGGGTGAAGTTAGATAATTCTATTCATAGTGTACCACAAAAATTAGTTTTTCTCCAGCCATGCAAATCTTTTATGCTTAGCGTGGGTAGTGGATATTGAGAGAGTATACGACAGTCATGATTTTTTCTTCAGCTATTAATGCTTCCGTGTCTATATACAGTGGTTTGTTAGTAGATACTGAAGAACGCAGAAATATTTCCCTAGGAGATACTTTTTATGAAAAAAAGATGTTCATTTAAGTATGTTTTGTGCCTTCTTCCTATTTTTTCCCAAGCATCTGACCCAAGATAAATGCTAGCAACACACTCATTTGAAAACACTGGTATTTTTATCTTCACGTGTAATTTTGTAGTCGCCAATAAATTTTAACCAATAGAATGAAGTGTGAGGAATGATGCTTAAGAGTGTAATGCTAGCACTGCCCTAGATTCAAATTTGTTATTTTGTTTGCATCTCCAAATCTTAATTGTGTATTAAACTAAATGCAGGTTTCAAAGGAGATTAAGTATGCTGACAAGCAGCCAATTCTACCTTGGGGGCCAAGGTTTGGTGTTTCTGCTTATGATTAGTAACAATGTATTTTTTTTGCTGTATATTGTCGTTGCTACCATTAGGTTACTAAAATATCTGGTAATTCTTACTTTAATGGATGATTTAATATTTAACTTCTCTAGTAATCACAGCCAGGATTTCTATAGATTGCTTTACCGTATGACAGTCATCTCCCCTTTATGAATTACGACCTTCTCCCCACCTCCCAGAAAAAATAAGGTTTTGCCAAATTTTGTAAATCTAATCTATTTCAATAGCTCTTTTAGAAACAAGACAAAAACAAGTGATATTTCTCTCTAAATTAAGCTGAATCAAGCAATCACTCAATCAAACCATCAAACAAATAGTATTAATTAGGATATCCGTATACTCTTGTATTATGAGAAGGTGATGCTTGGATTGGAATCATCTCTATTTGGATTAGATTTTTTTAGATGTTTTATAAATAACAGTTTGGAAGGAAAATATCATTTTTCTTGCTTGCGTAGATGGATTACATTTATTTCTCATTGTTTTCTTTTTATTCAAATCATTGTTTCTCCCCTTATCACTATCACTCTATTGATGGCTACTTTGTAACTTTTGATGTTATTTTGTATGTAATTTCAGGTTTACTAAATCAAGTCAAAATGACACACGCATAAACTTGGCAATATCAGCTGTTTTTGTGAGTTGGATAAAGATAGTTATTTATTTAATTTTTTGGGAAAATATCAATACTAAACCATATCAATCTTGTGACTTATGTCTTAAAATGTAGTATTTAAGCAGAGTTATTTATCATCTTTCTGCAGACAGCATGGATCCTTGTCAAGCGCAGTGCTGAATACAAACCTTTGCAGTTTTTAGCCTTTGCCTTTGTTTATAGGCTTTTTGAGAAGTTAAAAGCCTTTGAATCTCCTGTAACCCGCATATATAATGTGAGTCTCATCTTCTATGTCAGCACATTTGTGAAATATATGAATTCTGTTTTTGCACTGCATTGAATTACTAGTAGAATTGTATAGTTCATGCTATTGTTGGCTACAGGAAGAGGGTGAAGACACAGGAGAAGGATTGCGCATGGGGAAAAGACTGCTCCGAGCACTGGCTTTGGTTTTTGGATGTGTAGCAATTTCATCTTTGGTATGATGATTCTTTAGATCTTTTGGTGTGACTCATGGATCAGTACTTTGATATCCCAAATTCTTGGCTTCCCTTTCAATTGATATACATATAGTTTTTTTATCCTGTAACAAGAAAAAGACAAGAAGGGAGAGAGGGATCAATTCATCTTTTTACCCTCTTTTCCTATTTTGCTTTATGTGAAACTAAATTGTTCATTATGGTATGATGCATCAATTATGTTTTTTTTTTTTTTTTTTTTTTTTTTTTTTTTTTTTTTTTTTTTTTTTTTTTATCTATATTGAATCTCTTTTTTGAATGAAGAAAACCACGGTAGCCAAACTACGGAATTTATATTTTGTAGCCTGTTTGACTTCCACTAGTACGGAACCAGGCAAATGATGCCCTGACTAGTTTTTACCACGTAGTTGTAGTTTTTTTTTTTTTTTTGGAAGTTGGATATTCTATTTATTTGTCACTCAATATTCATCCTAGTTGAATGTGGCTCAAGTTCTCTTTTTTCTTATCATCTTTACACGTTGGCATGGGCATGTCTCATAATTATTTAATTTTCCAAATGAAAATTAATACTTTCTTGTTCTTCTCATGCAGGCATATACTTTTATTTTGAACATAATTGAGTTTGCAGGTGGTTTTATTCCTGCTCTTTTGTACAACAATCAGGTATACTATAAATCAATGAGAGCGCCCCTCATGGCTTGAAATATATTAAGATAAAACTGTCCTCTATCCTTGTGAATAATATGATGTGTGCCAAGCAGGTTTTTTGCCTTTAAAACGTTGGGACATTCTTTATGTGAATTATCTTGCCAAATACATTTTGTTCCCTATTTGCCTAATGCAGATAAGAGAAAAATGATCTCATGGTTATTGATTTAAAACTTTTTCTCCGTTACGTGAGTATTGTCTTTTAATACACGTGATGAGGGGATGGGTTGCGATTGAAGTATCAAATTGTTGTGAACTAGGATAAGGATAGCT
This sequence comes from Vigna radiata var. radiata, assembly GCF_000741045.1. NCBI lineage: Eukaryota > Viridiplantae > Streptophyta > Magnoliopsida > Fabales > Fabaceae > Vigna > Vigna radiata. Next base: position 1,208,555 of record NW_014543268.1, on the reverse strand, counting down.
AGTTTAGTGGCTATGTTTCTTAAATAGCAGATGAATTTAGATTGTGTATTAAAATAAATTTTACGAAGCACAGGTGCAATGACAGAGATTTTTTCCCTTGAACAGTTGAAGGTATCAGCTAATATTTCATGAATTCATTGTGGTCGAATGTAATTCAACTGCCAGTTTATCCTCTACAATATAAAATTTCCATGATATATTTTTCATTAGCCATATAATTAACAGCCATTTTGGGCCTCTAAAGATGTATGTGAGATTAGATTGGTTCCCCAAAAGATTGTTGCTTTGATAATAATTAGTGACATTGGTTTTCCTTCAAAAACCAATTTAATGGTAAAATGTGAAATTTTAAACCAATTTGATCATATTATTGATTTGATGTATCTATCTATAAATGGAGGACCAGGGTTGTGTTGCTATCATCTTTGAGAGGCCAATAATGTCATTTAAACTAAATTTACGCGTAGCATGCAACATGGTCCACGGGTGATGGTGGGACTAGTCTGGTTTCTTGTCTGCCATAACAAAGAAGCTGTTTCTTGAATGACACATTTTTATGGCATGCACATTGGTTTTTTATTTACTCTGTAAATAAGATACACACCTCTCTAGTTACTAGTTTTATTTGTCAGTTTTTTTTATTGCTGAATGCTAATCCTAGTTAGTATCTATCCTATTGGTCAGTGTGTATTTCTGCTAAGTTGACAGCCGTTATGGTATCTGCAGGAATTGGTAATCACCACTTCATCGGCAGTGATGCTTTATATCATGGCATCTTATTATAGATAGTGGAGCTTGCCTTGAAGACGAAGAAAACACGCATCGTCATCATCCATTTTTATCTTTTTTCGCACATTTCTTGCTTTTGTTCCTACTAGTGTTAGCTCAAATTTTGTCAAAAGAGATGTACTTTTTCCTTGTTTTAATATAGCAGGAATTGTGTTAACTTTCTTATGCTACTTTTTTACTTTTTTCTTTGGGGTGTCTTTATATTCATTTTGACTATTCACATATCATAGTGGCACATACAGTCACGCACTCTCGCTCGTTTTTATCGTTTATTTATTCCATTTTATTGCCAAGTAAATGAAATGGTCATTTACGTCTTGGACTACCATCATGCAATGTAAGATGCTTTATTTGACCGTGTCCATGAATGAGATAGTTACACACTTTCATACGACAAAACTGTAATTATGTTGGGAAAATGTATAATTTGGTTAAGTTCCATACGTTGAAGGATTAAGTCGCTTGTTGTGTCAATGGTTTTCTCGATTTCAACGGGAAAAACGATATAGGTTAATTTGAATTCAACATCAACTTATTTTTATGATGGAAAATTGGTATAATGGGTCAGTTTGTTTTTTGTTTTTTCCAAAAGTATTTTTTTTAATAAAATAAGCAATTTTTTATGTGTATGTTCAATCTGTTTATTTTATAAATAAGTTTTTTCATTTTTTGCTTTTTTAACAAAGTTTGAATTCGTTTGTTTATACTTTTCTGGAACTATTTTGTGTCAAATCTACTCATTTTAAAATATAAGACAGTTTTCAAATCATTTCAATAAATAATTATATCTCCTTCTAAATAAGTGATTTAGAAAATATTCATTTAAGATAAGTTTGTTGAATATGTTATACTACCATTTAGAATGGATTGAATGCATAAATGTCACATAGTAATATACTAAATTAAATAGCATTAAAAACCAAATAAGAATAAGAAATCATACATGATTCTTTTTTAGGCTTTTGGTGGTGCGATCTTGTTAAGATGCCAAGATAGCAAAGAAGGAGTCAATGAGATGGTGAGATATGTATTTTTGTTTTGTAATGTTCTGTTTGGTATTTTGCCATTGAAGAAGACTGAAAAACAGACACCATATTGTGATGAGAGAAAGAAAATGTGTGGTAGGTTTGTAGAGAGGTTAGATCCTCTTTTTGGTGCTTTAGGAGCTAACACAGTCGGTTGTCCCATCAGGAAGATGACTGTTTTCTATTCATTTGTATAATAAATACAATTATAAGACTGACTGTGTGAAAGAGTTGTTGTATAAATTATATAAACATAGTATTTGTCTCAAATATTAATGTTTTCATATAAAATAAAGTGTCAAGTGGAGCTTTTATTGGCACTGCAAAACTGAATTATATAATATAAATAAGACTGAACCGATAGGATATTAGTTTTATAAGAAATGTCATACACATTATGATAGAGAGACAGACAAAAACTTAAATTATTTGTGTGTACCGTTTCAAATTTTATTAGTGGCTGTAATGGGACAGAATAGACGACACAATGCATAAAAACAAACCAATAATTGGTGGAGGAATCCATTGAAACTGCACTCTGCTCATAATATGAATTGACAATTCAATAACGTATTATATAAATTACAATGATGTACTTTATTAAGAAAAGAAATACAAATGTTAATAATTTATTAGAGTAGTCAATTTGAAATTATGTTTAAAGACTTTCAGAGCAAGTAAAAACAAAAACATCTGATTATGCATATACAAAATGACAGTATGATTCCTTTTTTCTTCCTTGTAATATCTTAGTAATTAAACTCATTTATTCTTCATCCTCCTCAAATCTTGAAGCATAGCATGCACTCCAACACAGTTCTTGAAACATAAGTGTGTACTATAGATACGGTTAACTTGATCACACTTAAATTGGTTTGCTTGCAATCTTGTTGGAGTACCCAATCTAGGTAATTAATTTCCTTCAAAATTTCTGTGACTTTAATCTGTTCCACTTTCTTTGTTTCTCCCATGTTCTTTGCAGCTATATATATATTTCTGTCTTCATATCTTTTCCTCTGAACTAAATTGAGAGTAATTAGCTGAACTATTACAGGTGATAATTCTTCTTCAGATACCTTGTTGAACATGTCTGTGCATGAAACCTAGTTGAGAAAAAGATTTGTTTTTATGAAATTCTTAGTTTAACTCAAAATCATTGAAGAGCTCGAGCATGTAAATGCTCTATATTTGTCCCTTTATTCAATGTATAGAGTCGAAAATTCACTTAAAGTAATTTCCTAATCACATGTTCTAATGTTATTTTCTCTTCTGTTAAGTTGTCCTCCAATCAATCGGAAGTATGTGCTAAAGATGTAAAGATGTTCCGATGTTAAAGTGAGTTTAAACTTGATTGACAGTTAAGCATCAATGTTTGTAATGAATGTGTAGTAAAAATTTTAACCATCATACTTTTCAAGTGTATTTATAATTTTTTCTATGAATTTTTAATTAAGATTGGTTTAATCACAGTTCAGTTCCATTATGCTCCTTTTGTTACAGACAACATAAAAATCATATAGACTATTTCAAGATGATATATAGTGCACCACAGGGAACATAAATGTCTAGTAATTATGGAATTTGAATCCAAGAATGGTTGCAAAAAAGGTCACTGTATGATTGTGTGTTTGTAATTTTGTACTAAGAGCAACTATGGCTCAAAACGTCTACCTTGTGGCTTGTTTTGGTGGCAGAGAAAATGGTAGCTAAGATAGTTGATCTTCGGTCAGATACAGTGACAAAACCAACTGAAGCAATGCGAGGTGCTATGGCAAGTGCTGAGGTTGATGATGATGTTCTTGGACGTGACCCCTCCTGTTTTCGCTTGGAGACAGAGATGGCAAAGTTATTGGGAAAGGAAGCTGCACTTTTTGTTCCATCAGGCACCATGGCCAACCTTATATCTGTGCTTGTGCATTGTGACATTAGAGGAAGTGAAGTTATTCTTGGTGATGATTCCCACATACACATTTACGAGAATGGAGGCATTGCAACCCTTGGAGGTGTGCATCCAAGAACGGTTAAAAACAATGAAGATGGAACAATGGACATTGATTTAATCGAGGCTGCAATCAGAGATCCAAAGGGAGAGTTAGTATATCCAACCACAAGGCTTATTTGCTTGGAAAATACTCATGGAAAGTAAGCAATTATTCTGTCCAAATTTTTCTAGATAGTACAATATTACAACAATAATAAAAAAGTCCCTTGTGAAATCAGCTACATACACAAGCATTAAGATTACATTATTAGATTTCTCTTAAGGACATAAGCAGTATCAGTGGTTGGTATGTTTTCTTGAATGCAGCTGTGGTGGTAGATGTCTTTCAGTTGAATATACAGACAGAGTAGGAGAGGTTGCTAAAAAGCATGGATTGAAGCTTCACATTGATGGAGCCCGAATATTTAATGCATCAGTTGTAAGTAAATTTTCTGTTAATTAGTATTGATTTTTATTTTGTCCAAAAACTGAGTAATTTCACTGCAAGGATATAAACTTGTGCCTGAAATGCACCTAGCTAGATGAATACTTAAGAAATGTGTAAATAATATCTGTCAGCCTTAGATCTCCAATAAGGTAAAGTAAGATAGATTTTGATTCCACTATATGCTTTATGAGTACATCTGTTTGTGTAAACAACATGTGTCAGCAAAAAAGTTCTCCATCAAAAATTTGGTTACTTTTATACCATGTATGGTTCAACTTAACTCTAGAAATAACTACATAAATGTGGCATTGGCATTTCCAGATAGAAATGAATCTGGGTTCTTGCTTTTTCAGTGAGTGCTTTGATATTGTCTATTGTATTTTCTTATTACTGTAGTTTTATTGCAGATCTTGCTTTCAGTTCTTTTGTGCCTCATCATATGCCTTTTTGTTTACCCTTTTGTGTTATCATGCACTTTCAGGCACTAGGTGTCCCTGTGGGTAGGCTCGTTCAAGCAGCTGATTCAGTTTCGGTGTGTTTTTCTTTTCTCATTTTTCTTCTTTTGCACAAAATTCATGGAAAGGCTATTCAGAAGTGACTACTCTATTTTTAAAGGGAGTAAATAAGATTGTATCTATAGGTGTAAGTTATAATTAAGGAGTATACATCTTAATCTGTTTCTCACTTCAGAAACAATTTCATATCAGAAGAACATTCTTCAAGATGTAGGAAGTTCTTTTTTTCTTCTCAAAAGCTGCTTTGATTTGAAGTTAAAAAAAGTTGAATAATGTGTTATTAAATTTTGAAATTTCAAATAAAAAAGAGAAGGAAAAACTCTTGTGAAGGTTATTTATGCAAAAGATGCTTTTCTTTATTGAAAAGTTACTCAGCTTTTGAATATCTTTTATAACTGTGGTTATCCCTCTTTAAAAATAAGTGAAATCTCTTGATTTTAACAGATTTTAAACCCTAATCAAACTTTGTTGTGAATCATATCCTTGAATACATGAATTTTAGGTATGTCTGTCAAAAGGCCTGGGTGCTCCAGTTGGATCTGTTATTGTTGGTTCCAATAGCTTTATCAGCAAGGTAAATACAACAGTATCTATATTCTACCTCCTTTCTGAAAGAAGCTGATACTAGCAGAAAATATATACAATTTTAGGCTAGAAGGCTCAGAAAAACCTTAGGTGGTGGAATGAGGCAAGTTGGCATCCTTTGTGCAGCTGCACTTGTTGCTTTACAGGAAAATGTTGAAAAGCTAGAAAGTGATCACAAGAAAGCTAAACTTTTGGCTGGTAAATGCTATTCAACTTTTAACTGTTCTTATCTTTTTAAACACCCTTTAAATTGCACTTCTTAGTTTTCTCAAAAAGATTTCCTTTTGTCTTAGATGGATTGAATGAAATTAAAGGTCTGAGAGTGAAAACCTCTTCTGTGGAAACCAATATGGTCAGTATTCAGTTGAGACCACTGATAACAGTACAATTGCATTGTTGTTTCTCAAACAGATTTGATGCTCTGTGATGTGATTAGAATTAATGTTTGATTGATACCATGGTGCAGATATATGTTGAAATTGAAGAGAGATTAGGAACTACAGCATCCAAGCTGTGCAAGGACTTGGAAGACTATGGTATTCTTCTCATGACAGTTGGCTCATCAAGGTGTTATTTGCAGTTATACTGTTTTCTTAATCTGCAATTGATTAGTCAACTAAACTTTTCATTATTTTAGCCCATTCTTATATACTCACCTAAACTAGAAACCAGTCCATGATGTGGAGTCCTTTTGTACTTCAATTTTACAAAATAGCTAAGGAAATTTTATGCAGTTATGGTGAACTGAGAGACAAATTACTGTAAAACTTTTTGTAACTATTTTGGTGTAGAAAAAGTGATGTTTTCTAAATATGATTAGTTTAGTAATTAATATAAATAGGAATTGCACTTTATGGTAATTATGAGCAGTATCTACTTTTTGCAGATTGAGAATTGTGTTCCACCACCAAATATCTGCAAGTGACATGCAGTACACCTTGTCATGCTTTCAGGTGATGACTAGGAATCCATTATTATTAACCCTACACTTTTCACTTCATCTTCAACAGTACTTGAGAAACATCAAAAATATCTGATACTGTTACTCAAAATGACAATTTTCTTCTTTTTTTATTTTATGTTTTGAAGTTTCAAAATGAGCATAGAATTTTGGCCTTATTTGGCCTATAAAATGTGTTTCTTTCTTCACTTGCTCATTTCATCAGCATGCATTTTACATTGGAAGATGATATTGAAAGACTGTTTTGATGAACACTGTAGCAAGCTGTGAATGGTGTACGAAATGAAAATGGCAACTGAAGTTTGCAACTTGGTGGCACATGAAAAACTAACACCAAATTCCATTCCATAGCATGAAGCTTTGTGAAAAGCTTTTAGCATTTGAAACATTGTATAATGAAGGCTTTATGGAGTCTTTTATACTCTTAAATTTTTCAGTATCTTCCACAAAATGAGGTTCTTCCTTTCCTGCATTTTAATTAGTAAGAATTAGTTGCAAAAGTACTTGATATTAATTATTGGAATTAAGAATTAATATGAGTGACTTATTTGTCTATATTGATTTTAATTTTTTTTTAAAAATTAATTTTATTTTATTTTAGTTGTAAATAAACTATTACAAAAAAAAAATCATTAAATAGCAATCAAATATAAAATAAATAAATTATTATATTAACTAATTTAAATATTGTTTTATAAATTAATAAAAAATTATTGATCTTCAAAGTAATTTATGTTATGAATAAAAATTGTATTTGATTTATGAAATAGAGTCTAGTGTTTAACATTAATTATAAAAATTTTAACTAATTTAAAATAAATAGTAACAAGTAGTTGAAATTTTAATAATTAATATATTAATTTAAACTTTAATTCACACATCAATTATAATTTTATTTATAATAAAAACTATTTTAAGTACTAATAATTTTTAGGTTCTAAAATAACATATAATTTAGTTAATATAATAATTAACTATTGTTATTTAATAACATTTTTAGTGTTAAATTGAGAGAATAAACACCACAAGTTCCTATGTTATACATTTATGTTTATAAGTACTCACCGTAAGTTTTTTAATTTTTTGTTTGTATTAAGATAATGACAATTTGATAACATTTTTTATAATATTTTAATATTATTTACGTATTATTTTGTGATTAGTTCAAAATTATTTTATAATTAATAATAATAATTATAAATATCATTATAGACCACTCATAAAATAACACGTAAATAATGTTAAAATATTCTAAAAAAATATTATTTATCCTTATCCTTTGTATTATAAGCAACTTTAAAGATTTTGATAATTAAGATTTCTACCTCTTTAATATATTTCATTCATACCTTATTTTATGTTTACTTTTTATAGTCACATCACATTTTTTTTCTTTCTCTTTATGTCTGATAATAGGCATAAAAAAAGTATATCAATCATTCTTCAAAAGATAACATGGTATCATCATTCTTAAAAAATCCAAACTCAAAAAAGCATTGATGTTACATCTCACAAGACTTGTGGGCTCTATGCTTCTGTTTATTTATTTATATATATATATATATATATATATATATATATATATATATATATATATATATATATATATTATAAAAAAAATAAAGAAAAATAAATAAATTTATTTAATTAAATAAAATATAAATTTACAATATTTAAAATCTTCTATTAACATTGTTTGTTTTCTTTTTAAAAAAGGTTAACATCCAAGAAAAATATGTCTCATAGAATTCCTTTATAATTATGAATTTCTTTTATAATTAAAAGATGCTACAAAATCCAACAAAATTGATTATGTTGAAAAGAGATTATGCATCGATTGGTCACTTACTTCCTTACTACATTCCAACCCTAATATTAAAATTAAATACGTGTTATTCAAAATAATATTTTAGATCATTTTTATAAAATATAAATATATAATTTAGTTTAAAATGAGATATAACTTTTAAAAATAATTTAATAATAAACTTATATTTAATTTTTAATTATTTCATGGTTTTTAATCTATGTTGTTAATTTTATATTCTTTTATTTATTTTTTCTAAAGCTAGGTTCAACCAAAAAAATTGGATTTATGGGTAAAATATTTGAATGTTAGTTTTCTTGTGTTAAGGTGTTTGTTTAGAAGAAAATTTTCTTAAGTTGTTAAAAACAAAGTACTAAGTATTAGTAAACGAGTATTTTCTTTCTTAAAGATATTTTTTAATTTTATTAACGTAAATAGACTATTAGGATTTTTTTTTTTTGTAAACTAGATCTTTTAGGATAATTATTTTTGCGAAAGACTAATTTTTAAAATGTTTTGTTTTTTAATTTTATAGGTTGTTTAATGCTAAATTATGTTTTATAGGAACGTCTTCTTAGTGATATTTTTTTTAGCTTTATAGATTTGTATATTTATTTGTAATAAATTACTTTATAGAAAATTTATAACTTTTCATAAATTCACGTGAATATAAATTTAAAAAATATATATTTAATTTAATTTAATATTTATGAATTAATTGAGAATAAAAATTTGAAAAGTGATTATGATAAATAAGATAATTTAAATAAATTATAATAATGAAAAATTATGATAATAAATTGTTGTAATTATGACTGCTTTTTTGTAAAATTAATTTTGATAAATGTATATTTATTTGGTTAAAATAATTTATGTAATAATTTTTGTTTGTAATAAGTTAAAAAATAAAATTAAATAATAATATGATTGAAGGTGAAAACATTTGAAAAAAAATATTAATGTAAAGACACAGATCTAGAAAACTAGAAAAAATGTTATTAAAAATTCGTTTTTTAGAAAAGAGAATATCAACCACAAACAACCTGAAGAAAATACATTATGAGAATTTAGTCTTTCGCAAAAATAATTTATACTTAAACATTAGAAGGGTCTAATTTAGAAGAAAAAGAAATATTGTATACTTATGTTAATAACATTCAAAAGTGATAGAAAAAAAGGTCTTAGTAAACCATCATAAGAACTTTGGAATAAATAAAAAAATTAATTAGTTCCTTGTCTTCGATTTTAAAATAAAAGTACTGAAAATTCATCAAATTTTAGTTATTTGTTTAAAAAATATACTTATATTGTCTAGTAGGTAATAAGTCTTCTTCTAGATGATGTGTTGATGACTGATCCACTTTAACTATATTAGTAGTATATATATATATATATCCACTTTTATTTTATGATTATAAAAAAATAAAATATATATTTTTTTAAAAAATAATTATAAAAAATAATACAGATTTAAAAGATAGTATAACTAAAATAATTTATGCTAATAAAGGCACAATGGATAATGAGATGTGTATATCAAAAGACGGATTCAATTCTCTATATATAGATATATTTGATCAAGTGTCTTGATTACAAATTAAAGATAATATTAATATTAGATAATGCAAAATTATTACATATTTACTATTATTATTATTATTTCTTTAAAAAAGTCATTGATACAATATTAATTACAAAAAGAAAAACAAGTTTAAGGGTGAATTGAGAAAAAGAATTTTAATAAGAAAGTAAAAATATTGAAACATATGGAAATTATGAAATGGTTGGGCATAAAGAAATTAATTGAACCTATTTTTAAGTAATTTTAGATTATTTCATGTTTACGCACTTTGAAAATCCTTACCTAGAGTTCTTAAAACGGGTTACTCGGTCTGAGCTGATTCGGTCTATTACGGGTTAGTCACTTAGTGAGTTAACCTAACTCGGTTCATTTATTAGTGAATCAGAAAAATTTGAACCTGACCCAACTCACCACGGATTAGTGGGTAAACGGGTAATTACCATTTTTTTAAATAAAAAAATTTTAAACTTTTTATAATTTAAATCTAAACAAATTTCACTCCTAATATGAGTGTTTAATTAATTTTAAAAACAAGGAATTTAAATAATTTTTTCAAGCAGAAGAAATAATAGATATTATTTTATAAAATTAAAATTAAATTTTAATAAAATAAAATTAGATAGGTGGATTGGTGGGCTAACTCGACCTACCATGAATTCAATCTGCATGAGCCGAGTTTAAATTTGACCCAAATAAAAAAATATAATTTTTTCAAATCCAATCTATTCTGAATCCGTTGTAGACCGAGTTGATCATAAATTATGACTAATTTTGACATGTCTATCCTTACCCTTAATTTAAAAAATTGATTTGATTAAATGAAAGTAATGTGAGTGGATTTCCTTTCCAAATGCAGATGCAGCGTCTGCTCCGGTCAGTTGGTAGTTTCAACTCTCTACAATATTTCTTTCTTAACCTCCAAATAAAATCGATACAACTTTTTCTTTCTTTTGTCTATATTCAGATAATGTAGATACATAAAAAATGCAGAAAATTGCCTATAATTGAAAAACATTGTTTAATAAATAGATATGTTTTGGTAAATGATAAATATTTGGTCTATAGGAATTTTATACAACATCATTGAGAGTCAAATTTTTTTTCTTCTTCATAATTGAATTTTGGAATGTAATAGCATTATTTTAAGGATTATATATATATATATATATATATATATATATATATATTGAAAATGTTAATTTGATTGATGACTTGCAAATCAATCTATTTTACTTGTAAAAATGTTTTTTTTTTTATGTATTAAGTAAATAAGTTGAAGATGAATACTATTAGGGTGAAGATACTTTAATTTATTATAACTTTAAAATAAAACTTCAATTAATTCTTAAATATATTTTTATAATTATATAAGTTTTTAAAATATTATAAATTTTAAATTGATTCATACATTAATTACAAATGGATCTTTAAATATTCTTTTATTATTTACAATTTAGTTGTGAGGTTGGGGTTCAACTCGTTGTATTTATGGTTTATCTGACTTTCACTTGATTCATTTATATTTTTAGAGTATGATTTAGAGTCAATTTGACTATACTTTAACCTGAATTAACCTAATTTAAATCTAACAATATTTAGTTCAATTTATGTTTAAATAAACTCAAATAAACCTTATTCCAAATCAAATCAATTTAACTAAATCTTATATTGAATTAATTTGAAATAACTTTAATTTGACTTAAACTTGATCAAATCTTACTTTGCATAAACTTATATTCTATATCTCAACCTAAATTAACCTAAGTTTTATTTTAAATTTTAAAATTCAATGAAAAGATAATACAATCTTAATTTAATTTAAAGATTTTATTTGAAAAATACTTCCTCATCTTTTTATCATAAAAGAATGTAAGCACATAAATAAAATTAGTTTATACATAGAATTTTTTTTTCTAAAAGTGTATTTTTAGTTAATAAGTACATTTTAATTTGGAAATAATGAATTACGAAAAAGAAATTATCCAAACAATACTAAGGCTAGAAATTATAGTCATGAGTAGGTCATTGGGCGGAATGCAATTAATTGGTGCTTAAGGAATGAAAGAGAGTGTTAATATTAATTGAGTTTCATATTTAAGTAAACCCAAACCAAAAACAAAGCCCCGCTGGCAACTCTATCGGTGAGGGTTTGGTCATTCCTATTGCTTGGTTTTCAACCACCATTAATTCTTCTATTGCATTACTACAAATATTGTACCAACTAAAGAAAAATTATCTTTTACTAACAGTTTAACGTTTGTTTTTTTTTTGTTATTTTATTTAGTGAATTTATATCCCGGTCTAAAAATTTGGAAAATAATATTTTAGAAATAATAATAGTTTAAAATAATAAAATTTGATTATTTTAATATTAAAGAATTTTAATACAAACAGTTTTGTTATAAACGAGTTTCATAATTTTAAAACACACTACCTTTTTATAAATCATTTTTATAGAGTTTTTTTTTTCTTTATAAGAGTTTTTGTTTCATATTCATCTGTTTGAAGATTAGAAATCATCTGAGTGATCCTCGCGGTGAGATTTTCAAGTTTAATCGATCGATTTCTTAGGTAAAATAATTTTCTATCCCTTCCTTTGGTAAGTTTCGTTTTTCTTGCATGTTGGCTCTCTTTGTTTTGCATGTGACCTTTGAGTGTTTTATAAGACTCTCTGTTGATCAGTGATCATAACAGTACACATTAATCGTGTTTTTGTTATTCATAGGAGCAGATAGAGTTTTTTGTGCGTTTAGAGTTGTTTTAGGCTTCCTAAATCAGTTTTCTCTTCTATTAGGTAACGAAAGCCAAATACCTATTTTCTATTGTTTTAGTGCTTTGATAGTTTGAGTTGGTATGCTTGAGTTTGAGTTAGAAATTAAGCTTGTTTAAGATTTTGTTGTGTTGTGGTATACTTGCTTAGACTTTACATAAATGTGTGTAATCTGATATTGAAAGAGATTTGTTATGATTGCTTGCTGAATTATGCTTAAATCTTAATGATCTGTCGATGATAAGTTATGGTTTGGTTGATCAATTAGCTGCTGAACTTTAGTTTAATAATAAGTTAGAGGCATGACTAGTTTCTGGTCTAAAATTTTGGGTTTTAACAGGTGACATTCTAGAATAGTTGATTTAGGAGGGAATATGAAGTTTGGAGTCTGTTTTGTGTCAATTGGGACTTGGTTAGCCATTTAGTTCATTAAAATCTGATATGAAATATGTGAAATTTTCTATATGAGTATTGGTTTGGTTTTGAATTAGAAAAGTGAAATTGTGTTCAATCTGACGTCAAAACCTATTTTAGAACTGTCCATTGAGTCAGGAATACCAATTTGGCCATCTAAAAAAAGTCTTAGGTTCCCCAATTCATAGAAATGAAGTTGTTGGTTTCTAGTATAGCATTAAGCAGCTTTGGTATGGTGTTGAGTGCTAGAAAAATAGTGAATCTTTGATTCTTGGGCATTGAGCATTGCTCAAGTGAGTGAGCCACTGGTTTCCAGGCGCTGAACACCAGTTTTCCCCTACAAGTCTGGACATTTTTTTGCTATAATTCGTTGGGTAGAGGTTTGACTCGCTAAGCGAGGGCTTAAGCGTTAGGCGCTCCCTGTTTCGTAATGGTGTTTGTTTTATATGTTTTTCTTATTCTTGATTTCGCTTAGACTGGTGTAAATCGATTTGGTGCATGTTATTTTGTCGTTGGAATGGATAATAGTACTAATGTATGTGTTATATGTATGATGATGTTCAAATGAAATGGAAAGTGTGAATTAAGTATGTTGTGAAAGGGATTCCATAGGGAAATCCTTATTGATGTTCTGTAATGTATATATTGAAGTAAGGACTCTGAGATTGGGATGATTATGACAATCTTAATAACATTCAATTTCAAGTAGAGAATGATAGTTATGTTGTGAAGAGTAGTAAGAGGTCCTTGATGGTCATGTATTGGTTATAGATGTTTGACTGATTAACCTTGGTGTGTGGTAATTTGATGTGGGTGGATTGTTTCACCACACACAAGGCAGGTTTCCCATGAGTCTGACATCAATACACGTATCTGAATGATCGAAGTCTAGAGTTGATATGCTTATTTTTGTATTGTTTTATTTAAACAATTATTGAGATATTAATGATTTAAATGGTATGAATATTTTTTTATACTTTAGCTTACCTTCCTATCTTTGTCTACGTGTTTGTATTGTTTTCTCTTTGACAATGATCATCTTAATGATGTGAGTAGAGGATGATGATTCTAGTGAATAGGTGCTAACTAGTGGTGGAAGTGAGGCTTAAAACTAGACATTTCGTTGTTTCTTTTTGTTTTGTATAACTATTACGCTTTTAGTTCAATGTAATATATATTCTCGTAATATATATATATATATATATATATATATATATATATATATATTATTATTATACATTATATACGAATAATTGTAATAGTATTTTATATGTTTTTTTTTTCAAAATAATTGTTTTATATTATTAAAAATGTGATAAATGCGATAATAATTAAACATTATAAATATTGGATGTTACAATTAGTGAAAAATGTCAATATTAAATAAGTATTAATTTTGATATATGTGAAAACTACAAGTTACATTAATGAATTAATTAATTACTGATATAATGTCTTGTATTATTCATGTAGTCACTTAATGTATGTATTATTCTATAGGAAGGCTAAGCTCTTCTTTTGTTTAAAAAATGTTAACTTCTCAAACAGCATTTGCTTTTTCCCCCTTCATTTAATTTTGATTCTATTTTTCCCCATTTCAATTTGCCTCAAAATAAAGGTAGTTGGTTAATCGCATTTAGTGCATGATTTTAAAAGCATTTCTAAGATTTTTATTTTTTTTTTCATTTTGCATCTTAAATTTTGTAAATATATATTAAAATTTTCCAAATTGCATCTTCAACTTTTATCGAAAATAGTCATAATCAACTAACAGGAATTGCCTTTACCGAAGGTAATCTTCGTACGCTACGAAGGAGGCAAATTTAATTTAAATAAATACCATTCCCGTAACGTTTATTAAAATATGCATATACAATCATACTTTTAAATATAAATAAATTGAAAATACTGTTAATTTATTTTGAAATGATATAATTTTTAATTGGTAATAAAATAAAATGTTATGTGGTATTTTCCTTAACAGGTGCATGTGTGGAAGCGCGTTGGTAGAAAAGTTAAAAAGTTTGGTTAGAAGAGAAGGTTGAATTGAATGGGTTTAGAGGAAAAAAAACACACCTGTACGTACTAATTGGAAAGACAGTTTGGAATTTGGATTTTCAAAAGTGATTTTAATGATATTTAAAGAGAAGAAAACCAAGGTGGCCAGAAAATAGTAACGCAGAAGCTATTAAATTAGATAGATGTGCCAAACAACATGTCAACGTGCTTATTGACTTCTTCTTTATTAATGGGCCACCCCAGGTGTCTGCTTTTCATAAAACAATAAATAAATTTCTCTTTTATCTTTTTTTTTTTTTTTACTTTTTCAAAAATCGTTTCTAAATATATTATAAGATAATATACAGAGAAAATAAGTACAAGATATTGAAAATAAAAAGAGAAAAATTGTTGAATTAAAAAAGAGATAGCTTTGGGTCCTCCAAGATTTTTTGTCTTTCCATCGTATCTCACTCAGCTACCTTCTGCCATTATTCAACCTACTATTTCATCTCACCCACTTACAAAATTATACAAATAATTCTTTTTTATTAAAATTATTTTACATATAAATTAAAAAATTCATAATTTTATTGTTTCACAAGAGTCGTTTTCATGACTTTCGTGTGTGCGAATGGGCCCTCATGCTAGATTCTTTACTAAGATCTCTATCACCATAATTTCCACAATTAATTTCTATCACTTTCTTTATTTCTGTCAGTCAAGTTTAGGTAAGTTCCACCTCTTATTCTCACTTATAAAAAAATTAAAATACATCTATTTCTATAATTTCCCAATTATTTTTAGTTTAACTTCAGTTTATTTTTTTATTTTCATAAAAAACATTTTTCCTTTTATTTTTAAAATAAATATGACAATATTTTTCTTGTACTGTATGACTACCTAGTTACTCAAGGACCGGACTATTGACCACCAAGAAAATGATCAACCAGTTCGGACCAATAATTAATTAATAATTAATCTAAACAATATTTGAAATAGACCAATCACACACTATCACGTATACAATATAAAAAAGTATTGTTAAAAAAAAAAATTTCGTATTAAAAAGAAAACATTTAATGTACTTTTACTTCTATAACGAACCTATTTCAAAAATAACTTACTTATAAAAGAAAACATTTCATGCAATTAGGAGAAAACATGTATGGATTACGGTTTCACAAAATCAATCTAGTTTTTAATTTGGATTTTTAGTATTTTTAAATATATTGATATATCAGTTTTCATGTTTTAAAATATATTATTCTTTTAATATATTATAATTAATGTATTTTTAAATATTCTCATTTGGAGTTTTTGAAATGCTTGGAAACTTCCGTTTCATGCATTGACTGCATTCGGAATCTCTTCTATTCCCCCGACACACTATATCAACTTTCTTTCCTATTTTTCCACTCAAATTCTGCCCTTTTCTTCTTTTTATTTATTTTTTCTTAATGCTAATTCACCATTTTTAGGCGATAAAAAAATTTCATAAATATATAAAAAATCAAATATAAAGACATATATTATGGTTAAATTATTTTGAAACACCAGTTAAATTTAAAATATTTGTTATATCGTGCACTTAAGTTTTATGATTATACTTCCAATTTTCAACCACTTTCTACGCTTGTATGTCATATATTTTAGGATAATGATATTTAGATATTTTTTTGACAATATTTGAACATTGATTATGTGTCAATCTGTGATTGCTCAAAAATTATTCCACAATAATATTTATGATTATTATTATTGATTGTGGAGTAATTTTTTACCAATCACATATTGACACATAATAAATGTTTAAATATTGTAAAAAAAATGTTGTCTAAATATCATTATCCTATATTTTAACATTCACACTATTTGAATACTCATATAATATTTCACACATTAAAAGAACATTCGATTGAATGAATGAAAGCCTACTATCGAAGTTATTTTATACGAGTGAAATTTCCAGAGTTTAACTCACATATCCCTGATTAAAATAAACATAATAAAATGAGTTATATCAACGATGATAAATGAATATTTACTCTAATAAAATAAATGTATTCAAACTATAGTTAAAAAATAGAAAAATAATTTTCTTAATAAAATAAAGAATAATATTTATATAACCCTAAAAATTCATGTCTAGGAGCATTTTTTTATGGAATTTTTATATTTATTTATTTTTAAACGATTCTTATTTATGTACCTTTCTTGAAAATTTAAATATCATTGTGCTTGCTTTAAGTTCATATAAGTAAATACTACTAATAATAATAAATAAATAAACAACATGTAAATATATAAACAACAAAGTTAAAAATATTTTGAATTAGCTATAAATGAGATAATTTAGTTGAGAAAAAGAGAAATTGTTTAGCCCTAAAATAAGTGTTTTCTTCTTTAGCCAACTATCTGCGTCGCAGTCACCAGAAAACAGAAACATAAACCTCAAAGTTGATGTTCAAAGATACAAAACGCCAACCAAAGCAACTAAATAATAAATCATGCAAAAACCTATTCATTTGGAAAAATAAATATTTAATATATATGCTTGAAATTCAGTTAACAAAGTTTACAAACTAAACTTCTTCACATCACATTTGTAATTGTAGTTTTTCACTGTTTTGAGTTCTTAAAATATTTTTTTTTTATCTTAAGAAAAATTTTAAATTTAATTCAATTTCGTAAAATCAGATGAACTTTACGTTCTTATATATTTTAAATTGATTTTTTATCTTAAGTTGATGTAAATTTTTTAATATATTATCAAATTACAAATTTAAGAAAAATTGAGTTTATTAGTAAACAAAGAGTTTGGGATTTTCAAAATGTAGTTTAAAAACTATTTCTTGTAATTTAGTTCTTCAATTTTTAATTATCTGTAATTTTTGGTTATTGAATTTCCTCTTTACACGCTTTTCATTTTTAATTATATGAATATTCGTTTAATTATTCATACTTTTATTTTACCTTGGACGCAACATTACAAAATGACTTTGATACTTGTTTTTTTTTTTTTTTCTTTAAGGGGTCGGAAATGTTAGCTAGAATTGAAGTGGGAGACTTTTTAAAATGAAAATTGAACAAATTTAAATATAATTGTTAAAAGCTAAGAGATCATAACTTCATAAAAAAATTGTAGAGACTAAAATTATGGACAGTTAAACATTAAAGAACTATAATTTTGGAAAAAAAAAGAACGAAAGTTATAGGTTTTGTAAAATATAGTAAAAAAAGTATAACTAAAATTTATTTTCGTTTATAAAAAAAAGTTAAACATAAATAAGTCATTTAAAAAAAATAAATACAAATTCAAATAGCTAATATTTTTTTTATATTAAATAATTTAATTTAACCATGGTAGTACTTATGTAACTATCATTTCTTTATTTCCAAAACCCGTTTTTTATTTTTACACAAACTAAGAAGAAGAAGAAGAATAAACATATATTATCAAATTAGAATATTTTATTTTTCAATAGATACATTATTTCATATAATATTAAAAAAAAAAGAGTAAAAGTGAAGGAAGTGGAATGACGCGCTTAGAAGCAGAGCGTGAAAAAAAGAATGCAAAGATGTGTCTATAGAGCTATGGTCAGCATCATCACTATCTCTCAGTGCCAAACTTTGTCCTGTTTTGGGGCACAGTGCCCTCTTCTTCATTTAACTCTTCTTTTCTCTTCTCTCTCACTTTCTCCTTTTCTGCAAACACAAATCTCTCCTTTTTCTTCCATTTCCATTTCACCATACAATTCCATCTTCTTCTTCTTCTTCTTCTTCTTCTTCTTCTTCTCATCTTCTTCTTCTTCCCCTCTTCATCTTCCATTTCACACTACAACAAGTTAATAAAACACAGTGAAAAACATGCACCCTTTTAGCTTCTATCTCACTAAGCTTCTCTGACCAATACCAATAATTTTTCTACTACACAATACAAAACCCTAGCTACTCCTCCTAAGAACATCTTCATTTCTAGATACACACACATATATATATGTTTGTATAGCAGCTGGGTTCGTGGTGGATCCTTCTACTTCAACCTACCGCTACAAAGTCAACCTCACTATCCACAAGATCCGACTCAAATCCAAATCTCCAAGCATCAGATCTTTGCAATGGAAACCGTGCCATCCCCAATAACAAGCAGCACCAACAGTGGTGGTGGTGGCGGCGGCGGCAGCGGCAGTACTACTCCGAGTAGGTACGAGAACCAGAAGCGGCGAGACTGGAACACGTTCAGCCAGTATCTGCGGAACCACCGGCCGCCGCTGACGGTGGCGATGTGCAGTGGGGCGCACGTGCTGGAATTCCTGCACTACCTGGACCAATTCGGGAAGACGAAAGTGCACAACCCGACGTGCCCGTTCTTCGGGCTGCCTAACCCTCCGGCGCCGTGCCCCTGCCCGCTCCGCCAGGCCTGGGGCAGCCTGGACGCCCTGATCGGGCGGCTCCGCGCCGCCTACGAGGAGAACGGCGGGAGAGGCGAAAGCAACCCGTTCGGCGCCCGCGCCGTGAGGCTGTACTTGCATGATGTTCGTGAGTTTCAGGCGAAGGCGAGAGGAGTGAGCTACGAGAAGAAGAGAAAGAGGCCAAAGTCCTCGAACATCTCTAAGGCAACTGCCACTGCTACTTAGTTTCTTCACATTCAAACCAATTATATAATCCCATGCCCTCACATGCATATCGTTTATCTTTTTCTCCATTTCTTCTTCCTCTCTCTCTTTCTTTCTCCATTTCACCATTTCGTTGTGTTTATTTTTGGCAACTTTAAGGTTCTATTTATATACGCCTTTGCTTACAAAGGTGTTCATTCGTGAGATGTTTTTCTTAGTTGTCTGGCTTCCTGTGTTCGACTAAATAGAATCTATACCAAACTAGGATACATGTTTATGCCTATTTTTAGTGCTCAAATTAATGGACATTTTCGGGATTTCAGATTCTCTACAGTGATACACTCACTGGAATCTATAAAATCATGAGCAAGATTGAAGTTTTATGAGGATCAATAATGTTTTACTTTATATATACCTGAAAATTCATATGGATGGTTGAACTGCAGTTACCCATGTACCTGTAAAGTGATCAGAAGTTGCCGGTGCTGCCAATGTGCTTTCTTTTTTGTAGTTTTGTTGTGTAATTTTTTGGTAATAATTACTCACAGATTAATTAATACATTTTCTGTGTTTGGTTTGTTTTCCCAGTGATCCATGCAAGGAGAAAGAAAGGGTGTTATGAATAGTTAGTTGGGTGTAATATAATATTTATGTTAAACTAACAGTGTAAGTAACAGTTAGGTTGGTAAGTGGAAGAAGACAGCGTTGTGAAATGGAGTTAGGTTTGTGAAATCTGTGTTAGATTGTCTGTGTAGTGTTATAGGTGACATCGAAAAGTAGCTAGATTTGTAACAACAATTTTTGGATTATTGAGAATGAGGGTAGGTTATTTGCCTAACCCCCTCTAAGTAGGACAAGGAGTCCTTAAATTTGATGAAAAGTGGTTCTACATGGTAGGTTTATATAGGTTTATGATCAACCGGAGTTAAAGGAAAAAGATTTTTTAACAATTTTTTTATAATGTATCAGTCATGTTACTTCATTTTAAATATTTTTTTTTAAAATAAATTCAGATTAATAAAATTATGATATATGTTTTACTGTTAAAAAATTATTAAAAAAATTAATAATCATGATATATTAATAATTTTTAATAATAAAGTCTGTGTCGTTATTTTATTAGTTAAAACGGAATAATATAAAAAAGTGGTAAAGAAAAAGTTCTTAGAAAAACGTTTTTTATGTTCTAATGTCTAAACCCAATAAGATCATTGCAAGTTAGTTGAATCGATTGCTTTAATTAATTAACTTAATTGGGAATTCTTTGACAAATGATTATTTTTTTCATTTTCAATGATTCAACAGATATGGAAGTTAAGCCACAACAAAAAAATAGTTGCGTTTAAAAATATTTAATAATTCGCAAATGTTATGATTTTTTTTACCACTGATATGATACATATTGTAGTATATATAGTTAATGTATAATTGATATATGTTGTTCAGTAATATTTTATTAATTCAAATATTGTTTGTATGGTTAGATTACTTTTTATAGGATGAAAATTACATTAATAGAGGCTGATTTATGGCATGTAAAATTATTATATATGCCACATTTTATATAGCCCAGGATGCATGTCTATATATGAGGCATACATTCAACTTTGATACATAACTGATGAGATAATTATTTCAGAAAAAAAAAACATAAATAACTTTCACAATTTCATAAATTTGAGAATTTTTCATATAGTCAATAAAATAAAATTCTCATTTGAATCATTGATATTTTTTTTTTAAAATTTCGTTTTAGTTATATTGTTTACGATCATTTCCCGTCTTCCTTAAGGCCTTGTTCACTTGAGTGGATTTGAGAGAGAGTATTAAGTAGATTTGAAGATAATTTTTTTGTTGTTTGTTTAAGTGAATTTGGAAATAAAGTGGATTTGAAAGTAAAATTTGTGAGAATTAGTGTAGGATTTAATTTATATGACATATTAAAAAAAATTATCTCCAAATTCACTCAAATAAACAACAACAAAAAATTATCTTCAAATCCTCTTAAAACCATTCAATTACTCTATCTCAAATTCACTCAAGTGAACAAGACTTAAGTAACAATTCATTCGTTAAGTTAAGCGGTTAAATATGAATAACTTTAATTTTTTCTTAGTAATTTTTTTGTTTTAGTCTTTTAAAATGTATTTCTATTTTTATTTTCTTATATTTACTAAAATTTTCTAAATTATGAATTGTGTGTTAAATGACTACGTTAATAAATAAGTATATTGACTTACATATTTTTTTTAAAAAAAAAATTATTTTACTTAAAAGGAATAATCCATGTGATATAAATTGCTTTGTTTTCTTTGCTAAGTTTGTATTTCCTTTTTTCTTCAATGTTTTTTATTTGCCATCGGGAATATAAACAAAGATTCTGAATCTGTTTTTCTTTATTGTGTTAACTTTAACCTTAAATAAATAAATAAATAAATAAACTTAAAGAAATAGAGGATATAAATCCTAATTAAAGATAAATTAAACTGTTTTCATAATTTTTTTTCCTTATTGACATGGATACTTAATGAAAATAATGTCAATAAACAATAGAAATTAAAAAAAAAAAATCCATGGAATCAGTGACTTTTTTATTGAAAAAAAATTTGAATTAAAAAAAGAACACACGTATCACTTAATGAATGCTAGTAGATAAAAAAAAAAAACATAAATAATCTTTTTATGAAATAAAAAGAAAATCAATGACCATAATCTACGGGGAAAATTATTTAAATGACTAATGTAAGTTATAGTATACTAAAAAAAGGCGTACTTTATAAAGCAAAATTGATCTAATCATATGTTCCTTGTTAATGACATATGAGAAAAGTTGTATAGATGCATGTATCTTTTGAAATATATTGTACTAATAATATCTTATAGTATTTTGTAATTATTAGAGATAATAGAATTAAGTTAACTTTACAAGATTCTAGTCCCATCATACCTTAAAGTAGTTTGGGACAATAATTGTCAAAAGTATCACAATTTGTTTTATTTATTGTTCTTTTCCAGAAACACCATGATTTTACCATTATTTATTTTAATAGTGTTTTAAGAAATTATTGAAAAAGAGACCATTCTAAAAGAGATTTTTCAAAGAGAAATACTGAAAAATGTTTGACATTATTTTATTTATTTTCAGTTAATATAGGACTTCTAATTATCTTCATTTTTTATTAATTAAGTGTGAGTCTTTTCTACATTAAAATGTCTCTTTATTAAGAATAATTTCTACTATCATTATAAAGATTTTTAAGAAGAGAAATTTGACAAATGGTGAACAAATTCATAGAAAATATTTTAAAGTTTAATATTTCTAGAAATTAAAAATGTAAAAATATTAAGATATTGCGTGGGAAGTAGAGTACCCAAAAAATTGTACTCTACCAAGGATTTCAGAAACCCCATGGGACACTCTACAAATCATGCTTGTTGCACATTTTCGTAAAACTTTCTGACGTCTAGATCGATGCGATTACTCACAATCTATCCAATTTTTTAATCAAAATATAAAGATATGGGGAACTTTTAATATTTTCTTTTTCTTTTTTCTATGAAAAAAGAAGGAAGAGATTTTGGAAAATAAAAATTACAAGAAATAACACCAGTTTCTCATTTTTGACCTATATATATTTGAAATGGAAGTGAAAAGAATATGAAATTTGAAAAGTTGAAGTGTACGAAAAATGATTGAATAATGGTGCATGAAAATTGTGCAAACTTTAGGTAAAGGTGTTGTATGATTGTACCTTTTCTCCAATATTTTATCTGAAGATGCTGTCATTAGAATTCAAACAACTTGTTTTTCTCATAACCTCCTCTTATTGTTACTGTGTTACGAAACCAAGGTGCAAAAATTTGTACTCATTTTCACCAAAACCGATGTCAATGCTTTCCAACTTATATTTCATTTATATCATTCCCACACTTCTTGTTTTGCTTACCATCTTTACTTTATTCCCCCACTAATTATATCTTCAAATAAAATATATACACTCAAACATAACTTTTATTTTATTATGAAAATTTTACAAATGTTAAATTCAAATTTGTTATTTTTTCTCGTCCTCAATAACTCTTCTAATAGATAACAATTTTCTCAACTAATCTTAAACATTTATTATTTAAATTTGTTGAGCAAATTATATTTCATCCAACAAACATACTTTATTTTAAAATTACATGTTATTTTGAGATATATGATTTGTATATAAAATTGAAAATGTTTACACATATGAAATTGATATTTGTAGATATAAGATTTGATAAATGAATTGAAATTCTTGAAGCTATTCATGTCTATTATTCAATCTATCAATATGTACGTTATCTGTATAATTATTTAATGATGTAATGTTTGAAAATTTTGATCTCACATTAATTTGTGTTTAATTGGACACGTAAATGATTTAAGATTAAATATTTTAGATGGTTAAGATGGATTATTTATATAGCTTATAAATTAATATGCAAATTCATTACTGAAAAAATACACTCCTAGGAGGAAAGTATTTAAACAGCATTCACCATTGTTATTGCGGCTTCCAAAATCTTTCAAAAACATATTTCATGTAGGAATATTTTGAAAACTTCATTTCGAAAATCTATTACAAAAAAACGTATTCCACACATTTGGGAAATTTTATTTCGAAAAATTTGTTTTGAAAATTTCATTCCTAAAATAGTTTTGGAAAATTTCATTACGAAAACGTTATCCCAAAATCTTCAGAAATCCTATTTCAAAAAGCCTGTTCCAAAATTAATAATCCAGAAATCAGTTTTATAAGACTAAAAAAAGTCATTCTTTAAAAAATTGATGAAATGCAGGAAGAAATTGAAGGAATGGAGGATGCAATTGACAAAAGGTTATCACACCACAATTAGACATGTATAGCTGTATAATTCTCTCTTTAACATACTTACCTAACATATAGGGTTAAAGTTTGTATGCCAACCAAGTGTTCATAATGAATTAATTTCTTATGAGAAAGTATTGTGAAAAAGGATTATGAATCCATTGGAACTGAATTTTAGATTAAAAGTGTTTTGGTATGAATAAGATGAATTGATAATTGATTTATTTTGCATGTAGATTTTGATATGATTGTCCATAAAATACATAAAAAAGAAAATCCTAAAGGAGCATGGAAAAGTTATGTTGTGAGAATACTTTTAAAAACCCTTTGTTGGTTGTTATAGACGTGATATTATAAGTCTATGTTTGTATGTGTATAGTTATTTCGGGGTTATAACAAAATTTGCAAGGTACTACTAATTATGAATGAGCTTCCCGAGGCGATCACTAGCAGTCATCCTCATTGTATATTAATCGAGGAATAAAAGAATGGAGCTAAATGAAGATTGAGCTTTCATGATTGTCACTCTGACAATTGCATTTACAGTCATACGTAACTGTACATGTTGATGTGCAAGATCTTAACATAAGATGCAGACACACCAAAACAGATGGAGCCATATGTATACTTCTACAAACATAATTGCAAAACTTGTGTGAAGAAAATCACTCTAGCATTTTGATCTTCTCAAGAATGAGCTTCCGTGAAAGTTTAAGTTTGCACAAGCATAGGAATGGTTTAGTATCTCTAACGGATCTGAACGGATTGTGAGCCTTTACGTTAGAGCACAAACATGAAAAGTTGCATTGAATGCGAGGCTCCTGCAAAACTAAGTGATAGTAATGTATATCTACACAAGGATGCATTTTTCCACAAAAGAATGTGCCTCGACAACTATTGTCATTGAATTGCAACTAAGACCTTCAGGCAGCTTTTCTACTTTTGTAATAGCCTCTGACAAACAAAAAAGAAGCTTTTACTTTTTCAAACAACCCAAGTGATATATGATATAACTGAGGAAAGCCAAGTGAAGATAGGACACGGAGTAACTCCAAATAATTTGTATGCCAAGAGATTAGCTCTCTACGTTTATCTTCAGCTGCTGGCTTAATCAGTAGTGATCCCAACTCCACTGTGGAAGCTTTATACAATACAAGCCATACACAGTTGATCACATTGTCCTTAGAAATCCACGAACTTCAACTAGGAAACTAGTAAGATTTTTTCTAAACCTCTGGTAATTTATTCGATCCAGGGAGGAAGAAAGCTGATTTGCACTTGTTAGTGTGTGAAATGCATTTGCCAGCCTAGTTTTGAGTGTTGGATTTGGTTGTCTCTCTATCAATTCATTCCCCAATCTCTGTAAGGAAATTTACCAAAATATTCTCAGGATCCATCCATAATATAAAAGGGGGAAATCATATAAAACATATTCTTGACATGAAAAGTAACGTAGCTGGCATATTCACTATTGAAGAGAATAATGCTAGTTCAAACATGTTAGCTGTGAAAATTTAATAAAGAATGTTTGTAACCTAGAACTTGCATTGAATATTTTTTACCAAATGCAAATTAGAGATCATACCTGATACAGGCCTTGCTCACACAGGATCAATGGAAGGAGAGCATCTGCTGCAACACTGATCAGATCCGAACTGAAATAACAAGGGTAATACTGTTAGCTAATTGCAATGTGATTTTGCAACAGTATTAACTAAAGATGTGAAGTGGCCGTTTTGTATCATTATACTAGGAACTAGGAAACAGATGTATTTGTGTGGAAATGTGTTGTCCAATTTAAAATAAATCATCTAACAAGTTTTATTAAATACATACCGCACTTGAAAATAAAGTATGTGGATGTGCTCTAAAAGATGGGACATTATTTGATTTGCACATTCATTGGACACCCCCAAAATAGATAAACAGTCCCATTCTCAAGGTCCAAAACTCAGTCGGTCTTGGTAAAACAGAAAAGAGAAGGGGAAAAAAGAATTTTCTGTGCATTCTCACCTATAATCCTCAAAAAGGAGAAGCTGCAGCAATGAACGAAGAAAACGGCTCAAAAGACCTTCCTGAACATTCCCACTTGAATCCTTAAGACCCGTGGTGTGAGCACCCAAGCCTATATTACCATTACCAGTCTCTTTGTAGTGGTAAGAAGCAAGAGCTTGCAGAGCTCTCAGACTCATACTAACCACATCTGCGTCCTTCAAAATCCCAAATCATATATAGTTCTTAGACGCAAATTCTAAGCATAATATAAGTTACCAATTAGAAAACAAATTCATCTATGAACTGTAATAAACAGTGGGGAAATTTCTCCATTTTTCAAAAAAGTTTCTTTAGGACACTGGAAAAGAATGCTAAACTGTTGAAAAACTGCTTAAGCTTATTGTAGCTTAATTAGTTTAGTTTCAAACTGCTTCATTCTATAATATTGATTATTAAAGAAAAAGCGCATTACAAATATTACCTGATGGTGAAGACCAAAATCAAGGGTTCCAAGTACATGAGCAAAGGCTTCACTATTTAGTAGCGCAAATGTTTCTGGATAAACCTCCAACATATGTGAAAGGAGAGAAAAATACTGCAAATGAGTTATACAGTAAGTATCAGCTTTGGATAACACTCAATCCCGTACTATTGCACAGAGCACAGGAATATCTTACATCATGACAAAGTTTGGGATATTTTAAGAGTTCCATAGAAATCAATGGGGCCACCATGTGAAGTCCATAGTAAACCACCTGCAACACACATGCACTAGAAATTGACTATCTAACTTAACATAAACTGATTAATGTAATCTTGATATTACCTGAGATATGTTAGTGCCTTGGGCCTCAATCGAATCTGACGAGAAATCAATCTGCCACAATAAGAATTTTTTAGTTAAGTTACACCTTAGTTAAGTATGAGTATTGGAGGCAGGTAATCTCTTTCCAACTGCTAGTCAAATAAATTATGCAAAGAAAATATTTACCATGTCTTTAGAGCAAAGACTTGAGAGAAGTTGAAGAAGTGCACGCAAATCTCTATACTTGTCTGTTTTAGACTCACTAATTAAGCTGATTGACAGACTTAGTGATATCTGAAAAAGGAGCGAATAACTTGAGAGAGAATATTTTTCAAATAACAAAAAAGAAAAATTGAATCAGAAACAATTATGGGGATTTGTTCAGACAGCAACAATATATTAACTTTATATCGGGCAGTTTGTTTAAACTTAAAAATAAGTGTTTTTGAAATAAACAATTTGTAAGAAATCATATATTTAAATGCAGATAAGACTTTCTTATAAAAATAAGATGAATAAAATTTCATTTTCTAAATGGTAAGAAATGGATTTTAAACTTAACTTAATCCCACAAAACTAGTTGTAAGATGAAGTTTGTACCTAGTTATATATTCTAAATTGACTTTATATCTAGTCGATGTGAGACTTCCAACACACCCCTCTTATACCATGGTCCGATAGTGGCCCGATAACAGGTGAAATGATATGTCCAACAAACACAAATCTTACTAAGATAGGCTTTAACTCATGGTTCTGGTACCATGTTAAGAAATAATTTTAAAGTTAACTTAACTTCACAAAACCGACTTGTAAGGTGCGGTTTCTAAATTGACTTTATCTCTAATTAACGTAAGACTTCTAATACAAATAAGTATATAGGAATAAACACACAAAAAAAAACAAAAATCTGTTTATTTTAGTAAAAATAAACATCTTCATAAAAAAAAGCACAAACGAAACAACCCATAATATAATTGAAACACTTATTTTTGGTAATGGGATGAAAGAGAAAGGTAGATTAAGAGGGAAAAAAATTTAAATAAAAACGGTTCTTTGCATCTTTATGCTTAATACAAACTTATAAAGGTGTGTAATCATTGACTTTTAGCACTGCAGGTATGGGACTCCAAAGATTTTCCTTTCCAACTTTCTGACCTCGACATTTGTATGTGGTTTGAACTTGAACCAGATTAAAGCTTCAATAGTATACTTTATCTTTTTCAGAAATAGAAAATTCACATGGAAGAGGGAGGCTGAGAGCACAACTAACTAGTGCTCACTTACCCGAGATAAAAATCCCTAGGAAAAATAAAAGAGACATGTAAAAAACCTATTCATAAGGTGAATTTATTTAAATTCAACTTTATCATAACCGAATACATCCAAACAAATTACAAAATGGAAGCCAAACGGAAGCCCCAACAATCTGAGGTACCAAAAGGAAAGTTTAATATTATGATAGAGGAACAATCAATAGCAAATGAGGTGGCAGCCGTTGGCAAGGTGCAAGAGAATTTTGTTACACAGTTAGGACACGTATCTAAGAATGATGAAATCAAGGTGATCCAAAAAGGTGAGAAAAATCGCATAACAAACTCTGTTGTGAAGGACTACGTTTGGGAAAAGAAATGAAATAAAATAAGGGACAATAGAAGAGAAGAGGGAGGAATTGGATCAGTCACTTGGCTTTCTTTCCTTGACCCTCTCTGGAATTCTCTGCTCTCTTAGTTTTCCTTATCTTCATTTAGCTTTTGTATAATTGTATCACCTATCACAGTTTCACTGTTAGTTCTTCCTCTAGTAAGATACCCATACATGAGTAGCATAATACGGTACGGTACTTTTTCTCTTTCTTCATCCCTTTCGCTTACATTTAACTAGCTAAGGTGTTCCTCCTGATCCAAAGTATTTTCCATACGAAAAAAGAAATATAAGTGATAACAGAAAATTACCTTGCCAATATTGTGAGATGAATACAGCTGAAGCAAACGCATGCAGAAATCAACGACAGCAGCAGTTTCTTGGGCCTCCAAGTATGTAATTTGTCCATCAACCCAGTCAACTACAAATTTAAGTAGCAGGTAGACAACTGCAGACTAAACAATAAATACATATAAGTACAGAGCAACAAGATGTCAGAAACTTGGAAATTACACACATTTGTTAACAATATAATGAAATCATTATAAGGAATAAAATTAACTTGATAAAATGAATAATTTAGATACTATAAGATGTTAAAAGAAAATATAAGAGTCATATAAATAACACTTCTGAGTTTGCCAAGAGCAATGAGGATTATATAAGTTGAAGATACTGATATATGGGACTGCTACCTCATGTTTATAAACTTCAAGAAGAATTAGAATGGGATTCATTACAGAGAATCCGAGTTCATAGATAGCCTTCTGTGTCCGAGGTTCAGACGCACTTGCAGCTCCACGTAGCCGTTCCAACATGCAGCTGACCTACAGAACGTTGATGATATTGAGGACAAATTTTCATACAAACATTGCAATGGCATAATTTTTCAAGCCCTCACCGAAAGGAGAATATCTGGTTGTTGGGCAATGCTTCTAAAATTATGCTTCCTAGATATCTCCACTATGTATGTTGCAATAGGACCCATGAGATTTCTTACATACCTATAAATAAAAATAAAAAAAGGTTTACAGCATCAAATTTTGAAAATATAGCAAAAGAAAGTTTAAGTAAATACTCACTGACTAGATGCCTCTGAATTTCTTATGCCTGAAGCTGAACGAACTAGTGTTTGTGCAAGAGATCGCTGGAGCAAGAAACTGATGGCCTTAGAAAACAACTCATAACAACATAGTAGATAGTGCGTGATAAAGATCTTACCTGATGAGCAGTGTCCAACAACATCAAAGTCTTTTCAGTGGAAAATGAGGTTGCTAGTTCATGCCATGAATTCTGCACGTAATATCAAAAGAACAAACGAATCAAACTGTGATAGTAACAGTGGTGGTAAGAAGTAGAATAACAGACGAGAGCTGTATGAAGGTCTTTTTGGGTCTCAAGTGTATTAGAAATAACCATCATTTTTATGATAAATGGGAATTTGATCCTTTCTATTATGCACAACACTTTTAATATTGTTTAAAACCAATTAAAAAACCATTAATGTATGATTAAGAAAGCATCTAAAGTGGCGAACACATAAAATACAAAAGAAATATTATTTTTGAGAATTACACCATCACCAAAAATCCTTTCGGAATACTTCCCAGTTTAAGGGAGTATAAGAACCAGTTAAACAATGAGAAAAACTTCTGTGCTGGATTGACCATTAAGTTGACATGATTACTGAAGATCATATCAAAATGGTAATGCATTATCGGATCTATGTGCTAAAAAACCTTACAACTATCAAAGACATTGACATACACATCATGGTGACATGGACCTTCTGTTTGGAAGTCTATACCCAAGGAAGAACCCTTGCTGTGAAGCATTGTAACCCCCCCTACCCCTCCAATGAGACAGATTTGCAGCTAAAGTAATCAATTATAAAGCTAGTTGTGTTAGTCAACTTTGGAGCATGAGAACCAACCTAGTTGAGCTACCTCAGTAATTAAAATTGTATCTGCTAGAAATTTAAGATACACTCCAATATTCTAAAATAATATGAGAAAATTGGAATGGAAGATGCTATATAAACACAAAGGAAAGGATGGATATGATATGATGCCTTTTACAGTTTGATTGATCATTTTGTCATCATTATATTGTTACGAGCATTCTATTATTATAACTTACAAAAGCAACTACTTACCAAACTTGAATCACCCATTAATGAAAAATACATTTTAAAATATGCAGACTCTTAAGTTTGCATCAATACAACACTTGATGTGCGTTATCAATTTAAAGGTACATAAATAAGTGTTGACTCACCAGAGTAACAAGGTGGATGCATATATGCTTTTGCTGAACCAGAGAATGAAGTAACTGGTAACAAGTGAGTCCCTAGGGAAAAATACATTGCATTCGGAACAAGGTCATTTGACATTTATTCCAGCATCTTTTACAGATAAATTGCACTTTGGGATTCAAAATTGAATATTAAATTTTAGAAGGAAAAAATGGTAAAGAAAATATGCATATCAAATCAATCAAACATAAATGTCTAGGGTGCCAGTCAACACATTCTCTTAACAGATCTAAGAAGATGAATCCATCTACCCAAGTATTAGATGTTACAATTTGTGCTCTTTTTGGATAATAATTTTGATATAGAATTACATATTAAAATCTAATTTTTTCTTTGAAATATCAGAAATGTAACTCATTCATAATCCTAGCACTTTCAAAGAAAAGGTTTGGATACATAAAAATATCCAATAATATCTTAATCTTAGGCCGAAGACTTAAAACATATTAGAAGTCTCACATCAATTAAAAATAAGACAAATTTACAATATATACGTGAATGCAAACTTTGCCTATAAGACAGTTTTATAAGGTTGAATTAGATTTAAAATTTGTTTTTTAACATGGTATCATATTTATGGGTTAGAGTTTATCTTAGCAACTTAGCAAAATTTGTTGTTTGTTAGGTAATAAAGTTTGAATAAACAGAGGAAACAGTCGTGTGACTGTAAAAACAGTGCTTAATATTGAGTTTTGAAAATGATGCAATTAACATCAATTTTTCCAGACAGAACTTAAAGAGAGAAAAAGAGAAGTTATGAGCAATTATGGGTGGTTACAAACAAGTCCAAAAATTACAAAATAAAGAGAAATAAAATATAGAAAAAGAGATAAAACTGTATTACAAAACAATAAAGAAATAAACAAAAAACATATAACATTAATAGCTTCCCTCAAACTCCAGGTGAGGGATTTGGATGAATGAAATCCATCACATTGAGTTTGAAATGGAGAAACTGAAAATGAGCGGAAGAAACTGGTTTAGTATTGGAAATGTGAGAGACCACAAGTTGCTGGGATGGCACTTGCTCACATACAAAAAAGACATTAATCTCCATATGCTCAGTCTTGGAGTTAAAAACAGGGTTATGGGCAATAACAACAACACACTAGTTGTCATATATGGTATGTCATTTACCCGGGTCCCTATATGGCCTCAAGTAATCACTTTGTTCACGATTTGGGATTTTTGGATTTTAATCCAGCAGTTTTGAATGATAAAAGTGATGCTTATTATTCTCTATCTTATCGTCATTGTCCCTGATGATGTATCTATCTCATTGCATATGTGGGTGACATTATTATCACAGGCAATGATAAAGACGACATTTTACAACTAGAACAATATCTTCCTCAAACATTATCATAGGTATTTCCTTGGTATAGAAGAGACGCAATCCAAGGATGCTCAATGCTAAGCCTGCTAACGCCAATGGATCCTAGTGTCAAACCTATACCTGATAAAGGAGGAATATAGATCTTGGAAGATAAAAAAAGGTCAGTTAGTAAACTAATTTATCTCATTGTGACTCTGTTAGGCTTCTTTAGTCAAGAAGCCGATCAACACTCTCCTACTCTCAAGCACACACGAAAAGACACAAAACAGTGTGTATATTATTGATGTATGAATGAAAAAATGTACAAAGAATCTCACCAAAGAAGCCTCTCTCCTTCCACTGGAACAAATTTCCAGTCTATATCCAAATGAATACAAAAATGAATAATCCCTCCTGTACAGAACACACACCCTATTTATAAAGTCTCTCTTCCCCTTCCCACTAACTAACTAACTGTCAAACAACTCTTCTCTCCTAACTGCCCTCTCATTTCCTCTTCCTTCTATCCTAAACCCATTATATCCTATCAGACTCCCCTTGACATCACATTTCCAACAAGTAATAAGATGCAGTCATGCGAATTCTAGAGTGTATTAACAAAGCTCCTTGAGAAGGTCTTGTTTATGAAGACAAGGGAAATAATGAAATTGCTGAGTATTTTGATCCTGACTGAGCAAGGTCACCAGGTGACAGATGCTCTACCTCAAGGTATTGTGTTCTTGTTGGAGGTAATTTAAAAGCATGGAAAAAGTAAGAAACAAAATGTGCCAAAATCAAGCATAAAATCAGAATAGGCAGTGACATTAGTCACTTGCGAGCTCATATGGCTAAAATAATTTCTCAAAGAACTCAAATTTGAAGAAAGTTCCATAATGCACCATGCAACAACCAAGCAGGATTATACATTGCCTCTAATATTGTCCTTCATGAGAGAAACAAAAAAAGAAATCACCACTAGTTTTGTCAACACTAGTAAAAAATTATATTTGCACCAAGTCTCTAATTGGTCACAGGATCGATGGGTTCATACAACTTATATGCTCCAACTTAAAGGGAGTGTTACAATTATATAAATAAGGAATTGATCTTATATAATCAAGAAAATTTCGATTATATATGAATTATTAGAAATGTTTTAATTTATTCTCTTATTATATCTTTATTATTAGAGGATATGATATCTCCCTTATTATATTGATTCCTTTTTTCTTAAAATAAAGTACTCATGTTGTCTCAAAAACATAGTTACAACTCAATTTTCCTCTCTTCCCTAGAGGTTAACAATCTCTACATGAATAATCCTCTGAAGTGCTTATGGAAGTTATACATATCCAGATTACTATTCAAAAAGGACGAAGAGCTCTTTGGATTGAAACCAATTCTTTCCTTACTGTGAAATCCTTTATGATAGCTCTTCGGTAACTTCAAAATTAAGCAAACCATGGCTTAATGTTTTAGAGTCCATTAAAGGGAGGGAAACAGGAGTTGAAGGTTTAGCAATTTATGATTTGACAACTTCGGTTTTTTCAATGGATAGTGTACCTCCTTGTATTGTTTCTGACTTCTTTGGAATATGTGTGGTCTGCCGCTCTTAAATAATAATTTTAAGAATACTGCATATGATTGATACAAGTTGCAGAGTAACTTAATTAGGCTAGCAAATTCTATAGTGATGCTATAACATTCTTTTCTTTGATTAAATATAAAATCTACCCCCAATAATACATTTACATAATACAATAAAACATACTGCATTTTGACAATTATGATAAATATGCATGTAAAGATGTAGTTTGTGAACTCTGAATTTTGATATACACATCACATTAGTTAGAGAAATTCAAACTAGGCAAACAACCATGTTCAAAAGAGAATGTCCAAAATTGTTAAAATGATAAACTCAAACCTGCAAATCCTTCTCTCCTGGATAAGATGTAAGTGTGATGAAAGCTATACGAACAATAATATCAAGAACAAGTTTCCCTTGGTTATGTTCTCCAAAGAAGCAAAGCAAAGTCTTTTTTGAACTATGCTCGTGATGATGACCTGAATCTAATATTTTCTCCGCAATCCCATCAGAAGACATCAAATATGTACGAGACCACCTTGCAAGGAACCATATAATTGACTGCATAGAGCATAAATTTGAAAGGGATTGGGAAATAATAAAGTACCTCACCAGAAAGAATCACAGAAAACAAAATTCAACATACTTAATCTCCAAATAAGACAACAACTTAAAACCAACAAAATTGGCTTCTATTGGCGTACACAGCCAAATGTTATCAATGGTAATGTCATTCTTTATTACTTTTTTAAATACTTGAAAGTTGCTAAAGTAAGAATTCGGAAAATAGTCTAGTTCATCATTAGTATAGTAATGAACTCTACATCCCAAAACTTTTTGAATCATGAATCATTATTTGTATCATACGATAAGATTCACAAACAAGGAAAAACTATTTCAAATATATCATATATAATATATATTATGTTCTGTACCACAAATTTAAATCTGAAAAAAAATAAAACTTACACAAAAGTCTTGTACAACAAAATCATTATATTTAGAAGAATGAAAACAAAGAAAAAGCAACAAAAGAACATATTATTTCTGGGTTTGAATTGTTAGATTCAAATCGTGAATAAGATTTTGGTCTACCACTGAAATAAAGCAAGAAAACGACAAAACCAACATATTCAGATTGGATGTCTAACTGAAACTTATGAATATTGCAGATAGAAGAGCCAAATTAACATTACAAAAAGATTGACATAATATAAGGTGGATTGACATACCTCCATGAGTCGCGGACTAAAAACTGATGCTCTCATTTCCGGACTGAGGCACTGCTCGGCAAATTTTATGATTGAGCTGCATTCATGCATAAGGAAAA
The DNA here is from genome assembly GCF_000741045.1 of Vigna radiata var. radiata. Classification (NCBI taxonomy): domain Eukaryota; kingdom Viridiplantae; phylum Streptophyta; class Magnoliopsida; order Fabales; family Fabaceae; genus Vigna; species Vigna radiata. The sequence continues at coordinate 1,173,211 of NW_014543268.1, read as the reverse complement.
GGGTCTTATGGATGCATAATTGGATCAGACATTATGCCTATTGCAAACTTCCACATAAGGTATTGTATTCAAGTGTTAACTCCGTACCAATTGTTTAATTACACATTATCATACCCCAAATTTCCTCAAATTCAGTATTCAAGAAGCAAGATTTTCTATAAATTTATAAAAAAAGAACTAATGCATTAGCACTACCAATTTATTAAAAAAATCAAGAATTTTAACATAGCCAAGGAAGAAACAAGTTCCAATATCCGAACGAAGTTCACTAAACATAATTTGCTAAGATTCCTTTCAAATAACTCAAACATCAAATTCCAAGCCAGAAAAACAGAAGGAAATAATATACCTGGAAAGTAAAATAACAGGGTGCCTATCTGCTTCAACGAAATCAACAACAAACTGGGTTTGTATCGTATTAGGAACCTAAATATCACAAATGACATAACCATAAATCAACAGTGCACATTACAGTCAACAATTAGGGAAGTTCACGGGTCAGGTTGGGTAGGATTTGACCAAACCATTACCCAACCCACCAAAATAGTATCAGATTGGGTTGGGTTTATGCATTTTTTATGTTAAACTCAATCTGACTCAACTCAATCTTAAGCCTGTTGGATTGGGCTGGGTCAATTGGTTAAAGATTTTAAAAAACTTTCTTTTTTTGTTTAAAGTTGTAATTTTCAAGTATCAGCCTAATTAAAAAAATAATACAATCTTTACAAAATTTAATTTGAGACTTCAAGTAAGACAATAAGTCAAGTCATAACAAATTTGTGCAAACTAATTTAAGACATGAAAAAAAGAAAAATATAACATAATTTGTTCATACCACAATAGTAAGAGTGAGTATCGGGTTGAGTTTTGGATTGCCATACAAAACCCATGACCCAAACTGTATTAGAGTTGGTTAGTTTTGCTTGGATCCAATCATAATTGAAACCCAACCCAATTTAGTCCAACCCAATTTAATTGGATTGCATTGGGTCGGGTTATGTCATTGGTAATCGGATCCAATGAACAATCCTAGTCAACATTGCCAGAAATATTAAAGAAATACAGTTATTTTTTCAGTGCATCAAAATGACAACTATTTATGGTAAATCCCGTCCCTTTCCCCTAAAAAACCCCTTGTTTTCATAACAGACTTTTCTCTATATTATCCGACTAGATTTGCAATATTTGCCTATTTGATACACAGGAAATGGAAATATAAAAGAAATACCCAAAATTGTTTTTCTGTGTATCAAACTTGCAAATTGTTTACGGTATAAATGTTGTCCACACCCCCTGCCTGAGCCATCTTTCCAAATAGAGTATTTTATCTTTATTGAAACAAAAATATGTGCAGCACGAACAACCAGTTCTAAGTGAATCAAACACGCACAAAATACAAATCACATACCAATGGTAGTTCCCCCTCCCCTTCATCTGCAATTACATGACCGATAATAAGCAACAATGAATAAAGTTCTTCCAATGTTTCAGTCAAGTCGATGATGCCTCTGCCCTACAAATAAAGTGAATAATTTGAGCTATAGAAATAATTCACAACTTACAAAGAATACAAATAGAGAACCCAGTGTCTGTATTATGAAGTTTTCTCTTATAGAGCTTCAGCTTTTCCATATATTTCAATTTGTTTTATTAGAACGTAACATTTCTACACTATCACTAAAAATTAAGAAACATTTGTTCAAAGGAGAAACTGTTTTATTATATATATTTAGATATCCAATTGGTATTTATTGATATAAAAAGTATTTTTTTTTTAAATAATAACCAAAATGAACAATCAAATTCATCCAAAACCTATTGTCAATTTAACCAGTTTCCAACTTGATTAAAACAAAAACTGTAGTCATGTTCAGAAGAGATTTGCATCACAATTTTCCACCATTTGATTCCAACTAATCCCACCATCATTTTTGTACACCTAAACTCTGATTTTTTCCATTTATAGTTGGTGTTAGATAATGTACACCCAAAAAATGTTTACAAAACATTATTCTTGTGTTTCGATAATCCTAGATCCATGTGATTACATGGGTGGTGATATAGATGACAATGCTAAATTAATGGTGGTTGTGTTAAAAGTTGCATTATATCTTAATGGGTGTAAACCAACAGTGAACCTTTTTCTTGTGAGATCTAAAATAAACTAATAACGAACAGATCTAAAATATTCATAAAAAAAAGTTAATCTCCATAAAAAAAAAAAAGATAGAGAAATCTAAACTCATTCTCTAACACAATCTTTACCATCAGACCATTCTACTGGGATTTTCAAAATTGTTTGATATCACATAAATACAGAGGGCGACCCACATCATTTTGAGAGTCCCAAAAATTTGTAATCTAAAACCATATATAAAGAGGGCTATTTTTGTTATAACTACCTTTCTTGTGACTCATTTTTACCCCTATAAATATAACATTTTATTAATTTATAAAAGACTACCCACTATAAGTAATACTTATCATAAAGAAAAATTACATCTAATCTTATTATACAATTATAAAATAAAAATTAATAAAACAACTTTTCTTACACATTTTTATAATTTTAATATAAATTTAATAATCACTTTTTATTTTAATAATTATTGTAATAATTAATTTGTTAGCAATATATTTTGTTATTATGGTGAGAAAAAGTGAATAGATGTGTTTCCACTAGTCAATAAAGTGCATCTTGCTACCATTCCACAAATATAAAACCAACCTGATTAAGGCGTGCAACCCGCTCGGAAAATACTCTTAGGAGCAAAGGAATTGTAACATCAATAGAAGCTCTTGCAATAAGCGCATAGCAGCTTAACCTTTCATCCATGGCTGCAAAAACATTGTAATTTGAAAACAAAAAGCCCAATTATGATATCGATGTGATTTCTGGTGATGAAAAATCATAGTAATTTGTTATTGTAGAAGATATTTTCACACAAGAACTGAATGTATTCTTAAAGGAAACCATCGGCCTTAAATAAAATCAATGAAATTGAACTGTGGAAAACTATTGCAGCCCCATTTAAGTTAATAGTTCAAATAAATCGAAAAAAAGATTTTGTTCCACTTAATTCTAACTAATACTAATATGGTATAAAAAATAATACAATGACTTGAAAGGATTGATCTCAAAACATTTCACAAAGGATGGTAGTCCTCTAGTACCATGTTGAGAAGAGAGAAACCAAGGAATACAACGAAATTTGTGCGTTGGGTACACACATATTTTTTTTTTTATAATGAACAAGAGATACAATAATAAGGAGTAAAATTAATATCTAATAGGGAAAATATTTGATAAGATATTTCCCTAAGAAATACATCATATCTCTAAAATAATCAACTCATTTCAAATTGTGATATTGTGATAGGATATAAGGTAGGGGTGTAATGATAGGGGTTGGAAAGTGTATGAGAGGAAAAGAAAGACAGGGAGAAGTGAGGCCGAACAGTATTAACTGTTAAAGGCCGAATGGCATTAATTAACAGTTAAAGGCCGAACGGTATTAATTAACAGTTAAAGGCCAAACGATATTAATTAACGGTTAAAGGCCGAATGGTATTAACAGGGAGGAAGTGAGTTAGAGGCCGACTGTTTTACCAGTTAGGAAAGGGCGCGAGAATGAGATACTATAGATAGTTTTCCTTTAACTTTGTTCAGGGGGAGTTTTCCTTTAACTTTGTTCAGGGGGATTTTTGTATTCTTTGTCTAAAGATAGGACGGTCCTATGGAGGGAGGTTAGGCTCTCGATTAGCTTACCATACATGTACATTTGTTCTTTTGTTAATACAGAAGTTCTATTATTTCCTTTGGTGTCTTACTATTGAGCACTTGAGAGGGAGTGAGATAGGTTTCATTTGCCAGAAACCTATCATATTGTATTTTAGTTGTTAAGTAATTTGTGATGCCCCCACACTAGGTCCCTAGCCATTCCCATTTCAAATATTAGTTTCTTTTTTTAATAATAAAAATGGGATTGAATTATCAAGGAAGAGGATACCACAGGCATTTTATAATATATGTGGTGTCATTGCCCAAGAGTGAGTTATAATTTTCAGCTTGAGAGGCCACTATGTCCTAAAAATATGACAGCACTTCAAAATCATGGCCTTTTACTTAAATACTCTTTAACTTATTTCTAACCCACCAAATACCAATGTCCCAAACGCCCTTGCCTCCAACTACCTTCGTCCAATTCTAACTTGCCTTCAATTCCCAGCTTTGGATTGTACTTAATGTTTGCGACTCAGGCTACAGGTCTTACTTTCCTTTATTGCCTGAACTTGGGATTCTTTTCTTAAGTTTTAGAAGCCACAGGTCTGTCTGCCTTCCATTACTGAGCTTCTTTTTTGTTGAGTATTTCATTTTGTTATCGGCCTCTTTTTCTAATTGGATTACAAGTCTTCCTTAGATTTATAGGCTTTGGTACCATATTAGAATTATGAGGGTGTGCGTAAGTGAGAGTTAGTAAGCTTTCAACTTGAGTAACTTGCATGTACAAGTGTCTTATAACTTTGGATTATTACCCTATTACATATGATTTAACTTGTTTCTATCCTGTGAATGTGGCATTTGTATTTCAACAAAGCATCAATGACCATGCAATTTTACCACATTTTGAGTTTACATTTTCAAGGCAACAACTCCTCATTTGCAGCACTAAATGGAGTTTTAAACCAATCACTGACATTATAAAGCAGGACTCTGTCTCCTGTCCACATCTGCTTTGTATGCAGTCTGTATTCTATGTTCAGTAGTATAACAGCTTAAAGAAAATCCAGCAATAGAAAAAGACAAATATCAACAAGAACATAAATTACAACATAATAATAACATGTGCAATGTTTTATAATCTTGGTTTCATACCTGATACAGAAGCATGAAGATAGTCTGAATCGCCCTCATCATTAAATGCTGTTGCAGAAGCCACTAAATAAAAAAGAAAAGTCACATTATCATAAGACTGTAAATGCAGAAAAAGAAAGTAATACAATTGTATGAAGAAAAAGACAACATTGTAGAAATTTTTATAGAGGTTTTACATCGTAGCTCGCACTCTACAATGAAACTGAAGAGATTAGCAGCAGCTGTTATCCCATCAGGCGGAAGCAAAGCATTCACATTCATTGTATTTATTGGCTGGAAAGAGAAATAAATATAGTTCAGTGTAATGACAAGAACTAGCATATGATTAATGGGCCTTTGGGGCGCTAGCCTGGCTGGGATGTCCATGTTACATAATGTCACCTACTACGTGAATTTTATGGGAAAAAAAATAATACCAGAACTAAACAAGTTTCCTTATTTACTTTTCATTGAAAAAATGTTATTAGAATTAGATGAAACAAGGTAAATGTTGCAAACAATTCATTCAAATGAATACCGTTAGAATGGCAGTCCAAGTATCCAATAAAACGTCACGTGCTTCCCAGCTCCAAGTCTCCTCTTCTGTGTTACTAGTCATGAGGACTTTAATAACTTCAGACATCAACATTGACAAAAAGGTAAGAGTACCCATAGGCCTAAAGTATCAAAACAAAATGTTTACCCTCGTCAGTTTATTTCAACTGTCATTATGGTCAACACCGAGAAATTATGCTAAACCATAAACCTACACTATCGAATTACGCTAACTATGACCTCATAGATTTTAGCAAACCGTCAAAATCATGGGGAGTTGTTACATTTGCAATGGCCAATAATGCTCGACAGCCATCAAGCATCTCACTGAATGAAACCAACATCAAGTTGAGGGTTAAATACATATAGTAAAAACTGATTAGATGGGTATGTGCAGGTAGGTAACTGAATTTGAACGTGTATAGTGCAGATGAATATTCTCCAAACCTGTCACTTTTCCCATTTTCAATAGCTTTTAAAACAGCATCAGGAGGATCTACCCACTCTATTATCCCAGATAGGAGCTGCAGAAGATGTTGCTCATGCATTTTTCTATCATCTAAATCATGGAACCACAATGTCAGAGAAATTCAAACAAAGGATTTCCAAAACTTATATATTTTAGGGAACAGGGGTTGTAATGGTTACACAGAGAAACATGTCCCTGAGGCTTAAGACTGGTCAGGATCCTTTCATCAATAACTAGTAATCCAATAAAATCCAGCAGTACAACTGTGCGAGTAGCAGTTTGAAATTTTTTATATTGAAGCAAGAACCGCAAAGGTTGTAATGAAGAGTTTAAAAACTTTAAAGCAACATGGACTTCAAAAACCATTATCACTATAGTCTCATTTCATGCTTCTCAGAAGACATCTCTGTCAAATCCCCCCTAATATAGGTAGAATACTTATCAACTTGAAGATTGTAATTCTAATAAAATGAACATACAATACGCAAAAGGGAAGACAAGTAATACTTATACCAGAAAGAAATACAGGCCCTGTTAAAGAACAAAATTGTACAACTAGCTTTCGAGCAGAGACTGCAACAGGGCAGTCAATCCAGTATCCTTCGCGTGAAAATTTCAGCCTCAATGCTGCATATAAACTCAAAAGCCATCCAACATGACCACTTAAAACTAACACATCACGCCATTCAGAACCAGGCTGCATATTAGCATGAAAAACAGAATGAAGGCCAATTGAAGGGAGATTTACAGTCTAAATTTCTAGTTATGACCTAATCATGATGTTTCTTGCTTAATGTGCAATGGTGACCAAATTGTAGTGTGTTACGTTTAGTTCTATCAAATGCATGTGCATTGTTAAGTAAGCAAACCAACTCATTACCTGCACTACGTGACATTCAGACTTTTTGAGAGAATCCCCATCCTGTCTAACTCCAGAAGAGAAGACATTTACATTTAGTTTTGTGTCACTGTTATTGCTACGAAAATCCCAATTCAGGATTTGAAGCATGAGATCCAGTGCAGCAGTGCAAACTTTAACCTCAGGTACAGCAGAGTCAGATTCAATAATCTGGTTTGTGACACTTAAGGCAGCTTCTTGGGTCCATTGGTAGAATGTCTATAATATAAAAGAGTGGGTACCAATTCAGGAAGTTATTGCTAATTCTAATGAAAATCAATTACCTGGTAAAAGAAAACTGAAAATAAATATTAAAAATCAGAAAGACCTTCAGGTACTCCCGTTCAAATGACCTCCTACACTGCTCATGAAATTCCCTTGGAAGGCCCATTGCACTTGAAGTAGATGGAGAAAATTCTGATAGCTATAGATATTGAATTAAATAAAAAAACTAAAACAACACGTTCAAAGCCAAGGCAATAAGAAGAAATGGGTAAATTTTCTTAATCATAAAATGTCTAATACCAATGATTCAAGGAATTTTATTCCAGCAAACTGCATGTCTATGCCATCAGCACCCACAATGGCCTTGTTCACCTGCAATACATAAAACTGTCAGACTTGCATGAAACATGGATGTTTGAGAGTAAACTAAAAATCCTGAATGGTATAGCGTCTTAAAGTTAAGTGAATAGAATAAACAGAAGATGAGGCAAAGAATAGATTGTCCATCGCAATGGTTAGTCATTTGAACATATTAAAATGTAAAGATGTTAAAATTTAGGAAAGAGAAAAACATTGAATAGAAATCGTGTACTGCACGGATGTTTTATCGATACTGAGAAAAAAAAAATTAATACAAGAAATAGGGGAGATTTTATATCCTCTTATAACAAAGATATAATTCGAAAGTAAATAAAAAAAGTTCTGAATAATATAATACACACACTGTAAGGGCCTGAAAAATATAAGGTCATTGGGCCTTATGTTTAGACAGTCAGGTCCATAAAGCTAAGGACAACTTGACCTTGGAGAGGGCTTTTCAAAAATCTGAATTCATTTGCCAACTTTCCATTCTCTCTCTAGAACTCCTTTTCTCTAAGTTTTCTCTGCCTTCTCTCTAAAATATCTCTTCACTGAAGAGTTTAATCTTTATTCTGAAGGTACTCAAGCGTTCATCGCATAAAGAGCTCCATTTCTACCGAAAGTTTTCTTCATTCCGACTGGTAAGTCGCTTTTCCCTTTTTCTTCCACTATTCTTGAACCTAGGGCATGCAACTTTACTGGTTGCATGCAGCTGGTAACTTTCCCCTTCAGTTTCTCCGTTTATTCTAGCTCTAGAGCTGATTTTCACTACCATTTCAGTGGGTGTAGGGCGCTGGTTGCGTTTTCCTCCAGGGAGGGCATTTTAGAAACTGTATTCTAAGCTGCGTTGAGAAACTTGCAAGGTAAGGGAAGTTGATTATATGTTTTATATCGTTGTTTGATATGTATGTATGTTCATTTCAGAAATAGTATGTCGTTTAACTATAATGTTATATTTTTGTGCTTGAGTGGTATGTTCTATAGTATTGGAATTGAAACTATCGAAATGTGATGTTATGAAGTGATTTGTGTGAAACCAGTTGCTGTAATTGGACTTGTATGAAGCGCTTGGGGGATAGAAATTATGCGGAAATCTGATTTAGATGGGAGATTAAATACTGTTTAGTGCTCTAGGCTAGTTTAAGGGAAGTGGGGTCTTGATTTTTAGGGATTGGAGTCTAGGGTGTGTTTGGAGTGTTGAAACAGTTTAGAGGGGTCATTTGGGACTTGTTGAGAGCAATTTGTTGGTAGGATAGAGGAATCTTAAAAACCGGAGTTGGTACATCCCTGATCATAGCTGGTTCAGCACGTTGTGACTAGTCATATGTACCGGCGCTTAAGGTGAGTTTGATGCGTCAGACATTTGATTCTTCTTCGATGACCAATTAGGATGGTAAGGAGTGTTTAGGGGAGGTGAGATCTCCATTGTAATAGTAATCAGATAGACAGTTTAGTAATTAGGAAACATTTTAGGTTGTTTGAAGGGAATTGAGAGGGTGATTTTGAGCAGTTGGGGTATTAGGTGCATTTGGTCTATTTGGGTAGTCTAAACAAGTCAATTGTGACTTGTTACAATCATAAAACTGGCCTAACACATAATAAGAATGGTATAATTGAATTGGAACTCCTAAATAATAGGAATTGATGTTTTAGAATTGAATTCAAGTCTAAATCACTTTAGAATCATAGTATAATAGTTAAAATTAACATAGACATGTTTAAATAGGTCCATATCATGAATTAGGAGTGTTAGAAGTAAGGTTGGAGGGTTGAAAGTGGTTGGAGGTGCATGAGTTGCATGATTCTGCAGAACTGGCGTTCTGCGGGTCATGCATACTCGCTATGTGAATGGTCTCGCATAGCGAGTCGCTCCAGGGAGGAGCTCTCTGTCCAGGCTCTCTCGTTATGCGGCTCTGGTATGCTATGCAAGAGACCCAAAGTCTGTCACTTAATCAAATTAATCCGCAAGGCGAGAGTTAGGTGTGCGCTATGCGAATCCTCCTGGATTCGTAGTGCGAATGGGGTGCGCCTAGCGAAAGGTGTTGTGTCTAGTCTACACTCTTTGAGTTTGGTTGCATTGAATTGTGATGAAATTCTTTTGGTTGTGGAGCATGCTTCAATACTTATGATGTGATCTTTTAGAGCTTAAACATGTGGTTTGATTATGGTTCAAAGGAGTGTGAATTGGGAAGGAATGAAATAGGATTTCAAGGTTGCTCATGGTAGTTTCAATGTAGAATCTCTCGGTGAGATTCTTAGTGTTTAGAATGAAAGTAGGAGCTCGGTCTTGGGGTCTTCCTGAGGCTCCAATGGTCTTTCTTCTCACGTAGAGAGGATCGAACCATGTGGTGAGGAGTAGCAAAAGGTCTTAGTCTTGGAGGCTTCCAGTATGCTCCAAGGCGCGGAACAGACTGGTCTCGTGAGTGTGGCAGGATGGGGAACCCAAGTATCATAAGCTACCACGAGCGCATGACTCGTCATAGCTCGACTATCATTCTAAAGTTCGGACGAGTCAAGTCTAGTATTCAACATGTTAGGATGGAAGTTTTATTCTTGTTTGGTTAAGTTAACTCTTGTATGTTTATGCTCTTTTGTTGCATGCTTTTGATATAATTAGCTCACCCTTGCTTGTGTTGTTGTCTTGTTTGTGTGTGTTTTCTTTTGCAATGATCATCCACTTGGATGAGAGCAGAGGAAAATGAGGTTTCTCTGGAGCATGCATTGGAGGAAGATGATAATGTTGTAGTCTAGTCCATTAGGCTTCGCTTCTCTTTGCCTATGTTATTTTGAAGAACTTTGTGTTGTGTTATTTCATTCAAGTCATGTCATTTGGAAGAACTATCTTATGTTGAAAAATTTTAAATTCTTAGCTTTTGTGGATGACTGTAAAACCTTAACCTTTACTCTAAGTCTCCTAGCTGCTTTATCATATTATAACTGTTGATGTCTTTATATATACATATTTGTTATATAATTGGGATGTCACACACACACATATAATCTAGACATTCCTAATTATTTAAGATCAGCTCCTTATTCCTATAATTATAATAATATTTCTGATTATAAAGATCAGCTCCTTATTTCTACACAATTCCATACCGAGCAACCCAACAAAAAGTTTCTGTCCAACTAAAAAAAAGCAAACTACCACTTAAATTTACTTTAGTAGTTCATTCATCAGTGTAATCAATTCAGAGAAATTTGAACAGCCCACTGAAATATGAGCGGAATTAAGAAAAAGTTGCAGACAAGCAAAAAGTGTAATATTGAGACCAAAATAAGCTGAAAGCAATTATAAACAGAAACAAAATATGTCGGCACCTGATAAAAGAAAACCACCTTCTCTCCAACCATAAACTCAAGCCTACAAGAAAACATTTACCAAACAAACTATAAGACAAATGAAACCATAACCGCAAAACCTTAACTGTACGGATCTGCAAGAATATAATAATCTTTTTCTTCTAAAGAAAATACACAACTTGCTATAATATAAGCACCACATAGAAGGAAATAAACACTACAAATCTTTAATTAGAACAAGTGCAATGCAGGATGTCTCAAACAATTATTGTTGATGTTTAACCAAGTCAAAGTGTGTTTATAGTGTTAGCAAAGTCAATATCTAAAGAAAGGATTACAAGGGTCGGTTCTTGCTGAAAATCACATTCCAACATGGATCATTCAATCCAACTCTTTTTTTGCTTACCCTAAAAATCATGTAACTACCAGAAAATGCATTTAAGGAGTTTTGTCCTCACTTAGAAGCTATTAAAGTATAGTTACTCAACGGGAATACTTTTCTGCACTAGAGGGCTATCTGACAAAGTACTTTTGCTAAGTAACTACACTCTAATAGAAGCATTCAATTGTGGGATCATGACTACAAAAAACATATTTGCAGGAGCAAACAAAACAAGTCAGGTCCCCCTAACCATCTAAGAAACTACTTTTTAATGCAGGATTCCCCAAATGCTGTTGCGCAACCCTTGATCTAGCTCTCCCAACCCTTCTACCGTAATAATGTGTTGTACGTTATGGCCGCTTGGGCAAGTAGTATTATACTTGCTAACCAGGTCCAGTCTCCAACTAACCGTGAGTCACCAGTTTGATTTAAAACCTCCAAGTCAAACAGGTCTATTTCAGTTTAAATGCATGACCAATTGAATAATATGCTCAGAAAGGCTAGCCAACTACTTTCTGGTTAACCAGTTGAACCAACTGCTTTGAACTGAGTCTAATAAACATACTCAATGGAGTATTTAAGTGTTTGGTTCTTCCTCCTTAATAGCTTTGTGGTTGAGTTTCCCAAGTGCTTCGGTACTCAACATATAATATCAAAAGAATTCACACAATCATCATCTTGTTAAGAAAAATGCGTACCATGTCTCAAACCTTTATCTTAACCCTTAGATTGGAAACAATAATCCTTGGACATGAAAAAACTATAAGACCTTCATCCATCTGAAATATTTTATGCTTCATTGAAAAATTTCTTTGGCGGTGAAACTTTTAAAAGTAATCACATTACATTAAAACTTGGCCATCTATATATTAATATCTGGTTAGTATTTACCTCTCTGGTTGTCATTTAAATTTGACTCACTTAATGTATGTATTCATGCATGTGTATGTGTGTAAACATGTTTCCCAAAACTTCTCAAATGTGTATATATAGAACTTCAAGGAAAAGTTTGGGTGGCCACAGCTTCCTTGTCCCTAAGAAGCTCCACTGCTGGATATGATCTCAACAATATCATTATATTTCCAAAATACCAAAACAATCTATGGTGTTCAGCATGGAATTAGTTAATTTTTTTCAGGAAGAACGACATATCAAGTTTGTTTCTAAGCTAGTCCCTCAGTTAATCAGGCCTGGGACATGATTTAACTATTCTGATTCCAATTTGAAGTGAGGAAGAGCTTTTAAAATTTCAAACGCCTCAGCCTACTTTATTAACATTTGGAGGGGTTTGGGTTTACTTATCTCAAAAAGCTTTTTCATTAATTCGATAGATAAATCATTATGCAATCATATAATTTTATTTATACAGTAATTTTTATAATTTTTTAAGTCACTAGTGTTTATTGAAAGTGAACAGGAATTTTAATAACAGTCTCTGAATGTAAATAACTTATATTGATGCACTAAAGTGTATCTGCAATGTAAGATTTTTTAATAATACTGCATGTTAGTAGATACAAGTTATACAGTTTATGTTGTTATTGGGATATTAAATATTATACTAGAGGTTGTTAGAAGCTGGTAGAAGGTTCTAGAGATCTTCTTGTAATTATTACTTGGTTAGACTTCTCTCTCTCTCTGTATTAATTCTTTCAAGTCCATTTGTACAGCTAGTAAGACTCTATGTACAGCTGTAAGATTATTAGTGAGCTAGTTAGTACAGTTGTCAATAAGCAATGTCTATAAAAACATTCTGTACTCATGTTTCAGAACCGACATACAATAATAAAAATATTCAGTTCATTCTCTTTAATTCTATTCAGTTTAGTTACTCTAAGACGGCAGTTTGAAAAAAAAGCTCTACAGCATCTGCACTCACTCCCGTTTAACGCTCTAGTGAATTAAATTCTGACAACAAGTAGGATCTCTCTCAAACAAAGCTAATAATTCAATTCAATGTGAATTTAGACAGTCACTAAAGTAAGACCCCGACCTGCCAAAAGTTTGCAACAAAAAGAATCCAGATTACAAATATATGTATAAATGAGACATGGTTGTATATGCAGGTTACATATTCAGTTAATCTCCTAATAAAACTAAAATCAAAAATAGAAGACACTACTTACCAACCCCTTTTCATCAACTGACTAGCCACAGATGCGACCTTTGCTTGAACATAACCATCAGGAGAACTAGCATGTTGCATGATATACAATAGACAAAAACTGCAAGTAACAGATATTGAAAGAGGAATCGGACATCGGATTAAACGAATAAAACTTCTGTTTTAGGTAAAACTGAGTGGCATTTCTCACATTAACAAAGTGGTTATTTCTGCTACATACACATCAGAAAAATACTTATTTCTGTTGAGCTAAGTCCGACATCAGCTTCATGCTTGTATTATATAAATTGCATCTCTCACTTTAAGAAATCAGAAAAGAAATAATTGAAGCATTATTTTTCAGATTTACATTTACCTTTTTTTCTTTAGATCTAAGTTTTATTTAGACAATCAGTCATTAAAGATCAAATAGAAGCATCAGCATGACTGAATCTGATAGAAAGTTGTCTTGTAACTATCAAACAAGAGACATGTTATACATATTTGGCTCCCTCCCAGTTCTTGAGGCAACGATTTAGGAACAACCATACTACTTGAAGCCATAACAAAATATTTGGTAGCATGCATAGTTCCATGCACTACATTTAGGTGGATCGATAAGGAAAGTCTAAAAACAAATGGCACAACAATGTTTTCCTTTTTTATGACACGGGAAAAAAGATCAAGTATCAGTATCATTAAATCAAGGCAGCTATTAAAGTGGTATACATACATCAGTTATGTTTTACATTTACATTCTTGATAGGCCCTTCAATTTTATTTATAGATTTTGTACTTCTTTAGGTGTGCTTTGTATTTCATTCAATTTTGCAGTCCATGGGCATATGCATAGTCCTGAAAGTTCATGCCTTTTCCTATTTTATTTCTCTCATTACAGCTTTTCTTAACCACAAAAAATTTGTGCTAAACATGATGTAAGAATCTCTACATTAACCTACGCAACAGCATAACATACAGAAGGAAAGGGTGGCTGCAGTATGAAAAATCTTGCCCCAAACCCAATAAATGGGTTGGGTGTCTTTAGGATAAATTAATGCTTAATCCAAATATTCGGTTTGGCTTGGGCCAGTTGGCATGGGATGAATGTGTTTGGGATATATTAACCCAAACCAACAAGGTTTATTTCCCACAAAATCATGGATACACAACTCAAGCCTTTTTTACCTTTGGGTTGGATTGAGAGGCTTCACAAGAGTAATGTTGTCAACAGTAACAACTTTTTGGTAATGTATGGAACAACTACTATTAGGTGCATAAAAAAGAGATGTAATTGTAAACTATATGAACAAGGCCGCTTATGAAGGAAATATCAGAAACAGCACAAAAGTTAGTAGAATAGAAAGTTAGAAAACCAGATCAAGTTTCTCTTGACATCAATACTGAGAACAACCCATTCTCTAATAGCAGCTTCTCGGATTGCTGCAGCCGCTTGAAACCTGGCAGTTGCCACCTGTGAATTTTCTGCACAGATAAAACCAATGCAGTATTGTAGAAAACCTATAAGTTAAAAGAGAGACAATTCCTAAGAACTTTGTTCGTATTTCATATTCTAGTCTCACAAAATATGAGATCAATTTAAATAGTAACAGAGACTAGAACAAGATAAGCAACAAGATAGTCTAACTATGTTGATGCAGCAAAAAAGCGAAACAACTTATAAAGTACCATCTAACTACAGCAACTAATTATGCTGTTGATAAAAAACAGAAGCTGATGTAGCATAAGCCAAACAACATTAACTAATCGTGATCATGAGGCAGATAGTCAATCAGCTTACAAAGAAAAAGAGCAGAACTCTACTACTCCTCCACAAACTCGGACTTGTGAGAAACTCAAAACCCTGAGTTAAGCAAGTCTTCAAAAGAGCTTGGTCAGGATATGAGCAACCAGAGATTGGGCCAGAACATTAGAGACAACAAGTAACTTGTTGAGAATGATGTATATTCTAGATATTTTTTATTATATAATACTTGCTCCTTATTTCTATAGTTATAACATGTCACCTCAAGTTTAAACATACAAGTTATACACACCCAACTTGCTACAAATATTTTCAATATTTGGTCCTCTTAGAGACTTGGTGAATAGAATTGACAAATCTAATGTCAATATTTCCAGGTTCCAATTTTTTATGAAATGACAATCCATCTCAATATGTTTGGTAACCTCATCAAAGATAAGATAAGGAGAAATGTTTAATACTTTCTGGTCATGGCAGATAAAGCGTATTAAGGAACTTTCTTGGAATTTAAGCTCTTAAGGTGTTGTTTAAGCCATGAGCTCACAAGTGACTAATGTCATTGTCCCATATTCAACTTTTGCACTTTATCGTGCCACAACATTTTGTTCATGCTTTTCCTCGATACTAAATTACATTCAACAATAGCACAATACCTTGGAGTGTCTCTCGCTTGGTGACCCTGCCCAATGAGTCACATACCCAACAATTTGAGTATTTCCCTTATCTTCATAAATGAAGCCTTTTCCAAGAGCATTCTCAATATAGTTTATGATCCCCTGCCCAATGAGAGTCACATACCCAACAATTTGAGTATTTCCCTTATCTTCATAAATGAAGCCTTTTCCAANCTCAATATAGTTTATGATCCCCTGCCCAATGAGAGTCACATACCCAACAATTTGAGTATTTCCCTTATCTTCATAAATGAAGCCTTTTCCAAGAGCATTCTCAATATAGTTTATGATCCATATGACGGCATCCCAATCGTAACAACAAGGAGATTTGAAAATTGAATTACTATGTTCACTACAAAGATAATGTTAGGAGGAGTCAACAGTGTGCTAATTTAACAAACCAACCAATCTTTTGTACCTCACAAGATCATAATACAGTTTTCTTTGGACAAGTACAAGTTTGACACTTGGATCCATTAGTGTGTCCATAGATTTAACATTTAACATTCATGTTTCTTTTAAAAAGTTCAAAGCATGTATTCTTTAAGATATGACCAAACCATTCTTCAACTGTGCAACTTTTTATACCAAGGAAATACCTAAAGTGTCCAAGATTTTTTGAGAAAGATACTGTTATAGTTGCCCAATGCCCTACTTATCACTACTTATAATAACAATGTCATCCACACATACAATGTGATAGACACATCTTTGGGGAGAATGACAATAAAACAGAAAATAATCAACATTGTATGAATTTTCTTTCCCGTGTCTACAATTCCCCATTGACCTCAACAATACACTAAATATCAAGGGTGTCTTCCTTCATGGTGATGTAAAGGAGGAAATCTACATAAAGCAACCTCTTAGGTTTGTTACATGAGGGAAATACGGGTTAGTTTGTAAATTATGTCAATTTGTATGGTCTAAAACAATCTCCACCTGTTTGGTTTGGCGAAATTAGCCACGTTGTACAAATTTATGCATTAAAACATAGTGAAACATACATTCAATCTCTTCTTGTCTGATAAGAAATGCTTGCACTTAATTGTGTAAGTTGACATAGTCATTATAGAGAATTTTTTCACTAAAATTTCTTATTTAAAGAACCATTTGTGAAGTCACTTTCAGACCAAAGATCTCAAATACACTACTTGCATATTGAAGTAGCTCAATCAAAGGTTTTGTAATATCTCAAAGAAAATATGCCTTAGATACAAGAAACCGATATGATTTATTGTAGACCTATGGATACTCCTATAGATTCAAATTAGAAATTAATGGTAGAATAAAGTGAACCTTTCTCAAACCTAAAAGATATAAAAGAACCTTCCGCATTTGGAATGCTCCTCATCTTGATCTCTAGAATGTTGTCATTTGCACCCTCAAAGAGACTCAAAATAGGGATTGGTATATGAAGATAATGGAAAACTCATATATATGGTTATTATGATGCTAATAGGGCAAAATCTTCTGTAAACAAGTGTCGCACTATGTTAGAAATCTCACATCGACTAGAGATAAAACCAATATATATATATAAATGGGTGCATACCTTAACTTATAAATCAGTTTTGTAAGATTAAGTTAAATTTAAAATTCACTTCTTAATATGGCATCAAAACAATGGGTTAGAGTTTATTATAACAAAATTTGTTATTTATTGGATTTATTGTTCCACCTCCGTCATTGAACTATCATCGGACTACCAATTAATATTTAGTCTTGTGTTCGATATGTATATGCCTCGACGTGAGGAATGTGTTAGAAGTTTCCCATTACCTAGAAATAAGACAAGTTTACAATATATAAGTACAAACCTCACCTTACAAGTTGGTTTTGTAAGAATGAGTTAGGTTTAAAGTTCACTTCTTAACACACTACTAAATATTGTGTTTTCATTAAAGGCAATATTATTTATTAAAAAAGCAAGAACCAGGATGTGCTTGCTTGATCTAGTGTTGAAGTTGAGTATAGGGCAATAGCGTAGTTCACTTATGAATTGGTGTGGATAAAACAATTCCTCCAAGAACTAAAATTTTGTGAAATTCAACAAATGAGAACTTATTGTGATAATCATGCAGCTATTCACATTGCTTTTGTTCCTATATTTTGTGAGAGAACAAGATACACAAGAACCTTTTGTCATTATGTCCAAGGAAATTTGCACAAAATTTGTTAACTCCAATAATCACCTTGCAAATGTTTTGACTAAATCCTTGAATTCAATTTGTATGTTTTACAATCGATATTAATGGAGAGTGCTAGAATAGTTTAACTTGTCAGAATAGGTTAACTTATCTTTTTGTTTATCTCTAGAAAGCTAAGAAGTTTCTTTTATTTGTCACCTAGGTATAGTCTTTTTATGTCTTAGTATCTTTGATGCAAGGACTCTTATATATAAATGCATAAATAGGCTGAGAGATGTATTAATTTCTTAAACATTCTTTCTCATACGTCCACTCTCGTGTATTTGAATGAACAATATTATTTGCATTACAAAATAAGCAGATATTTTGTTTGTCACATAACATGAAACTCACCAAGAATGAATTGGCAAGTCTTATATGGCTGAGAAGACTGGCCTAATGACAAAATAACTGCCTCTGAAGCTCCTGGATTGATATGCATCTGAAAATAAATGCATCATAAGTATAAGAACATGACTACATATGCATATCTGTTTGCATGTCTATATGTTCATATACATACATACATATGTATATACATATATCTACACACACTATAAATAAATAAATATATATATATATATATATATATATATATGTATATGTATATAGAGAGAGAGATAAAGGGAGAGATTTTATATGTGAGTAACGGTAGTTCTCCTAGACTTGATGAATGGGTAATCGACAAGAACCAAAATTATTAGAAAAGAGACCAGGAGTTAAAGCAACATTTTATTATGCAATACAAATAGTAGAAAATGCAGAAAATATGATAGTGTGTTACACATTTATTTCTTGTCAAATATTTTGTACTAACGAATGAAGAAGATGTCAGAAGCAGTAATGCACTTGCCATGTTCATCAGTTTAACATCTGCATTTTTTCCGAAAAAATGGTTTACAGTGAAATTTTAAAGACAGGTAAATATAGTACCATATTAGTGTACATAACATAATAATTGATTCGTGTGCATTAATGTGATCGTGCTATTTTTACCTTCTACTCTGGACAAAACAAATAAAACACTCATCAGAATAATCACGACCAATGGAATTCCACTCCGCCGATCTCTCATTATTTACCACAAGCATGGCAGGTATAACAACAGACGTCAAAGTACATATCAGATACTCAAGCAAGTTCTATAATCAGAACCAAGGTGAACAACTAAACGTGAAACGACGTTTTCCTAATTAAGTATTTAGATTCTCGACAGAAATTCACAACTAGGGAAATGAGTTCCTTATTCTTAACTCTACATTCTCTCCTTCTTCAAAATTAAAAAAAAAAAAAAAAAAAAAAAAAAAAAAAAAAAAAAAAAAAAGAAAAAAAAAAAGAACGAGGATTATAGCGTGAGAGAATGATTGGAACCTGAATGGAAGTGCAAGCCTGCTCGATGGCTCGCATGGTGGAGTGAAGCTCTTTCAAATCTGAAGTTGGAGTAAACCCTTCCATCTTCGCGAGAGAACAAATTGGAAAAAGGAATCGAAAATACTTTATCAGGATTCAATTAGTTTCATTGGCTAAAATTCGTTACATGCATTAACGGAAAGATCACCGCAGAAACACGCCTCGTGTCGTCGTCGATGATGACAAGAAGCTTGAGAAGTGAATGAATCGGAAAATGAGAAGAGAAGAGTGAAAGAGTGACAGTGTGAGGAGTTTAGGGTAGTGAGATAAGAAAGAAGAATTTATTTGAAGCGCGGTGAGAGCAGAAGCAGAGGGTCCATTGGACTGTGATGTGTCTGAGCGACTGGGTTCAGTCCCTCCACTTCTACTACACCCAACCCAGTCTCCTTTCTTCTGTCTGCCCAAGTTCCGAAATGTCAGAGTTTTTTTTTTTTTTTTTACTTTACTTTACAAAACTAAAATTTACGATAATACTTGTAATAATTAATAAAATTAAAAATGTAACTTTTTTAAAAAAAATAGCAAATTAAGAGACTAAACAAAAAATAAAAATAAAATCTTCTAGCCGCCATAATCCAAGAAAAAAAAAAGCCTACAAATACTAAATCAAAAATTGCTATTTACATTATTATGTGATTAATATGAGACTATGCCGCCGACCTTGGTATTTGATATCTTGGGATTATTCGATTACGAAAACCCAAATACCTTAAAATTATGTGAATTAATATATTCTATCTTTTAAAATATTTATCCATAAGATTTTACTTAGGAGTAAAATTTACTATTCATTAATTATGTTATCCGTATTTTATTGTGTTGTAATAATTCTAATTATGAAGAACACATATAGTTGACATTTCTCAATAATTTCAATGTTTATAGTACTTTTCTGAAATTATTAATCTCTAATGAACGATCCTTGGTTTAGAGATAATGCTTTTAATTATTTAAATAAGAGTAAATAAAAAACATATATAACTATTATATGGCAAGGATATAGGGATTGGGGTTTCACAAGAACTTCATTTTGTTAATAACGTTTGTTTTATAGATTATAGATAAAATAATAAAATAGGAGAATCATTTATAAAATAAAAAATTGAGAATCCTCTTCAGTATTATTATGTATTTTATTAGAAAGAAAAAGAACTATAAGTTATTTATATGCAAGGGGCAATTTGTTGGACAAATCGCACAAAAAATAATTTTTGTTTCAAATAAATGGATAATTTTCAAATCACTAAGTACAATTTTACTTACTTGATGAAAATAAAATATTATTTAAGATGATAATATACAGACACTCAATGTTTTACTCACGTACTCAGTATCAATAAAACTGTAGTTTTATTTTAAAGATAAAATAAGTTTAAATAATTAAATAAAAAAAATATTAAATATTTGATAGAGATAAAAAAGTTTAAAAGTGTACATGTATAATTTTTCTTAATTAAAAGGAGTGTGGTGATTTATTTGAATCTCTTGGTTTTAACTTTTACTAAACAAAATATTTGTCCTTTTTAATTAGGTCATTTTATTTAATTATCCTAAATACGAAAGAACATTGGAAAATAATAAGATTTATCTCATTGATATGGGGTTTGGGCATTGTAACCGAGTTTGAATTGGACATTAAATTAAATTAAATTATATATATATATATATATATATATATATATATATATATATATTCTGTTCTAAATCAAACACAAATAATTTAAAAAAATAAAAATAAACAAGTGTTTATGAATGATTTAATTTAAAGCTTGAAGTGAGAGAATTGTTGTGACGTCCAAATATTATACAAATCTAATATAATAGAATTCAATAAATATTTCAACAAATATAATATGATAAAACACTTCAGATTGAGAGATAATAATATTAGAATTTACACTTATCTAAAAAAAATCTAAAATTTAAACGTTTAATTATAGGAATAAAGTATCTTAAAAGGTGTAAAAGACTAGGTAAATGTACTAGCCAAGGTTCTACAATACTAGACTATCCTGAACTACTCTATAGCATTCGCTTCATCCAAAGCCTGTTTCAGAGAAACTTTTTCTCTCTGCTCACATCCAAAGTTGGATGATCATTCCAAGGAGAAAAGACATGGCACATGCAACACAACTACAATAAGAGTAAGTTAGGTTGAAAAACATGCATGTTATCTTATAGCATTTGAAATGTAAAAGCATAATTATACAATGAAATGAACACAACATCTTATCATGTTATAACTCAATTAGATTCGTCCGGACTTAGAATGAATATCGAACTATGGCGAGTTGTGCACATGTGGTGACCTCTACTACTTTGCAAAGTCATTGCCAATGGGTTTCACCCTACCACACACAAGGTAAGTCCGTTACCGCGCAATAGGCTTCCAATAAGCACCTACACTAGGACCTCCTACTACTTTCACCACATGCATCAATCTTCTTTAAATGAGAATGAAAGATCATTAGAGTGTTAGGATAACTCCCAATACTGAGCTCCTATATTAATCTTAAACATTAAGTTGATCTCACCAAGAGATCTTACTTTCCTACTCAATCTCACCATTTCAATCACATTGTAGTTCTCTTTGAATCGTCGACATGTCATTTTCTATTTGTATAATCATATACATGCTCATATCAAGTCATAAAAGTATCACACACCATGAATTAATCAGGCAAGGAAGAAGAAAAGTGTAAACCATAACGAATGAATTCGCTATGCGCATAAGCTCGCCATGCGAAACAGGTATCATTCGCATAACGAATCTGGTTTGCATAGCGAGTCCTCAAATAGAGGTCATCCACTCCAGATAATTCATGTAGCGAAATATATCGCATTGCGAATTAAACCACAAAGGCTGCAGGCCTCACCTTCTCGCACATTGCCTCTCAAACGCCATTGTAATTAATTTAATGATTTTCCCAGCTCATACCAGTGGCAAAGTGACAAAGTCTCGCAAGGCGACTCACCAAACAGAGGAGAACTCACATAAGTGATTCGCATACCGAACACCATGCGCTATGCGAATGCCCTGGCAAAGAGCACATCGCTAGGACAACTCGCTGTGCTAATCCTCTCGCACAGTGAGTCTGCATAATTTGCAGAATGAAATTCTGCAAATTTGCACAACTCAACCAACCCAATTTTGTTCTATGCATTTTGATGAACTTCTAATACCCTTAGATCAAATTAGATATTGATTTAGGTCTGCCTAATTGATTTTAAACCTTTTTAACCTCACCCCTTGGTGTTTGAGCATCAAATTCCACTCAAAAACCTCAATTTCATCAACTTAGAGCCCTAAAATTAAATCTACCACTTTGGATCTGTTTTTAACTATTCTAACACTCCTAACAAGTCAGAAAAGACTCACCTAGACCATCCCAATAGTTTAACTCAGTCCCTAACCCCAAAATATCAAAATCACTACCTCACTTCCTCTAAAAATAGCCTAAAACATCATAATTTAAGAAACTTTTTGCCTAAGAACCTACTCAACAGAATTCACATTATTCTAGCAACTCAATCCATCATTTCACCTCATTCATACCAATTCAAACACAACAATTTCACAGTTTCATACTTTAAAATCAAAGAGCACCCAACTTAACATGTCGCATCACTCAATTTAAGCTCAAACAACACCAACATACCAAAACAGTTGCACACATACATTAATTCACAACTTCAAATATTGGTGATGGAAAGCAGTTCTCAAACTTTAATTGAGTCAAGAATTTAACGAAAGGAGCGGTTAAACACATGCAAGGGCAGAAACCTTGCATGATCACAATTCAGAGAGCACAGAGAAATAGAAAAAATGCTTACTAGAAGAATAACACAAGACTGATCGGTGAAATCAAAGCTCTTTATTTTGCAATCGCTAGGACACCACCTAATTAGGAATCCGATAGTTCAATGATAAAGAAATATAGAAAGATGGTAGAGAAGGTTGAAGAACAAAAGTTTAGATAAATAGAGTAATAAGCAAGTGAACCAGTGTGTTTTTAAAAATTTCTATTTAAGATGTTAACATGTTTTAACCATAAAACCTGGTTATATTAGCTTAAATCAACCCCTTTAATTCTATTTTTCAGGTTATTATAAGTCTAGACCTTTAAAATATCTTCCTATCATAGTCAATCGGATTGTCTTTTGAATATCAACTTTTATATTTTATGCATCTATGAACATATATAAAATCCTAAAATATAATATAAATCATACATTTAAAATTATAAAATTATATCTTCTAACATTATAGGAGATGTGTTTTAATTTATTTATACTGTTAATTAGTCTAAAGTCGTTTTTAAGAAGTCTTGTATTATTATAATATACAATCCCTAAACTTGAGTTGATTTCGTGTGGAAGATATATTTGGTATTTGGTATTTGGTATTATGATGGCACACTGTCTTTAATTTTGAGTCATGCGAAACGGTCAAGGCAAAAAAGGTTTAAAAGTGATATTTGGACTTTTTCCAGTATTCCAAACATCACGTTGCATCCAAATTAAATTTTTCTTTTAATCATGGTCTCATCGGTCCATGACTAATTTCTTTAAGGACATCCCTTACTTGGTATAAAGACACCAGAGACAATATGTCAATTAATAATAATTAAGTATATTTCTTAATTTAAATAAGCTAAAGAACAATTATCAATTATAATTTCACGTTTTATATCATACTTCGGATTTCGATAATGTATCTCAGTATGATAAATATAAACTTTTCAACCTTAAATTAGATAAGATGTAAAAACTAAGGTGATTAAAAAAATTATCCTTGTGATGATACAAAGATAACTTGACTCGAATTAGGATCAAAATAAACGTTAATCTTGATTTAGAACAAATTAAGTTTAAGTCGATGTTGATGTTGATTTTGTCAAAATCAACCATATCCGAGTTTATGTTGATATTGACCTTTGTTTTGTCAAAGCTAGTCTTTAGCTGAATTGAATCGATACTAACATTAGTTTTACCAAAGACAATCTTTACTTGAGTTTGGATTGATATCAACATCAGTCTTGATAAGGTTAACCTCTATGCAAGTTAAGATTAATACGAACCTTGATGTTCTCAAGGTCAATGTTTGACCTAGTGAAAATCAATATTGACTCTAACCTTATTAATATCAGTCTCTAGTTGAGTCAAGCCAATACTAACATTGTATTGACAATTATAACCTTATTGAGATCGATATTCATCTTAATTTCATTAAAATTAACCTTTAACTAAGATAAAATTAATATCAACAATTTTCCTCATCAATTTTTTTTAATCTTAATTGTAAAATTAAGTGAGTTGTAAACTTTACATTTTACTTTTTATTTTTCAAAATAACAATTTTATTACTCAACATATATTTGAAAGGATTTGATAATATTTATTTTAAAAAAATCAATCTTGTTCATTCTTCTTGTATTTATTTTGAAAGATACATACAACGATAGATTGAATTTCAATAAAAAATATTCAGTTTAAACTAAATTGAAATATTCATCTATTAATAATAGTATAATAAACTGTAATAATAATATTAAATAATAATAGTAATAACTGCTTCTTCTCTATTTTCTTTTGCCATGTAAAATTATTTTCATAGAATTTTTTTATTCAGATTATTAGTACAATTTAATTTTTTAATTATGTATTTAAATTCAATAATTTTTTACAAAAATATTAAACTTAATTTTATTCAAAAGATTTACTACTTCTTTATTAAAAATTGAAATTAAAATTAAAATTACAAAAAAATATTGGAATTTTTATTTAAATATATTGTATGAATTACTTATTAAATGTATTATATCAAATTTAGTTATTTTTTTAAAATATATTGTATTAATTATTTATTAATATTTTTGATACAACTATTTCAAATAATCTATCAACAAATATATTACTCTTAAATATTATTTTAGCATTTTGGTAATTTTTATATTAATTTTATCACTAACAATTATAATTTTATATTATTTTATAATTAAAGACATTTTGATAATCTTCAATTTTTATCTATCAAATTCTACACTAATTTTAACAAACTTTACATTCAAATACATTATTTCTCACCTCCAAATTCACTAAAAATACAACAATCAATTCATCATCAAATATTCTCACATTCATATATTCATTCTCTCCATATCAATAATATAAAGGGAACACAACCTTACAAATCACTTGCATAAAATAGTTACATATCTACCATTTATATATGACCTTTAAAAGTGTATACAAATTTAATTCAAATAGCGTAAAACATTTCATAATATAAGATTTATTCTCAAAAACAAAAATATTGTTCAACCTAAAAGTAATATACTATTTTTTATTAAATATTTTAAAATGACACTATTAAAAAA
Organism: Vigna radiata var. radiata; assembly: GCF_000741045.1. NCBI lineage: Eukaryota > Viridiplantae > Streptophyta > Magnoliopsida > Fabales > Fabaceae > Vigna > Vigna radiata. The sequence continues at coordinate 1,147,642 of NW_014543268.1, read as the reverse complement.
AACATATATTTTTGTACACGTGATATTATTATTTTTACAGAAAATTGATGATATTATTTTTAAAGCAAACAATTTACGAAATAATAACAAAAAATAATAATAAAGTATTCACACTATTAAAGTAACTTTATTTTATTATTCAACTATCATATAAAACAAATTACATCTAGATTTTGAAAGACCTTATATTAGATTAGTGTTTTCTAAAATATTTTTTTAAAACATCTCACTTAAAATTTATAAAAACTAAAAAGTTTTTTGTTGAAAAAGTTATTTGAAAATTTTACTTATGTGACAACAAATTATCAGAAATCGATAGAGATTTATTTTAAATCCTTTCGAACAACATGCTACCACAAAATAACATATGCATCAAGATCCTTAAAATACTTAAGAAAAAGGTAAAAGATAAATACACTCCAATAAAAATTATAACAAGACATAATTAGAGTTTTAAGACAATTTTTTTGTGCTAGTATCCGATCTTAAAAAGATATTAAAAACTTATAAAGAATATAACGATAAGTAAGAAAACTATTTAAAAATATATAATATATTTTTATAAAACAAAACTCAATCAACTGTATTTTTCTTTTTAATTTATTTATGAACTCGATCTTTTAATAATAAAATAATAAATTAATCAGCAATATTATTCATATATTTAAGTTTTTTATTTTTTTTTAAATTTTCTTATTTAATTGAGTTCTTAAAAGTCTTTTTGACATATTCTTTAAATTGACTTTAACATGTTTGAGAGTGTAATGTATCAAAATTTGAATTTGTTATATATTAAAATTTAAATTATTTTTTATCCGATAGTGTCATGTATTAAAATAAGAAGGGTTTTAAGTAAAAATATCCAAAATTTAACACATATAATTGATACGAATTTAACTAATAACACTTGTTAATGTTAATTTAATTGAATATATCATATTAAACTTAAAAAAAACTCAATTAAAATAAAAAAACAAGAACAAAAAAATAAATAAATTTGAATATAAAATTAAATTATTAATTAATCTAAAATAATAAGCTTCATTCATGGAATAAAAAGTCACTTTTACCCTTACTCATTGTATACATCCTTATATCTCTTTTCGATAAACCCATTTATTATACGTTACTGTCGACAACATATATACGATTTCTTGCAGTGATTATTTATCAACGTTAAATCGAGTAGCTGAATTAATGGTTTTAACTGAAACCTATATCTGTGTTTGAAAATTAAGTTTTGGTTAAACTAGAAGAACGGGTTATAACTCAAAAAGAATTTTAAAAAAATTAAATTGGTTTAGAAAAATTTAATGAATTCACTAAATAACATATTTTTTAAAATATTTTTTAAAGACATTTGTACTTTTAACTTAAATTTAATATCTTATGTTTTCTTTATTTGTCTGTGTTGACATAACTTGTTTTTGACTCGTGACATTTTAAAGTGAAATTTAAATTTACAATATATGTATATCATTTTATTTTATATTAGTATTGTTCCATATGTTGTATTCATGTAATCCGCTTTTACCTTATCTATGTCTGCCTTTTAACATTACAGTTTAACAAGATAAACGGACAAATTCGTTGTTTACATTTATAAAGTTCATTCACTGGACAAATTGCTCGTAAAATTATTTGCATTAATTAATGAATGGTGACTAAATTTTGTCTTTAAGATTTGATTAAAATTTTAGTTATAAATAAAATTCGAATATATATATTTGATTATATTTTTAAGAGTACAAATAGCATCTTTCATTATTTAATATACTACTGAATAGCAATAATGGAACCAAGGATATGTACAATTAAATAAAGTACTGCTAGGGTCGTACCCCAAAAAATAATGGAACCATGGATGGGAACTTGGAAGTGGTATTGACTGTAGACGTAGGATCCTCAAGCATGTGAAGACTGATGATTGCACTCAAAAAACCGTATTTTCCGTAAGCAAACCACGTGTCGGCCTACCAAATTTTCATTTTCTGCTCTTTCGCTTCATTTCCAAACAAATAAAATATACAAAAAAAAAACACAAAAACACTACGCCTCTCTTCATTTTTTTTTCTTCAGTATCTGCACACACATTTGTTCTCTCTCCCTCCAAAATCGCTTGGATCTCTACAGAAATTTACGTCCGGTTTTATTTCCCTCGCGCATTCTTTCTCCGTCGAAGCCTCTTACCAGATCGCCGCACCGATCCATCTCCTCAATCTACATCGGTAATCGATTGTAATTCCTAACAGTAGAAAGATCTAGGGTTCCTGCTGAATCGGCAGCTGGCTCCAGCACATTTGTTTCATTCCGATATAGAATCTGGTTGGCGCACGCAGTTTCGATTCGAAGGCATTGAAATTCAGCTCGCTCAAGCAGGTTTCGCTTTGTTCTTTGCGTGGTTCGGTTCGTGAATGAGAGATAAGGTCACGGTTTCGATTAGATGAGCATGGAGGTCGTTAGCGATACGGCGTCGTTGGATGTCGACTTGTTGCAGCTCCCTGAGGTGTCCTCTTTGGCACTCAAATCTAACCTAAGTTTCGTTGAGACGCTCTTCGAGCAGTGGCTTTCGCTTCCTGAAAGTCATCGATTGGTACGCTTCGTAACATGTTCCTCGATTAGGAAATCAACATATTGCAACTGTGTTCATTTCACAATTTTTATTATATATCCATTCGTAGTAGCAACTTCCGCTGTCGGATAATAAATTAATAATAATTTGAATAATAATACTCAAATCCACAATGTTTTTGTGAGAATGATGCATTGTTAATTATTATTTATGTTAATGAAAGATAGTCGTTGGTGTGGGGTTCCATACACCTACTTCACGAGCATTATTATGATTTTTTCCTAGATATACTCAACATATTTTTATGTTAGCAAGTAAGTGATCATGTGTACTGTTATGTCTCAATCTCTTTCCTTAAGAGAAATCACCGCAGCTTATTATAGGAAGGACTATTGTCTACTTTCACAAGCCATATAAATAAGTCTTGATGGTACTCATGAATGAAATATGGATTATTAATTTTGTTTTTGAAAATTTGAGTTTCCTTATTGGTCAAGTTTTCACCTTCAAACAGTATTTAAAGGATAAATTCGTGCATTTGTGATTTTATTCTTAATCTTATGTCTCACTTGTTGATGTGTGTAGGTAACATCGTTGCTAAATGAAGCAAAGTCAGGTGCTCCCTTGAATGTACCAGGGAATTGCTCTAGTCCAAATTCTTCAAGCAATTCTTTGCCCTCCATGTTTCCCGCTGGCACTGCACCGCCTCTTTCGCCAAGAAGTTCATCTGGCTCCCCTCGCATAGTGAAACATAGAGTTGGTCCTTCTAACTTGGGTTCTCCTTTGAAGGTTGTCAGTGAGCCAGTAAAAGAATTGATACCTCAGGTTAGGCCCATCTGTTAACTGTTTGTCAGTATATTCTTTATTTATATGTGATGCTTTCCTGTATATTTTTATTTATCATGCTTTTCTTTTTTTCCTCGTCTGCTGACCGTTTGTGAGTATGTACCGTGTTTGTTTTTCTTCATTTTTGTTTATCATCCTCTCCCTCCCCCTTTTCATGCTATATATTTTTTTCTCATAACATAGATACTTGTGTGCTTGCAGTTCTACTTTCAATTTGGGCGTCCTCCTCCAAATGAACTGAAAGAACAATGCCTTGTTAGAATTGACCATTTATTTCATGATCACATGGATGGTCTGCAGATACATGGTGAGATATTGGGAATATAGAGGAGTTATAGTCTAAAGGAGAAATTGGCAATCGGGGGAAACTGTGATTTCCAATAGCGTGCACATCCTGGCTTTTTAAGCAATCACAACCCCTCATTTTAAGTAAAAAAAAAAGTTTCAATGCTCCCTCAAGTCAATACGTGACTATCTATCTGAAAACCACTTTGTAATAAAATGAATAGTTACAGTAATACTAGCTTAATTCTGTTCTACTTGTTTCTTTTGGATGGCAGAATTCAAGACAATTACTAAGGAAGTATGCAAGCTGCCATCTTTCTTTTCCACATCTCTTTTTAGAAAGATTGACGATGGAACTGGATTTGTGACAAGGTGTGTGCTTTATTATTATCATTATAATTTAAAAAAAATTATGCTTCAGTATGCTCTTGTGCTGTGGATAGTGGTTGTTTAATTTAGCTGTTTGGATATCTAAAAAGTGTTCATTTAGATGTCATGACATTGAATAGATCTGGAACATGATAAGTACCGTGTAATTATTCCGAAAAAGGAAAGAGCTTGGAACCTGAAAATCCTGTATTTCTGACTATCCCATTATTTATTTTTGATAATTAATTTCTTTATTCAACTGGCTAATCAAGTGAGTTCTTCATTATACAGAGCCTTAAGCTTACAAGATTCTCAAGTTTGACCTTATTCACATATTACCCTCCTGCTATAATGTATCAGTGTTTAATTCCCTTTCCCAAATAAGCCGTCCTCTAAAACATAGAAACATTCTTTAGTTCCCGTAATATCGAATGATTCTTTGACATATTGGAGCCATCTTCAGTGAGTTATTCTGAGTTTTACGTGTTTATATTGAAAGTATAGATGGAGGTGGATCTATCCTTGATTTATATGTCAAGCTCACGGGAGGTGGATGAATTATTTTACATGTTATATCAATGGCCATAGTTCATTTGTTTGATTCTATTTATGTGTATTTCACAAATGCCATAAACAATTTATCTATGCCCTTTCCCCTATCCGTAATTTAGTTGTGGTTTCAAATATCTCTTCCCACTAGTTTCTAGGATTTTAAATTTGAGTTAATTGCATTGTATCATTGCAAAGTCAACAATGATGTTTATAGTATCTAATCTGAGGAGTGATTAGGAAAGTTGTTAGAAATCGACCTAAAACAAGCAAACTAGTATGGTTTCTTGGTCAAATTAGTAGTCATCTGATACATATAACAGACTTCAAAACTGATAGAAATCACTTGAAAGAGCGTGTTCATAAAATATATTTTCCAGGGGAATGTTTTCTTTTCCAGGGAGTTTCCTTTGAGAGATTTTGAAAAAGAGGTGACTAATTCGCCCCAAGCCCCCCTGAAAAATATGTAACGGCCATTTTGGAATGTAATATTGACTTTATCTGTTGTAACATTTAAGAACCAAATTTCTCCTAAGTATTGAATTTGGACATTTAGAAATGAACCTCGTTTGACATGTCAAAAGTGTATTAAAGGCAACCAGGAAAGTATTGTCATTTGAAAGATGAATGATGGCTTGTGGAAGAGGCTGTGGAAAGTTATGAATTACTACATCAACTAAATTTTTATATCTTTTTCCCTCTGGAGTGCTTTCTTCTTCTTTGCTATCAACAAACATGACCTTAACTGAAAACTATGTCAGAATAGTTTTGACTAGAAAGGAAAGAACATTAAATTTCCTCTCTCGATCATCTATTGAATAATGAAGGTTTTTAGTTTTTCCTACTATGACATGTAAAATATTTGATGCTGTACTGTTCAAGGTAAAAAAATGAAGGAACCAAGCATTAGTAGGAAAAGGCAAGTTGGCAGAAACAAGCATATGCCCCAAACTTGGTTTTTTGCATTGCTTGGTCAAGAATTCTCTATGGTTCCCTTGTGTTTGGTGTTAAACCGAAAACTACTCTTGCAAACTGCTATTTCAATTCATTTTGGCAGTATGCTGATTGATTTCTTGCTTGAACGACCTTATGTTTATTAATAAAATGAACATGCTTTTATTTAAGTCTCCTTCCATGACTTAGGTAGGAACCTGTACTTGAATGGTTCTGTTCCCCGTAATTAGTAATTCCCAATACTTACGCTTATTTCCTTGATTTTATATTCCTATAGGAAAGCATTTATTGATTATTGGGTCAACGGAAACATGTTGACAAAAGATATAGCAACGCAAATATTCACAATTTTAAAGCAACCACAGCTCAAATACCTTACTCAGGTATTTTACTTCTATTGCATTTATATTTCCTGCCTTTGATTTCATGTAGTTTTCTTCTCCTCCTCTAAGAGTTACACTTAGCCATGACCAGGTTATATGTATCAAATTATCATTTCTTGGGTTACTTGATTCTAGTGTGATTGATTATTTTAGTGGCACTTTTGTTGATTTTCTTGCCTATGGTAGTATATTCATGTTGATCTTCTTTCTAACTATATGATACTTCATGTCAGGATGATTTTAAACCTGTGCTACGTGAACTTTTGGCAACTCATCCAGGATTAGAGTTTCTGCAGAGCACACCCGAATTTCAAGAGAGATACGGTTTGTTTTCCATCTTGGTTGTAACCTTGTATATAGGGGTTCATGTAAGTTCAAATGTGGACATCGGTTAATAAATTTGAAATTCTTGCCATACTTGATTTAAACAAAACCATTGTGTGGATTATTGGAAGGCATGAATGTCTTCTTCTACCCTGGAGCAGCTTTTTGTTGATGTTGCTTTATAAAGGACTAATTTTAACTGCAGTAAAGTTTTATGGCAGTGTTGTTCTTCCTTTGATTGCTTGAGTGGAGTCACTATTTTGGATATCAAGGGAGATTAGGCAGATCTTCTGCATTATTCTCACACTTCCCAAATTAGCCTTTTGTAAACCTTTTCTGCCAAATTTCTGACACTGCCCTTGAGTTGAATTTCCTGTTTCTGTTGAAATGTTTTCTGTAGTGTTCTATCCTGACCCTTGTTGGGTAAATCAAGTTCTACTTACTGGGTATGTCCTTAAACTTGTTTTCAGATATTTTACTGGAAGATATGTAGAGAGAGACATTACAGTTGAGTTAGTAATCAACAAATTACACACTCCATGCCCCGGAGAATGCTTTTTTGTTTGTGCTAGGTCTTCTGACATATCCTTTATCTATATCTGACCCCTGTATTGGATTTATTGAAATGAATTTGGAGCAACTTTTTATGGTTTGGTTTTGTTATACTATCCCATAATATCAGTGTCATATCTTGGAATATTTTAGATTATCTTAGGCGGATTAGGTTGCTTATCATAGTTTGCATGCTTTCTAATTCGTGTGATTTTGAGCTTATTTAGTTAGGGTTACTAGTACAAAAGTAAGGATTAGTAATTTAAGTTTTACCATTAAATTGTAACACATCATATAATGTCAAGTCAATATGAATTTTATTGTATTTATCCTTTTTCTCTCCATTTTTTCCTTCTAAACCTAATTCCAACATTATATACTAAAGCCACAGTCCACTCTGAGAGGCATTTCTCTTTTTTGCTATGTAGAATTAGCTGAACTACTCCATTAAATAATAGTCATTGATCATCTTCAATCCTCAGCTTTATTTTTTGATCATCTATTTTGAGTTTTGCCTTTGACATTCGCATCTATTTGATACCATCCAAGCTCCCTTGGCTCCAATCAGTTCATTTTTGACCTATCATATAACTATTTTGTTGATGAGCTCCCTAAAATACAAATCTTCTCTAGTTTGGCCTTTATTTTTTTTTCTGTTTTAAATACCACTGTTGAGACTGATTAACTGTTTTAATCTTTGGTTGTTAAACCAGAGACCATTGTCTTGTTCAGAAGTCACCAATTAACCATCCCTCAGGGTGCCAATATCAAGAACCTCTTATGTGCCTTTATGAGCTATTTTTCACTTGCTGTTCTTGATGGTGCATGGGCTCCACATGTGTCGTCTTGTTTAAAGTATCCCTATCCTCTTTTTTGGGGTGTAGTTCTGATAGGATATAATGTGTGTATGATAGAAGGAAACAGATTAAGAAATAGTGTTAGTTAGGTTGTTAGGGTGAGTGAGGTTTCCTTTATACAGTTGGAGGGTCCTAATATGCAGGGGACTTTTTGGCAATTTTGTAGATTGAGCTTTAGCTCTTTGTGAAAGGGAAACCCTTGGAGGAGAGAGTGCTCTCCTATTTTTTGTGTTCTTTTCAGTCTATACAGTCTATACCATAAAGAATATTACTCTTCTTTCTCTTTTTCAATTCTGGGTTCCTAACGAGTTCTCTGTCCTGCTTAGCCAGCTTTAGCATGAGGGAGACTTTTAGAATATCACAGTCATGGTTATTGGATTGCAGGAGCTAGTTTATGAATTGTACTTGGAAGATCTATTTTACGCTGTTGTGTGACTATATTATGGTGATTGAGAAGAGATATTTTATGAATTTGTGAATCAAATCGAATCAATTTATGAATCATACAATAGATGAACAATTAAAAATATGGCATTTTAAGTAAAGCGACATGAGCAAAACAAGGCTGCATGTTTCAGACACTGCATTTTTTTTTTCAATCCAATGTAGTGTGCTTTCATGAAATTTTATTCAATCTACCTTACAAAATATAATTAGCTATGTGTTCCTTTTAAAATCGTTGGGTATTGCCTGCAGCTGCTATTTATAAGCTATTGGTTTGGACAATTAGTTTTTTTCTACTCAAGACCATGCAAAACTTTGTCCTGTCAAGTAGCTCATTTGATTGATCCAAATGTATTGGATGCTCTTTAAACATTTACTTTTCTCCTGCTTAGGCAATCCACATACCTGCCAGCTCTGTTTGTTGATTGTTTTACACTTACTGAAATAATTCTAGCTGGCATTTTCCCCTGTAACCAGTTTTTCAACTTTGTTGACATTATTAACTGATATAATGTTCTTTTTTCGTCTTCGTAGTGCAATGTTCATAACTACTTGTTTTTCTGATGTTCCAGCTGAAACTGTCATATACAGAATATATTACTACATTAATAGATCAGGAAATGGTCGTCTCACCCTGAGGGAGCTGAAGCGTGGAAACATAATTGATGCAATGCAGCATGCTGATGAAGAAGAGGACATAAACAAGGTTTTGAGGTAGGTGTACTTTTTAAAGATGTCATTTTCATTAACTATGCAAAATGACCTTGGTTTTTGGAAGATGCCTTACTGTTTTTTACCTTAATATTATCTACAGGTACTTTTCTTATGAGCATTTTTATGTCATATACTGCAAGTTTTGGGAACTGGATACAGATCATGATTTCTTGATAGACAAAGAGAATCTTATCAGATATGGTAACCATGCGCTTACCTATCGAATTGTTGATAGAATATTTTCCCAGGTTGGTGTGGATTACTATATCATCTGTTGCTTCTGTATTCTAATTTGACTGTTGTTGTCTAGGGCCACAGACAACCCAAAGCCCTACCCTTCTCTTGTAATAAACGTGCATTGTCTTTTCACATCTGTTTATATGAATTATCAGATCATTTGTTCACGATGGAAAAATTGATTCTCTTCAATATTATCTCAGGTTCCTAGAAGATTTACCAGTAAGGTTGAGGGAAAGATGGGTTATGAAGATTTTGTTTACTTCATACTGTCAGAAGAGGATAAATCATCTGAGCCAAGTCTTGAATATTGGTATTTTGTTTCCCATCCATTAAGATATTTTATTAATCCCCCACCCCAAAACTACTCTCATTAGGCGTTTCCTTTATATTGAATGATTTCAAATTACGAAATCTAGAAGATACAAGCAATATAAAACTTTTTTAAATGTTTGCATGGTGAAAACAATCTCTCAAACAGGTTTTATTCATTTAATATTTTTAACCAATTGGAAACTGTCAGGATACACAGATAAGTGAAGTTAGTTAAGATAATGAGAATATTCATGAGTTAGTTACTTGAGGTGTTAGTTAGATATAAATAGGAAAGAGGGAGACGAAGAGGGGATGAATTTTGTAGACTGAGCGTTAGCTCTTTGTGAAGGAGAAGCCTTTGAAGGAGAGAGTGCTCTTCTATTTCTTGTTCTTTTCATTCTAACAAATTGGTCTGACCTGTCGGACCTTCAGATGGGTCATTATAGAAAGTCGTTTGAGTGGTTGGAAAGATGGGCCCTTGAACAAGGGAAGGTGGTTGTGGAGCTGAAAGCTGATTTGCCATACATGAAAGAAATCAAATAACTGTTACAAGAAATCAATAAAAGCAAGAAACTGTCTGAAGAAGGAAGAGTACTCGGTAATAATGAAGAGAAGGAAGAAAGATATATACGTAGTAAGTAGATCAGATGAGGAAAGAGTAGAATTGCTAAGGCCTTGGATTAAAAGGGTGGAGTTGCACATATTTGAAGAGAATGACTCCTCAAGGTTGGTGTCACAAGCAAATCAAACATCACAAGATCAATTGCAAGGGTATTTCTTTTCAGGGTTGCAATCTAACATTCAAAAATTAGATTCCACCATAGGATCCAAAAGACTTTATTAGAGCTATGGAACTTGTTTGAGACGTGAACACCTTCTATAGTTAAGAAAAAACCAAAAAGGAAGTGAGATTTGAAACAGGAACATAAATTATGATGGAAGAAGGGGATGCATCAATAAAGAGAGAGAAGATTATGGACTGTGAAGGTCAGTTTCCTGATAACCAAATTACAAAATTAACCAATAAGAAAGTTGAAGGTGGAGATGCAGCCAAAAATCCTTTTTTCCCATATTCAGATATACGTAATATGAATAAGAAATCATATCTGGACTTATATTTGACAATGAAGGTGGTTGGAACATCAATAAATATTGGAATTTAAACTTACTGGGTTCAGAGACTTTTATACAAAAACCACTCATCCCCACCACCACCCAACTTTCGGACCTGAATTTGAATGGAGTGGCCCGTGCATTCCCCCCTATGATAGGACAAAATCACTATGCTTTTGGGAAGGGTAGACAACGATCACGGTGATGGAGATGAGCTACGTGATCAAGCTTCCATTTTTCCAACCTTAAGGACAAGGTTGATTTTTGGAGGAGTGTATTGTTAGGATACACATAAAAGAGAAATTAGTTTAGTTAGAATGTTCATTAGTTAGTTATTTGAGGTGTTAGATATAAATAGGAAAGAAGAAGAGGGGAGGAAGAGGGGGTGAATTTTGTAGACTGAATGTTACCTCTGAAGGGGAAGGCCTTGAAGGAGAGAGGCTCTCCTATTTTTTGTTCTTTTCATTCTATCCAAATAAAAAGTTTTCTTTTCTTTCTCTTTTCATTTCTTGGTTCCTGACAAAAACAATTTCAAACACATCCGAACACCTTCCTTGGGATAACAAAGCCCTTTGTGTAGTAGGGTAGAATGCTTAAGTTTAGCCTCAATAAAAGGGTAATGCTGAAAACAGGACAGGGGAAAAGGATTGATGGAAATTCGGGCTGCTTGATTTATGGAATAAATGGAAGAACATTGGATGTTTGATTATTTTTTTCTTCCCTTTTTCTTTTTCTTGAAGCTTTTCACTTTTTTTTTCTCTTCCCTCTATTGTTTTCATACTCAGTACACTCTTAGGCAAACATTGGATATTTGACCTTTTTAGTTGACTTTAATTAGTTTTTATTTGTGATTTGATTTGTCATGATTAGGTTTAAGTGCATTGATTTGGATGGAAATGGAGTTCTGACACGGAATGAACTGCAATTTTTTTATGAGGAGCAATTGCATCGAATGGAGTGCATGGCCCAAGAACCTGTGCTATTTGAGGATATACTGTGCCAGATTATTGACATGGTTGGACCTGAGGTTTGTCTCTCAATCTTACTTCAATCGATTCTTCATTATGTTGTTGGGAAGTCATTCTAGATGGAATGTAATCTGTTGTTTAAAACTGTGTTGTCTTGGAAAAATAGCATATTCCAATTTCACTTTTTTGGTTGCTCACTTTTTTGTCCTCTCTATCCTTTTGGTTGACTTTATGCTGTATTTGAGATACTTTTTTCCTTAATTTTAAATTCATATTCTTGATTCTGTAGGATGAGAGCTATATAACTCTGCGAGACCTGAAAGGTGGTAAACTCTCAGGAAGTGTTTTCAATATCCTGTTCAATCTGAATAAGTTCATGGCCTTTGAAACTCGTGACCCATTTTTGATTCGTCAGGTGGATGAATATTTGATAGAAATTATTTCGCTGTTGAGTCAGTATGAGTGACTATTTTTGGTGAGTTTTGATTGTATTGGTATATGCCCTTCTGTGAACAGGAACGTGAGAATCCTACATTGACAGAGTGGGATCGCTTTGCTCATAGAGAATATATAAGGCTTTCAATGGAAGAAGACGTAGAGGATGCATCCAATGGTAGTGCAGAAGTTTGGGATGAATCACTAGAGGCTCCTTTCTGACATCATTTATGTAAGTTTAACTATGATAATACTTATCCAGTTTACCTTTCATTTTTGATATAATTTGGAAAAAGGGGCCTATTCAAATCAGATTGGGCTAAATACGGATCAGGGCAGCACTAAGCTGGACTGGTCTTAAGCAGGTTGCAGGCATTCCAAGCCAGCAAATCAAAATTATCATTCTCTTTCAATTTAATTACTTTTGCACATGCAGAGCATTTTCAATGGCATTCTCGCAGTAGTGATTTAGAAATTTCAATGACGGGGGCATAATTGTTTTACAATGCTCTGTATTAGGATTTGTACATGGAAGCTTGCATTCACCCTGCAGCTTGCCTCGTGATCAATTGATTGTTTTATTATCAATTGGGGTATTATGTTTTATTGTGAGAATAAGAGGGTTCAATAATAACCGTTGGATTAAAATAAACTGTCAATATAAAATCTAACGTGACTATGCATTCTATTCTTTAATTCACTTTCTCGTGTCTCTCTTTATCTCCTATTTTTTTTTTCTCTTTCCAAAATCGTCATTTTCTCTATCCATTTCTATGTCCAACTGACTTCAAGAATCACTCTCGTCTCAAATGTTTGATGAATTTAAACATGAATATCACATGAAATAAAAAACGAGATGAAGGGAAAGCAAGTTCATCACCGTGTCCAATACTAGTGACATGCTGTATGGCTTCAACTGTAATGGAATGTTCAGGGGCTACGCCATGGATTCATGTAGGTCTGGCAATAGAATATTTTTGGATAAATAAATGTGGCCTTGGTAATTCCTTCATGAGGTTCTGCGGTTGGGCTTGTCATAGGTCGCTTTTACTTTTTAAATAAAAAAGCATTTCATTAAACATTGGAGTGCTTGAAGGAAGTCAGAGGACAGAGGAATTGGTGGTTTTGTAAAGAGTGACGGGATACACGAGCAAGAGTGCGCGTGGGAGAGTAGAACAAACAAGCATGTAAGATTTTAAATTATATAGTTATATTGACCATTTTTTTTGTCTGATGGTTATTATTGAACCCTCTCATTCTCAAAATGAAACACTTTCTTACAACTTAATAGTCTGTATGATAAATAAAGAAGACAAGCAAATATATTGGTTGAAAAGACAAAAACCCATATCTATCTATCTATTCATTGTGCATTGTACAAGTATCTCAAATGATTTTTCATACCTGCTCCTGCCCTGTTGCCCATAACCCGTGCTTTCATCGATATTGACCGAAACCGTTACTTCCTTCCTTGATGCAAGCTGGTGGCCTTTCCCAAATATAGCCATTGTGATTTTGTACCTGGGCTGTTCACATTTTGCTTCCCTAGCCACCTTTCTGTTCTCTTCATGCCCCCCGTAATTCCGTAAGCTTACATTTGGGATGGGGAAGAGAAAAGAGGTGACAATTATCCCCCCGTCCATTTTATCATGTTAACTGGTCATTTTTTGGGGCCCCTTTTGGTCAACTGACTACTATGCAGTGTGTATAATTCTGTATCCTCTTAATTATGAAGGCATTTTTAAATTTTAAGTTCATCTAGTTTTGAAAATTATACATTATTAGTGTATGAAAAGTATTAATGCCGCATATCGGATTGACTGGCCATTGTTCAGACAGACACATGACTCAAGTTCAGCTTTGAACGCCAACGTTGCCCCGAAGGGGAGAAATTCCAAGCTTCTGCTATGGAATATGTTTGGATGGGGGCCAATCAGCAACAACGATATTCAGACTCGCATATGATAAATATTGGGACCGTTATCTTGGAAGTTTTGTCGCTGGACCAAAGTCCATGTAAAGTGAGGACCTTTGCTGAGGTGATTAGCCAAGTTGAATTAAATTGACGTCATTTTTAGACGCTTACCATAAGTAGCGAGATTTCTGATGGATTTTTAGTAATTTGATTTACTGATCGAGTCACTTTTACCTCGGATCTGTACAAGAGTACATTCCTCTAAATAGTAGCGTTATTTGTTTTTACCGAATTTCTTTTTCTTTTTAGGCTACTCAAGAGTTTAAAGAAAACTACACAAAAAAGGTCATGTATTTTCTGCGTTATTCGATTTGTCTGATGCATGCAGAGGCTGTACATTGGATTTGCTCTATCTACTATTTAGAGGAAACTTCAGTTCGCTTCTATCCAATTTGACTGATATTACTACACAGATGTGGACTTATAAAAGTGCTAGTAAAATATACTCTATCATTTTTGTATTTAACAAAATATTTAGAACATAGCACTTATTTTCAAATGAAGAAGGAAATTAAAATACCAATGTTTAACGTTTCTGAACTTTGGATTACAGAATTTTAATTGCTATATTATAATTAATATAATATTTGTAACTGCACTGCAATTTTATTTTGATACACCGCGTCATTATATTCAGTTTTTTTCTTCTTCTTCGTTTCCTTCTATAACACCTTTTGAGTGTATCATTTTATAGTTCTCTAGTTTATCTGTGGTCAAATTAATTTATGTTCAGATTATATATGTTTTAATATTTATAAAGATCTAAATGTTTGGTTTTAATAAGAAAAGATTTCAGTGATCAACGAGATTTTTTTTTCTCTCAATGGGTAAAAGTTAACACTTTCACTGGTTAGGGTTAAACATGTTATACGTTTTATTTATTTACTGAAGCACATAATCTGTAGTGACATGATATTATAAAAATTATTTAATTTTACATAAATGTCTCCATTTAATTACAGATTTTATTTTGAAAATTAAAGTTACTAAAATTTCTTGTAATTATTTTAAACATGACATTTAGATTGCTTCATAAAAAGCTAATGATGTAAAAAAAGTTATACTTTAAATTCTAAAATATAAATATTACAGGTTACCAATACCTACTATTTCTCGTTCAAGGGAATAGATTCACAGTATTGTCAGTCAGTATGAAACTAATTTTTTTTAAGAAATATGAAACTAATCTGAATACACAATATTCTTTTCAAGATAAAATACTCAATAAATTTTGAAACTAAGCTGAATATGATAAAACGAATATAATCCATCAATAAGAATAAAATATACTTGAACTGACATCGATTTGTTTTAACGGTTAATAAAAACAACAGTCATTAAACTTGTTTTTATAGTTTATAAAAAAAAAAAAAGAAATGTCATAATCTAA
This sequence comes from Vigna radiata var. radiata, assembly GCF_000741045.1. NCBI lineage: Eukaryota > Viridiplantae > Streptophyta > Magnoliopsida > Fabales > Fabaceae > Vigna > Vigna radiata. The sequence continues at coordinate 1,132,360 of NW_014543268.1, read as the reverse complement.
CAATAGTTGTTACACCAATAAGATTACTAATTTAAGCAAGACCTATTTTAGATGGTTTCAAAACGCATATATTGTATTTACAATTAAATATTCTCTTAAAAGAAAAATTTTTATATTCCATCCAAAAGGGAATATTCTTGAATAAATATGTTAAAAATCTTTACTATCTCTGTATTTTCCAAAATTTGATTATATTATCTTTTTTACTTATAGTATGATGAGTTAAATATAATAAGGTGATTATTACAAATGATAAAACTGCATATTGTGGAAAATGTAAAAAGAAAAGAAAAAGAAGAATTGGGGGTAGAAGAGAAGCTTGTAATGAAGCTGGAGCAGAGAGTTAGAAAAGGTAGCTGAATATTGAACAAGAACATGGTCCCACAACAGAATAAACTGAATAACAATATGAGTGAATCCAAGAATATCCCCTCTTATATTCTTCACAAACACAGACTATTCTATATAAACAGAAACACACCTTTTACATTCCACAGAACAGAAAATGCACCAAGAAGAAGCAGCCCCCAACAAACAACAATACCAAGCGTTGGAAGAAATCGGTCGAGGCAAATTCGCCACCGTCTTCCGCTGCTTCCACCCCTCCTCCAACCAATTCTACGCTCTCAAACTCATCAACAACCGCCTCCTCGCCGACGCCACCGACCGCCGCTGCCTCGAAGTGGAGGCCAAGGCCATGACCTTCCTCTCTCCCCACCCCAACATTCTCAAAATCATCGACGCCTTCCAAGACGCCCACACCTCCACCATCGTTCTCCAGCTCTGCCAGCCTCGCACCCTCTTCGACCGCATCGCCGACGGCCCCCTGCCGGAGTCCCACGCCGCCTCCCTCACCAAGCAGCTCCTCGAAGCCCTCACCCACTGCCACGCCTTAGGCCTCGCCCACAGAGACATCAAACCCGAAAACCTCTTGTTCGACGAAGCCAACAACCTTAAACTCTCTGACTTCGGCTCCGCAGAGTGGTTCGGTGAGGGCAGAACCATGCGCGGCGTGGTGGGCACCCCTTATTACGTGGCGCCGGAAGTGATCATGGGGAGAGACTACGACGAGAAAGTCGACGTTTGGAGCTGTGGGGTTATTCTTTACACAATGTTGAGTGGCATTCCACCCTTCTATGGAGACTCTGCTGCAGAAATTTTCGAAGCTGTTTTAAGGGCTAATCTTAGGTTTCCTTCCACAATTTTTAGGTCTGTGTCTGTTCAGGCTAAGGATCTTCTTAGGAAGATGATCTGCAGAGATCCCTCTAGACGTATATCTGCACATCAAGCATTGAGTATGTTTATTCCTTTCAAATTGTTCTTAAAAAAAATTTATGTTTCTTGTGTTAATTACGTTGTTAATTAATTAATTAATTAATTAATTAATTAATGTGTCATTTATTTGGTTGCAGGACATCAATGGATTTTGAGTACTGCTCATCTTTCTTGAATACTGCCGCTTCCAACTATTTCATGTACAAATTATACTGAAAAACAGAAACTCTTGTGATGTATATTAAAAAGATTTTTAGAATATTATAATAATGTATTTTCAATGTTTAGTACAACACATAAATCAAGAACTCGTATAAATATTAGTTCGATTGAAAGTTTCCGACTTTTGAGAAAATCAAACTTAAATAGTCTTTTATTATTTATAAATTGTTTAATTTATCTATTTTTATGATATAAAATTTCATGTTTACAATTCTAACCAAGTTGATTGAATGGGTTGACCTAATGATTAAATACATTGCATTCACACATACCTTACGAGGATGTTGACGCCAACTGACTAATGTATTTAACAATTCCACACAAAAAATCTAAATATAAGTGTCGTATTATTTTAATTTGTTTGATAAATTTAATTTCTCTAGTACCAATAAAAAATTAATATTTAGAGATAATTTTAAAGTGAATTATTACATATTTAAATTAATTTTATAAAAAAAATCTTAATATTTTAATTTTTTGTTATATTCAACCCGTTTTCTACGGGATCAACTGACGCAATTCATTTCCGACATACTAGTAACCAATTGCAATTTTATCATCTCTAATTCTTATTAGTCCTATAATAAGACCACGTTTATATATATTATAAACATTGGTAATTGTAAAATAAAATAACGTTTATATATCCACTAAACACATTTAACCCTTAGCACTGCATGGGCAAATTTATAAATGTATAAATTCTATTCTTTTTGTTTTTTAAAAATATTTATGGTCAAATACAATAATAGAACAAAATATAGGAATAGATACATAAGACCAACTCTATTTATGCAAATAAAAAATAAAAAATGTAGTATTAATTTTTATCGTATTCATATTTTACTTTCCCTATATTTCTTTCAACGTTTTCTTTTATGATCCTAAACGATATTATAGTAATTTATTGCATGAAATTAATAATTCATTCACAAAAAATGGTTTGAAAGGATGAAGTATGCGATGACGTTGGCGGGAGAGAAGCACGTCTGAGAGAAGTTAGGTTTTTAGCGTTATAGAAGTAACGTGATACGCTCCTCCTCATTTCTACGTAGAAAAATTCTTTAACCACAATAATGTCTTATTGATTTTTTTTTTAATTCAGATTCATCGTTTGACCATGGAAATTTAGCATAATTTTTCGTTATTTTTGACTTATGATTTTATTTTTTTATTATTTTAATCATTTTTACGTGCTTTGTGAGGTGTGACTAATGGTGAAGATGAAAAAAATACAATGAAGAAAGTCATTTGTAGATTAATCAAGGAGTTCGATATCCAATTAAGCAGATTATTGAATAGTTTTTGTTTGTTGCTCAAAGGTTAAAAAATAATTATATATATATTATTAATACAAAATATTAACTTATTTATTAAATGATTAATATCAGTAAAAATATTAGACAGTGTGTATATTTGGGATGTTACTATTAACTGTAATTTATAGTTAAAAAATTATCTTTCACATCGATAAAAAATAAAATCAATTTATAATATATAAGTGAGATGTAAACCTCATTTATAAATTAATTTTATGAGATTGAATTAAGTTTTTTTCTAATATTTTTGAAACAAACTAATTCAAACACTTTGTTTTGTTCCATGAATATATATATATATATATATATATATATATATATATATATATATATATATATATATATATATATATATATATATATATATATATATATGAAGAATTGTAGTATACGTTGATGTGAGAGGGAAAAGCAAGTCTAGTTACGAGGCTTGGTTTTTGAAGTCGTGTGATATGTTCCTTGTCCTTTCTTCATCAATATTTTTTTTTTCGTGACAGCAATGTTTTGTTCGGGTTTTTTTTTCACCATTGATTCTTCATTTGACCATGGAAAATTAATGAGTAATAATATCAGGACATATTTTTACATTCATTTGATACATAATACAAGAGTAAAATAGTATAGAAAATGTAAAATTTTATAATTTTTCAAGAAAAAAAAGAGTAAAAGATAAATAAGAGTAATGTGAAATAAATGTAAAAAGTTTAGATGTGTCAAACACTAATTTCTCAAAATTAATAGCAGTTTTCAGTGCTTTTGGCCCTCAGTTCTGAAGGTATGTGTCATTTTTCGTATTTTTAGGACTTCATGTTGCTGCTGAATTTGTTTTTTTAAAGTAAAAGTGACTCTTTATTTAAGCATGAAATACTAAATTTTAGGTTCAAAATTAGGCTTTTAGAGGAGAAGATTTATGGGAGAAATACGAACACAAATGAAAGTTGAGTTCCATCGTATTTGGATTGGGCAATGTTCGATGCTGTATTTTCTTATTTCTATTCAATATAAAACATAGATTACACTTGAAATTTAATACATCTTTTTTTCATTTCATTTCTTGATTATTATTTATTATTATTATTATAATTATTTTGTAATATTCATTAGTTTCTTGCAGAAGTTGAATTTAAAAGTTATTTAAATACATATTTTTTTCTTTAACTTTTTAAAAGATAAAAATGTGATAAAAGTTTTAAACAGAGAGTATTCCATGTTCAATTAATGTAAGAAATCTTGATTAGTTATTGTTTCATAAAACAATTTAATTGAGATTTTGATATGATTGGGCAATGTTCGATGCTATGTGTTTTAATCATTGTAATCCAGTAATTTAATGTTTTAAATTGTTATAATTAGATTTTTACCAGTTTTATTTATTTATTTCAAACTCTTGAATTCCTTCTTTCTCAAAATGTTCTCTATAACTAAATTTACTTAATTATTTAAAACTCTCTTATCAAAATCTATTTATCAAAACCAATGAGCCGTCATTGCATTTTTTCATTTGTAACATTAATTTCATACATATAGATGTAAAAACCAATTATATGCAATTTTTTTAATAAAACTTTAAATCTAATTTAATTCCATAAAATATAATATGAAGTTTATATTTATTTACATATTATAAATTAATTTTATTTCTAATTGTTACTAGAATTTTATTTTACTATTTCTTCAAATTTATAGATCCAAATAACAGAACAATCTCTTCTCTGTTTCCTCACATAGTTGAAAGAATGATGTTATTAATAAATAGATAAAATGAAAAGAGGAATATACTAAGAAGTGTTAGAAGTTTTAATTTAGTATTATAGGAAGTTGAATTAGTTAATTAAAGTTAGTGTATATAAAATGCAAAGGCACCAATGTCGAACTGCAAAGCACGGTCCTTTCCATGTGCCACGTTACTTATTAACAGTGATATTTTCAGTACAGAACAACACAAAATAAGGTTGTGATGAATTATTAAAAAGTAGATGTTACATCATCATCATCATCATCATATGAATATTCAGGAAGGAAGAAGAATCATGGAGAATTATGAATAAGTTGGATTATTATTATTAGGTTAAGATGAATGAAGGTCACTTTCACGTTTATATTATAAATTAAAAGTGGTATCTGTTGATGTATAAATTTAAGATCTTATAATGAAGACAAAATGATAATCTTAAAATTGGTGATTGATGATGTTAATTACTATGACTGCTCAACCAAACCAATTAAACTGTGTGCTATTACAATAGTTTTGGATTAGATGGTCGGCAAATTTATACCTTTTCAACTAAACTCACACAGCCACATGTAACTTTTTGTCTTCGGACCAAATAATTGTATCCTTTTAAGACAATAATAAAAGTATGGATATAAATCAATACACACAACATATATTTTTATATTTTTTAATTGCATCATACTATCTACCACTGATTTGCTTCAAGAGAGTGAGCTACTGTCATAATTTCATTAAATATATAATGGACTAGTGCTGACCATTATCACTTTTAAAACAATGGATAATGATACATAGATAATATTTTTTGACGACATTAGAACATCATTATATGTGTTATTGTGTGATTGGTCTAAATGACACAATGACACCATCATGGATCAATTACACAATGACACGTATGATGATGTTCAAATATTGTCAAAAAAATGTTGTCTAAGTATCTTTATTCTAAAGCAATAGTCTACACTTTTTTTTAAGAATATAAATTAATAATTTTATTACTTTCTTTATATCTATTATCCTCACTTCACAAAAAAAAAAAAAATTCATTTACAAGTTTAAAATGACATTAAATTACTATATTTTTATATGAATTTCAAGTCTTTTCCTCACTTCTAATAAATAAGAGGAAAACAATGTAAGAATCATATTAGAAATCAGTATTATTTTACTCATAAATCTTCAAATTGGAGTGATAATCAACTGTTACTGCATGAATATAATTAAAATTTATAACGAAGTCAATTTCAGACATATATAAGAATAACAGACTAAAGAATAAAAGGAACATAATATCACACATTTTTGCAAGGCACAAAGGAAAGACTAGAGAGAAAATGGAGATCGGTCGCATTTTGAGTCAATCAACATTTCGTCTGCAAAGAACGAGTCAAATTAGTCAGATCAATATAAAAATACAAGTTAATTTCTGTTACTCATAATAAATTATTTATTTTGTAATTTTTTTTAGTTATAATATATAAAATAGATGCAAAATTTTGATTACATTATTTTTTTATTTAATTAATTTAATAAAAACAATAAATTTTATAAACTTATCTTTTAAAATAAGTGACATTCGCATTTTTATAATTTCTAATTTCTAAACACATGCTTGTTAGAAAGTACATAATAAATATATATAACAAACAATAATAAAAAGTAAATTTTAAGTAAATAAAGTCGTCAAATAAAATTGAGAACTAATAATAAAAAAACTTTTTTTTTTCTGACAACAAATTTAGTTAATGTCTAATCCTCATAACATTCATGTCAATGGACAAATTATAGGCTGGCTATAGATACATTTTACGACAAATATACGCAATATGCAACGAATTTATATTTCAACAGTTAGCAGGTATTGAAAAAATAAACTATGTTCAATTTTCCCCTAAAAAATCTGTAATTTTCCTCCACAAAACCTGCACGAAACCATAAAACTTGAATTACCCATTAGACTCCGTTCTACAGGTTGAACATCTCGAGAAGGAAAACCAATGCCTCGGATTAAATTTCAGGAAAAATCACGTAAAACGAAAGTGATCCCAAATCAAATTAGAATTCTCACACACAAAAGGCAATCAAAAGGAGAAACAAAGAGATTCGACAACATTCTGTTTTACCAGCCTCAACTGGCATCCATATATGCCAACCGTATAAAGCATTTATAAATGGTTCTCAGCAACAGATGCGAATGCATCCATCTACGCTTGAGAAGCTTACAGTTAAGAAAATATAGCAGATATTAGTGTACAACGAAGACAAGCAGATTATGGCTTTCCATCTTGAAATGCAAATTTGTACCGATAAAAAACAATGGTTTACATGGTTCATAGTGGTGTTTCCCTTTGATTTTACAATTTCAAAATATTATAGACGAAAGGAACTCGACTTTCCCTTGCAACCAATAGGAGTTTAAGCCCAAGCTAAACCGAAGTAGCAGGCAGCAACCGTTTTGCAAAATTTCATTTCATGCTTTCGCTCCCAGGAAGGACTGCGTCGGATAATAAGAAAAATTTAGAATATATTAGAGAATGAGTAAGTGTGAAATAATAAAATAGAGCATGTATTCAGTGCAGTGCTAAGTGATGCAGTATCATCACTTGGATTGAGTGCCAGATTAGGGGCATTACAGCTCGTTGGAGGAGACATTCGCCACTGTCTAGGTTATGTTGTGGTATTTTCTTCCTAGAGTTCAATTGGATTAATTATGTGGGATTTCCATGGATTCAGTCATTTTCAACATGATTAGGATAATTAGAATGATCTTATTTCATGTGTTAACCCTGCTAGGAAGCTATTGAGAAATTGAGTTTAGCAGTGAAAACAAAAATGCTGTAATTAAGTTTTTCTACTAAACTTGCATTATACAACCAAAGATATTGGATGTGTCTGTTGTTTCGTAACACCAGGTTGTTTGAATTGAATGCCAGATTAGGGACACCTGGTGTTTGACCAAAATCAGCTAAGTAATGTGATATCATTGCTTGAATTGAGTGCCAGATTAGGGACATTACAGTTTAGATAGTTTTGGCCAAACGCCAAGGGTCACATTTTGTAATATGATGTCATGGCCCTTGTCATAGGATGCTTCCAAGTCCAAGCAATAAGATTCAAAACCCACACAGCAGGTAAAATCTGCCTACATGGTATGGTTCTGCTATTCAGCGCAAACTTGCACTTTCTTAATCCTAAACTAACAAATGCAAAAGAACCCATTAACTGATTGGGGTGCAAGCCCAAACTGACAAATGCAACAGAACCCATTAACTGATTGGGGTAATCCGAAACAACATATACATCCAATACCTTTGGTTGCATAATGCAAGTTTAGTAAAAAAGCTTAATTACAGCATTTTTGTTTTCACTGCTAAATTCAATTTCTCAATAACTTCCTAGCAGGGTTAGCACAAGAAATATGATCATTCTAATTATCCTAATCATGTTGAGAATGGCCGGATCCATGGAAATCCCACATAATTAATCCAATTGAACTCTAGGAAGAAAATACTACAACATAACCTAAACAGTGGCGAATGTCTCCTCCAACGAGCCAGTCACCTCTTCCAAGCACAACCAGTGGGTAAAAAAATGCCAAATCACTACAGAGATTGATACTCTGAAATATCTACATTTGCACAAAAAGGTTATACGTCAAAAGAATTAGAAGATGGGTACCTACTGATGCCATGCAAACATTGTCAGCCAATACTCTATAACCTTCCTACCTTTACACCTGCTGGGGAGTTTCCAGGCTTAGCAGTGGTAGTACTTCCAAAATTGTGCTTTGTTTTTTTATCAGCTGGCTTTAATATTTGGAAAGAGCACATCAGTGTCTCGTCAACACTCATCATAGCACCAGCATTGTCAAACTCCCCACAATAATTAGGTGCTGAAAATATTGTTACAAGCTGTCGACTAGCAAAGAACTCGTATCCATCTTCCACAACCTGGTAAGAAAATATTGAAAACAAAAACAATTTATTTTCAAATAGCATAGTTGATTGAGACCTGCTATCCCATAATATAAACATGAAAGGAATGTAAAGTACAAAGCACCAGATGCTAAAGCTAAAGCATGGCAGTTGAAGCAGTTTAGGCTCATGCATAAAGTTGTTCCATATACAAGGTAAAAAGTAATTCCCAGTTTAAAAAATTAAGTAGTTGTAGTTATGCCAAGAGATAGAGTAAAATTGCTGGGGCAAAAGAAGCTAATTTCAGTCATTGAAATACAAATGGATATACAAACTCAATCCAGATGATCTGGGGGTAATACACATTAAGTTCCAAAGGCAGAAGTTTAACCTGATGTGCACGACAAACAAGATCAAGATCATGTTTCTGAAGAAACTCTGAGACCTTATTAGCACCAAATGTATATGAAACTCCTCTATCATTCATTCCCCATTCTTGAACTTCTTTGCTTGGGTCAGACCAAAGGAGATCACAAAGCAAACCTGTATCAGGAACATCTGTGGGGCGCTGTATATTTCTAATCTGATCCAAATTAAGTAAGTCAGGAGAAAGTCCTCCGTGCATGCATAAAATCTTTTCATCAACAAGGGCTGCCACGGGGAGGCAATTGAAGCACTCTGTAAAGGTCTTCCATAACCTTACATTGAACCTTCTCTTGCACTCATCATAAAATCCATATATCCGGTTTATAGAAGCACATTCATGGTTTCCCCTTAACAGGAAAAAGTTCTCGGGATATTTTATTTTATAAGCAAGGAGAAGGCAAATTGTTTCTAAACTCTGCTTCCCTCGATCTACGTAATCCCCCAGAAACAAGTAGTTGGCTTCAGGAGGTAATCCACCGTACTCAAAAAGCCTTAAGAGATCAGAATATTGACCATGTACATCACCTGAAATATCAATATAAGGATATGAATAAAACTTCAAGAACATAGTTTTTTGTGTGTATAGCAATAGAGTATAACATGACTAACATCATCAGTGAGTATAAATGTGTAATATGTGAATATGAATATGAATTATATTAAAAAAGTCCATATACCACTATAAGGACTGATTGAATTTAGATATAAAACAACTCATCTGCTTTCACTAGTTTTTCATAAGATTACATCAGATCCTCTATACCATGTGATCTACATAAAGTTCAATCCTTACTGCTCTCATACTTTAAAATATACCTACAAATTCAGAAGCAAACACTGATGTCGTGTGGGAATAAATACATCAGCATGAATTTTATTTGCAAGATACATAAAAAATTATCGCATGATTTGATATTGCAGTATATGTCAACTAAACCAGCATGAGATATACGGCTCGTACAAGTCCAGTGATGTTAATAGAGACATTTCACATGCTTTTTCCTTCTAAATTGACCATGTTTTTGTTTAACCCAAGAAAATCAATAAACAAACAATACGACTGATCACATTCTCAAAGCTCATTACATGATTATTTCACTTGTATGCTTATATTCAACAAGTACATACAAACAAAAGAGACAAACCTCAATTTAAATCATGTTGTCCACTACAAATGAGTGATTGCAGTCCAGAATTAAACTTGTCAGGAAGAGTAAAAAAGATAACCCCTAACCAAATAATCGTGAAAATTAATTAACAACGTGTTCAACTCATAAGAGAGTTCCCCATGTTTGGTTTGGAATGGGAGGGAAAGTATGGATTATATACAGTTGTACCCACATAAATGAAAAGCGCGCAGACTAAAAAAATTATAATAGCAGGAAAATATCATCTGTCCCAAAGTTTCCCTGCCCTGCAATTTTTTTAACCAAACGAGGTATGATGGAAAAAATCCCTCTCATCCATTTCTCTTAAACCAAAAACACCTTAAAAATATGGAAGTAGATTGCAGCATGCCCAACATTCACTGCAAACTCATACTTAACTTCCCAAAGCTCACATTATATGGTAAAATGTCCGGCGAAATATTCTAAAAACTCTCGAGTGTCCCCCATACATAAATTCACCAAGGACAAGGAAAGATAAAAAAGACAAACTTCAGTCAAATATACGACGTGTGCAGATTTTATTTGACTTCATAGATTCATCAATGTTGGAGGATTCTTTTCATATATTCGGTCCAACACACAGATTCATCGAGAATTCACACACACTTTTTTATTCTACTGCAGGGAATCTCATTCCACGCATATTCAACAAAAACAAAGCACTTCGGCACCAGTCCAATCAAATCAGGATTCTTTACAGACCATATTTTGACTGCGGATGCAGTCAGAGAAAGATAAATAAGAAAAAAGAAAAAAAAACAAGTGGCTCCCACTAGTCGAAATACAATCTGTACATGCAGTTCAAACATTAAGCAAGCAATCCCTACTAATCCAGTTCAAAACACACTGTCAGTAGACATGCGAATTATAAAAACTCGACGAAACATGCAACTAAAAGCACTCGGATCATGTCAAAACCTTCGAAATTAAGAATAATCGTCAGTGCTGGAGGTTTGAATTTGACGAAATTAGACAGAGAAAGCGAGGGAAGTAAAAAGAAAATTGAAACAGGGGAAAAAAGAAAAAGAAATTGACCACAAATCTTAATAGGCGCTTCGAGCTCCAATAAATTAGGTTGTTGCAAGAAAATGTCTCTGGAAACGACGCAGAGTTGACGGATCTCGGACTCCGACAGCTGGACCTGCTTCCCCGGTCGGGTACGAACTTCGAGGAGACGATTGATTATGTCATCCAAAACCGATTGCTCCATTCTCTTCTTCTTCCTCGAAAGTCAACGTCTCTATTCGATGCGATGATGCGAAGAAGAACAAGTACAGTAGGAGTTTGAATTGAAGGAGTGAGCGAATAACATGCCTCAACTCAACACCGCAATCGTGGAGTGGTGGGAGTTGTCGTCGTTTTGAACGCAGGGGGTTGTCGTTTTGCAGCCCCTCAGGATTTTCCGCATTCCTTTCGGAGAAAAGGAGAGGGTTTCACTTTCTTCCTTTCTTTTATTCAAAAAAAAATACCAAAATCATAATCCCTTCTTCCACAGACTCAGCCTTCGCCTCAGTGAGTGCCAGAGCGTTATCTCGCTTTTTTTTTTTTTAATTAATTATTAATTATTTATTTTCTTTTCTTCCATACCAAAAATCTCGCTTTTTAATTCGGCTTCACTCATTTTGTGTGTAACTTATGACTTTAATCTTATTAAAATATCTTTAAATATATGATTCCCACAAATATAACACTTCGATATAATATATATATTTTAAAAATTTATCAATTTCAATACTTTTATGAAAAAATTGGAATAATAATAATTCACCTAAAACTTACATACAAATGCAATTCATGAATCAGTCAATCCAATCATAATTTAATTTAAGAATAAAATATAATCTTATAATAATTTAATTTAAGAATAAAATATAATCTTATAATAAATTCAACATAAAAAACACATTTAATTCTTAATTTAATTTGTTGAACATTCTTAACTAATTTAAAAATTAAATGAGTAATATAATAAATATTTTAGCCTGCGAATCGTTTTCACTTTATTCCTTATGTTTTTTCTTTCAAAATATAACTTATTAAAAAAACATTTTCCTTATTTGTATTATAGCAACCCATGACAGTGGAAAGAGAAGGTTTGACTAAGAATCATTCATATCATATCCTGAGAGACAGTAAGAAGATGTTCCAAATACTCTGCTCCTAAGTCCTCCAACACCATCACATTTTCTGAAACCTCTTCTTCTTCCTGCACCTTATTCTTGAGCTTGTTCCTCTCCCATTTTCTATTAATGGAGTGTCTCTTTTTCAACTCCAGAACAGGGGAACACCCTTGGTCAAAACCATACTCCATTTTCCGAAGCGATTGCCAAACCATCTCAGCCGGGAAGTTGAGCACCGCCATGGAGCCTCGCATGGCCAGCGCAGCCTGGTCGTAAGCCAGAGCAGCAGCCTCGGCAGTGTCGAAGGTTCCCAACCAAACCCTCACTCCGTTCCTGGTGGAGTCCCTTATCTCCGCCGCGTACTTCCCCCACGGCCTCCTCCGAACCCCTCTGTACGAAACCGAAACCTCTGCTTCGGCAACACTTGAAGCATGAGACAGCGAAGATAACGATGATGTCATTGTGTGGGAAGAAGGTGCAGCAGGGTGAGCGAGAAGTTCGTAAAGGGGCATTTCTTGAGAGTCGTTTTCGTTGAAAGGAAGAGAAGAGAAGGAGGAAGTCATATTTGTTTGTGTATTGACGGAAATGGTGTGAGGATATGTGGTTAGTTATATAGGAATGGTGCATGGCATTATAGCCACTTGCAAGATATGGTGTGGTGATGAATGGGACCCAAGTTAAGGAAATGAGGGTGATGGGTAGACATGAGTCAAAGAAATCTGTGGGGGCGGCCTTGCCTTCCCTTCCTTCAACACATTCGATGCATCACATCAAATATTCATGTCTGCTATTACCTTCTTCTTCCTCTCCTCTCTTCTTGGATCATTGCTATTCTTCGCCGTGAACAAAAACTTCCACCTGATAACTCATGCACCACACTATTGTACACGTTAGATTTCAGATATATGAAATTTCTCAGGTTAATAATAAGGAAAATCTTATGACATTATGACAGATATTATAATAATAAAAAACGAGTTTTATGTTTTTCTTAATAATAAAATTATTGAAGATCGGACATTAATAATCAGGATAGATCAATATATGTATAGTAATTTTTATAAGATAAATATTAAAATATTTTATTTTTAAATTATATATATATATATATATATATATATATATATATATATGGAAAAAGTCATTTTTAATATTTTTTTAACAACTTTTTGACAACGCATATGTGATAGTTTCTGATTGGTCCGTTTTAAATATTTTTTAAAAGTAAATTCAAATAAACCAATAAAGTACCGTAGTCAAAAAAGTTGTCAAAAAATGTTGTTAAAATATCATCATCCTATATATATATATATATATATATATATATATATATATAGGATGATTAAAAAATAACTTTTTAATGGTTAAGATTATTTTAGAATTGTTGATGGAAAGTTTGTTTGGAAAAATTTAATAGATAGTTTATTTTACTTAGAAAACGAACGAGTGTTAGTTAAATGATTATTGGATATAATTAAATTATTATGGAATTAATGACTAATTAAGTTATAAATGAAAAAATAAAAGAATTTTTTTTAATTCATTCATTATGAGTTTAATTATTAGAATCTGTAGGTTATATTATATTTTAGAGTAATATAGATTTTTAAAAGGAAATAAAATGTTATATTAATCTTCTACTAGTTTAAAAGCAAAAAATATTTTATACTATTTAGCCAGAAGTGTCGAAAGACATATATTATCGAATATTATGTTTTCGTTGGATAAAAAAAGTACTAATTAAATTAGAGTTTAGATTTATTGATATATTTTCTTTAAGTGAAATATTATTATATTTTTTGTTAGTATGAACTCAATAGATATGTATTTTAAATATGATTTAAAAGAAAATATATTTTGTTTTTAAAAATAAAAATAACATTTTTAGGGAGAGATTTTTTTTTCTTGGAATATAGTAACCAACTTTGCGTGCGGTTCTGTGACATAGAAAAATAAAATAATGAATATAAAATATTATAACATCATTTACGTATAATTGGTCCATAATAGTATTATTATCTAACTCTAAACCCTAAACTCTAAAATAAGATAATATATAACCTTCTCCGTATCGAACTCATTTCCTCATAAACACAATTTTTTTTAAGACTAATTTCATATCCCTTTTCCCACCTTTCTGTTTCCATGCAGTGGGAATGCTATTACAAACATTACCTTTTTCATCTATAAAATTTAGTTTCATTTTTATTTCTAGATAACTATATATCATTTGAACAACGTAAAAACGACAAAAAAAAAATGTTGCTATATGCAAATAGGAATAAATTTGAAGAAAGTTAGAGTGTGAAGAAAGGGCAATCGTACACTAATAAAAACAAAAAAGAAAGTAGAAATAAATGGTCCATGGTTTCTTTGAGATTATCAGAACAATGCATGAACCTGTTACAATTGTTGACAATCAGTGCTGAAAGGTTTCAATCACTTTTAGTTATCAGATTTAACGTAACAGGATGCTGATAAAGAAATTCTAGTTTCTTTGGGACCAAAACATAATTTCAGTGTTTTTTTCAACCTCAGTTCTCCGAAGTTGGTGTGTGCATGTTAATCTGTAAGAAGGTCTGGGATTTTTAAAGGACTATGGAAGAAAATACCGATAATAACAAGAATGAAAATATCAAAAAAAAAAAGAGAGAGAGAGAGAGACAGGGGGAATGTTAAAGAATTGATGAAGACGATGAACATGGTAGCTTTCTGCATGCTGGGTCAAAGTTATGGTTTGTGATTATGGTTTTGTTTGTGTGTGGTTGCAGACACACGTGCATCAGAAAAAGACACGTCATACTTAATTATACTACACTGTTTCTTCTGCAATCAATAATTAATAAAAAAATACTAAAATGTAAGTGGCTAATACAAAAATGGAAAGAGCTTTCAAAAACTTGTTTTACTTAAAACGTTGAAGGTTGAACTTCGAAAGGGAAACGCTAATACGACGCCGCTGCTTACTGATATTTTATGAATCTAAAATGTATGTTCTTTCTTACACATCACATACTCCGTACATATGAATATATGGTATAAAAAATATCCGTGTAATATAATTAAAAATAATAGGTTTTACATTATATTAAAAATGTATTTTAAGTTTACTAAATTTAAAAAGGATTAAATATATGTTTGTAATAAATAAGTTTGGACGTAAAATTATAATTTATCTTAGTCTTAAAATTTTTATACGTTTTGATTTGTAAACTTTAAAATATATAAATATAATTTGTACTCATATTATTGTGTGTGTGTGTGAGAAATATATCTTTTCCCATTACTTAAGATTTCGCTATTTTTTCAAATGTTTCTTGAAAGGATTGTTCCAGACTTAACAATTAATTATTTTAACAAAATTTGAAGATTAATTATTTTTTAAAAATTTTTAATCTGACAACGAACATCAATTCTGTTTCAACACTTTAATTTACATAATATTTTTATCATGATATTGGTTATCATGACATTTCAATTCTTGATTAAATTTAACAGTACAATATCATATAATTAAAATTGAAATTGTATGATTGGTCCTTCAAATAAAAATAATATAACTCAGTCCTTGAAAGATAAAACGCTAATATATGCTATATTAAAATTTATAGATATCTTTGTTCTCAAAATAATTGGTACTTTTGATTTATTTTATAAAATTTAGTTTGTGTTTTTCACTTTAAGAGAAAACAAACGCTTTAAATTTAGTTTTAATTCCATTTTAATTCTTAAATTTTGAGTAATAAAAAACAAAACAATCATTATATATGTATATATTTCATTGTTTGTATTTGGTCTAAAAAATTGAAAGGTTCATTCATAATTTCATGCTCACTTCACCTTTCGAAAATGATGGTCATCTTTTCTTTCTTACAGTCAAATATCAATTGACAGAGAAAGGATGCAATAATTGTGTTCATAAAATATTAGGAAAGATTGCATTCCGAAAGATTGTAAGTCATATTGATTACTCCATCCCTAAACTCATTTTTCATCTTCCTCTCACATTGTTTATAATGTTAGGCTAATATATATATATATATATATATATATATAAATATATATATATATATATATATATATATATAAGGAACAATAAGGTTGTTCCAATTCATAAAAAAANATATATATATATATATATATATATATATATAAGGAACAATAAGGTTGTTCCAATTCATAAAAAAAATAATATGTACAATAAATAAACAGAAAAAAAAATTGTAATAAATGCAACGTATTTTATTTATGTACTGTACCAAGGTCATATAAAATATTTTTCATTAATGACATGTGAAACTGTAGTTATCACATGAAAAATATTCTATATAATATATTTACTAGGAAAATAATATTTTATTAGAAATAATATTTTACATAACTTTTAAAACTTTTAAGATTAAAAGCATTTTGAAACTTTGTTAGTAGTCACAAATGGATGGTAAGCTCCCTCGAATTGTATATTTTTTCGCAGTATATCTAAACCTACCTTACTGACTTAATGTTTTCCTTTAATGTAAAAAATTCTTACAGCCCTGCAATATTAAGCATTTAGTATTTAATGTTTGAAGTATTATCTTACTAGAGATTAAATTAATTTATAATAAATTAGATATAAATTTTATTTTATAAGTTAGTTTTATAAAATTAGCTTATAAAGTTTCCTTCTTTATATAATATTAAAATTATGGTATGATATTGAATTTATGATATGCAATCTATTTGAAACTTTTTTTAATATTTATTAGATATATTATTCTTTTCATTATCGGACCATTTTTTAAAAGTTCAACATCAACTAAAATTAGGTGAATTTAAACTATATATTTAAAAGTAAATATTTTTTATAAAATAAAATCGAATTAGATTTAAAATTGGTATTTTAATAATATTTAATATTATGTTGTTCTTTCCATTTCATTTGTTGATGACTGAAAGAGGCTTTTCTTTGATGAGTTTATAGAACTTTTTGCTCTTCATTTTGTATTCTATGATAAGTTTTTCTGTGATGGCCGAGTTAGTAGTAGACTAGCACTCACATAATAAAAACCATGAGTTTATATAAAAATATAATTATTTTTCCATGAAACAAGGGTGAAAGTGAAAGTAATTAATAGATGGAACACATAAAATTCTTTCTTAATTTGACTTTAATTGCGCAGCAAAGCAAGCCTAGTTAAGCTTCAGTTTTTCCATTCAGCTTCTCATCTTCGGCTGCTGTAGTTGGATCTTCTATTATAACTTCTCTGGCCTTTTCCTCTCTCTTCTCTATCACCACTTCCTCCGTTGTCTCAACAATAACAGTGACAGCAGCAGCAGCATTTTTTGCTTCTTTCGATTCTTCTTCTTCCTTTGATTGTTCGGTTGATGCTGCTTCGGGGGCTGGAACCTCCATGTCTGGTTTTTCTGGGATTGTTGTCTTTACCTCCTTCTCGGTTGTTTCAGTTTCTTTCAACGTTTTTGGAACGTCTGCATCCTGCAAGATCCATTTCAGTTCAAAAGGTTTTACAGCCAAATTCAAATGGAACGTCACATAAACAGACATGGCAACTCAATCACATAAAAACATGCGGATTTATTCTCCTACGTGCATGAAGGATTCTGGGTTAATTACCTGAACACTGGCCATTGTATGGGAAGAGAAAGTAAGCTAGTGTAGTTGTGAGGAGCGTATGAAAGTGAGAGAGGTATATTTATAATGATTTAAAAGGTTCAAAGATGAAGCGTTGGAATAATCTTTTTTCAGACACACTCCTCCTAATTAAAGAACATAAAGTAAAGAAGACATAATTATGCGATGTAACTTCCTGGACAAGTGGTAGTTAAAGATGTTTTAGATGCTTTTACTGGACATAATTGCTGAACAAGCAAAAGCTTGTTTACCCTAATTGTCGTAAAATAAGGTTCTTTTACTGTTATGGTCAGTATGTGTTCAGAAATTATAAGGTTTCAATAGCTTTTGCTAAAGAAAGTGAGCATGGAGAAGTGAAGGGAGAGATTAGCATCATTATTATACTATTTTTGTTTTTTGGGAGCGAAACTTAAGAAATGAATTAAGACACAAAAAATTTAAAAAATGGGATTTATTAAATCCCAATAAATGAATTTGGCTATAGATTTATTGCGATAATATGTAAAGAAATTTAATTATAAGAGTAAATATTAAAGAAATATTTACAGTATAATTGTTTATTTTAAAACGTATAAACCAAAACTCAATTAATCGGTCAAACACAAAATGTAATGGATTGGCAATTAGGTTTAAATAAAATATAGTAAAATATTTATTTTTACTATAATTATAAAGAAAATAAATAGTTTTAAAATTTAAAATTTTACTATTTAATAATTAATTGTATGGAAATTTCTAAAATTCAATCGGTTAACTTTTAAGTTTGTTTATTATATTTTATTTATTCCAAATTGGAATGTGAAAAAGGTTATTTACGCGTTATTTAAAATTCATTATTTGAATAAATTAAATTTTAATTAATAAGATTATTTTTTATTTCATATTTTGTTTTTTTAATCTTAACCATTTTATTAATTTTTATTACAATAAAAACATACGTAATGTGTTTTCATTAGTATTACCTAATCAGTTTTATTTTATTTTATCAAATCAATTACAAAATTTATAGTTATATCTTCTTCTTTTTTTTTACTAAATCTAAATAGTTCTACTTTTCAATTTCTTTCTAAATTTAGTTCCTCCTCAATCCAAACAAAAAATAACATTAAACTTTAATATCAAAATTATTGCAAAGTGGTGTCATCACATGATATATTTAAATTAAAATTTTCGATTGTAAAAACAAAAAAGTTATCTTTTGCTTTTAAAATATATTAAAGTATAAAAAAATTATATTAGTATGTGGATTCTGTATTGAAAAAAAAAAAAAAACTTAAAGAAAGCTTAAAATTTATAACATAACGAGATCTATAAAAAGTAAAACAAAAATATATAAAATAACCCTTAAAGATTGTTATTGAAGAGATTTGTTTACTGTATTTCCTAATCCTGTCGCGGAAAAGTCATAATGATGATTGTGTTGTTGGAATCAACTTAGAACATTTTTATGAGTTGGATTTGATTTTGTAATATCTGTTATATATATTACATTTTTTTTTATCAATAAACATAATTGTTTTTCTTTCAAGAACATATAAACATATTGCTAAGAATAAACATTGAATATTATCTATTTTATCTTCCATTTATATATATATATATATATATATATATATATATATATATATATATATATATATATATATAATAGAAAAAAAATAAAAAAACAACAATAAAATAATATAGTATGTCATGTTTTCAGTGTAAAAAAGTAAAAATACACTTATACAAAATAATCAATCAAACTCTATTAAAATCAAATACGAAAAATAAAAATTCATAAATACAAATTAATTAATCAATCAAACTCTATTAAAATTAAATATGATACATAATAATTACATCATACATTCATGTCTACAACCATATACTTTGGACAAACCATCGTCATTATTTAAAATAAAAAATCCAAATATTTTAAGGATAAATATCGTAGCTTTGGTTTTTGAAAGAGTAAATTAGAGTCGATAGTCGCTTAAAACAGTGAAAATATTCAATGTATAAAGTGTTGTTAAAATTTGTTGGACCATAAAATTACTAAGGAAAATTTTTTTTTAACAACATCTTTTTAACAACTTTTTGACAACACATACGTGACAGCTTGTGATTGGTTCGTTTTAAATATTTTTTAAACATAAATTCAAATAGACTAATAAAATGATGACACGTGTTCCATTATAAAAAAAATTATCAAAATATCATTGTCCAATTATTAAATATCATATCATAGTATTTAAGATTCAATTTAACAATTTTATTTTTTGAATGATGAGTTCGGCCTTTAAGCTGAAAAGTTCAGATCCAATTTTTAGTATTTTTTTCACATTTAGAAACCCAATATACAAAGACAACAAAATAGTTGAATGATGGTATATTTTACTGGAAAACAATATTACAATAAAGAAATATTTGTAAAATATTAGGGATTAGTATTAAATAACAGTTTACAATTATATTTAATTAATATTAGTTGAATTTATATGCTAGTTATAAATGTTGCAAAATATTTAGTAGATAATTTTTACGGTTGAATAATGAAACTACAACGAGTTGATTCGTTAGTTATTAATAGAATAGAAACTCAGTGATTAAACAAATTTGATTGTGTCTCTATTTTTTATTATTATTTAATGGCAATTTAAATTTTATAAAGTAAAAATTATTATAATATGCATATATTTATGAGGCACTATTTCATTTGAAATTAATCACAAACAATGTTTTATTTAGAATCAATCATAAAAGTGATTTTTTCAACAATGTTATTCTAATTTTTAATATAATAAATTATTTGAAATAAATTAAAGCATGAAATTGATAGTTACATAAAAGCACATATAATTATGGAATTTAAGATGATAATAAATTAAAAATTATTTAGCAAATACTATTGAAAAATAACTTATAAATTTTAACTCGTTTAACACGTCTACTTAAACAATTTGACAGAAATACTATGATTCATTGAACATGCATAATCCATTCTGAGCAATGCATAATAATCTATTATGTGTTGACTTCAATTTGAATAATACAATATGTTATAGATTTCGAGACACTTAGACTTTAATTAATGATTTTATTTAGCTGTGGATGAAAATATATATTTTCAAAAACATTTTTTTATTCATAGTCTTCAGTGTTTTATTTAAGATCCATGATGTAAAATTTATGTTATGTGATATCAACATATTTAAAATCAGCGGTTCTATACAACTCGAGTTTTAAATTTATGACTTTATCTAAGTGGTGGAGCTTTTTTTCTTTTTTCATATATATAAATTAGTATATAAATAAAATAATTTTTATTTTGATTATATTTTATATATTTTTATATACATATAAAAATATATTTTTTTCATTTTCAAAATATTTTTTGAATTTTGTTTTGTTTATCTATAATCTCTAGAATGGAAATATCCCTAAACATGTATCAAATATATAAAAAAAAAATATTTAATTGCATATTTTATAAAAATTCGAAAACTTATGTTTAAAATATATAATAATTTTAAACTATTTTAGATTTAAAATTGATCTTGGAAAACATCAATTTTAAAAACTAATAATCCAAATTATTTTATTTTTAAAAATATTGATTTAGATTTAGAATTCAAGTATTTAGATTTGGGTCTACAAAACTTTAAATTAATTCTTTTATAAAATATAGATTGAAATTAATTTCAATCCAATTAAATTTAAACTGGCTAAAATTTTTAAAAATCCAACCTTCTTCAGTTTTCTTATAAAAAAATAAAGTAAATCTAGGATGATACAAAATATCGAATTTCAATTTTGCAAATGGAAAACTTACAGTTGAAAAAAGGTGGCCACAAATCACCAACAAATCTAATGAATACCTTAGTAACTAGCTATACTCCGAGAATATGATTATCCAAACAAAATTGTTAAGAAAATATTTTTCCAATTTGTGTTTATTTGAGTTAGGATTCAAACTTAACTAAGATGATTGATTATTATTTTTTTTTAAAACTGTTATTAATTTTGATTGCATAAATAATTTATTTGAGTTAGGATTCAAACTTAACTAAGATGATTAATTATTATTATTTTTAAAACTATTATTAATTTTGATTGCATAAATAATTTATTGAGAAGACCTAAAAAAGTAGCAAAGAGTAAAGTGACATTTAATTATTTTATTAATAAAAATTATATTATAAATAGAGATTTTTATTAATCAAGTTTTATTTTAAAAGAATTATCTATAAAAGATATTTTAAACTTTTTTTATTCTTTTTTTTTATGTTTAATTTCATCATTCATTAGTTTGAAGATCGAAGTATGTTATAAGACTCGTAGCTGGTCTACTTTTAGGTGTTAACTCTTTGATAAATATACTAAATTGTACAAGTAGTAAAAATGGTAAGTTCAAGTATCATTTTGTAAGGATTACTTAATAATTTAGACATTGAATATGAATATTGATTGATTCAAACAAGTTCAAACATATAAAGTTACTAAATACGAGATTTATAAAATGATTAGAGTAAAAACTCACTGAAACTGGACTTCATGATCAAGCAATCATTTATACAATATATCTCTAACATACTCACATTCACATAACATACAAACCATAATCACTTAGAGAAATTCTAAATCTTTATTTGAAAATACTAATCCTTTAAATATTCAAACATAATATTTGCAACAAGAAAACGTGTCTAGAATGGCTTAAATCATAGATGAGTAATGAAAACAAAATAAAATAAATGGTGTGTCTACATGCTAGGAACGTTACAACACGCTTAACTCTACTTAAAATCAGCAGACTCAAAAACCATAGCATAAATGCTTATTAATTAGTCTCATCTCTTCTTTAATTTTCAGTTTCAAACCATAATTACACCCACCACCCATATATGTAATTATGTCAGAGAATTTCATTTCAACTCTATTTTTCTTAGACATCATCAACAAATAACATGCAAAAACCAGAACCAAGCTCCTCCCCAATCGCCGTCGTATCAGAAACATCTCTGGAACAAAAGAAAGACGACCCAAGATCAGAAAAAGCTACCAACATGTCCACCACGAGTAAGCCCAGGGGTCGCCCTCTAGGCTCCAAGAACAAGCCCAAACCAGCATCGGTCAGGAGCCCAGACACCCATAATCTTATCGAAAGTCACATGATCGAGATAACAAGTGGAACAGACATCATCGATAACTTGGTCCAGTTTGCTCGAAGGAAAAAACGAGGTTTTTGTGTTCTGAGCGCCATTGGGAGCATTAGGAATGTGACTCTCCAGCAGTCGTTGATCCCTGACACCATCATGACATTGGAAGGTCAGTTGCAGATATTATCGTTGAAAGGTTCGTTTTTGCCCGGAGTAACACCGCCTACGTTGTCGGTTTATCTGGCCGGTGCTAAGGGACAAGTCGTCGGAGGCAACGTGGTAGGTCCGTTGGTGGCATCGGGAAGAGTTTTCATTGTTTTGGCATCGTTTTCTAATGCTGCATTTGACAGATTACCCTTTGTGCTTGAGGGTAACGAAGAGGCTTCATCCTCTAATCATCAGCATCATAACAATTTTTGTCCTTCAAATCTGCCATAGATGATGATTCAACCTTGCTCCGGCTAGGTCACCAGCTTCAACTTCATGGAAGTTTGGTGATACTTTAAACAAGTCAATTACATGGACGTATTTTTTTTTTTTATAATTAATGCAGATAACTTTTTAATTATATCATTTTGTTTTGATTTTAATTTAGTTATGCCAATATGTTTGTGCTGTTCGGTAATCGTTTTGCTTCTTTTTCATGTTTTTTGAAGTTTGAAAAAAAAAATGCATGATATATACCTGTGAAAAAATAAAAGGAAATGTTTTTTTTACGTAAATTGTTATCATTGTATTAGCATGACTGCATTTAGAACTGCAAACTTTAGATAATTATTTAAGTATTCGATGACGAGGAGATATATAATAAATGATGAGATGTTATTTATACAACATAGTGTTTCTTGTGGAATTTTAGGCATATTTGTGCAATTTAAAGATAAATTTATTGAAACAGATAATTTTTTAAAATTATAAAGTAGAAACACAATTGAGAAACATAACTTATATTAAAGTTGTGAATTTAGTCTAAGTTAGTTATTATTCACAATTTTAATATAACTTATGTTATGAAATTGTTTTTCTATTTTGTAATTTAAAAATAAATTTATTGAAATTGATAAATTTTTAAAATTTGCAAAGTAGAAACACAATTTTATTACAAAACATAAGTTATATTAAAGTTGTGAATTTAGGCCTTTCTACCTTGGTCTTCATTCACATGAACTCACGTAAAAAAATTCATAAAATAAAAATTTTTATATTTAAAAAAATTACATGGTCAAAATATTTATAAAACTTTTATAATTTAATGTGAACTCTAAACATGAAAGAAAATTAATTTTTGAAATATATTATAAAATAATTATGAAATCAAAACTTTATTCAGAATCATCATAATTAGTCTTGACATTTGGTTTCAAGCTTGTTGTTTCAACCTTGATCTTGAATTAATCTATCTCAACTTTATGTTCAGATCAAATCATTCAATTCAAGTTTATTTATCTGAATTTTGGTTTTAAGATAGTTTATCTTGACAATTTGTTTGAACTAAACCATCATTTAATTCAAAAAAATAAAAAATATAATAAAAAGTAATTTTAAAAGTTTAAAGTTTAAGTTAATTGAAATCTCATTTGCTAATTACATTACTTTATCAAACAACAATTTACGTGTGTCATCAAAGATAATCTCAATTTTTTAAATTAAATTGTCATACATGTATAATTTCTTCACAATTTAGTGTATCATGTAGGCATTTACTTATCTACCTTAACTATATTGATAAAATACTTATTTTTATCCTAAATAAATTGTAATTATATTTATGCGAAAAAATGAATCTGACGCTCAAAAATAAAATTAAAAATTTCACAGGCCAATAATACTCTTAAAAATTACCCTATGCGTTGGCTCAGCCATTTGTTCGGGCAAGCGCCAAAAAAGTTGGTTTTAATTTATAAAGATCTAGTTAATTTATTTTTGTCCTTTTTAAAGGGCTAATTCAAAATGAAAATAATTAGTATAAGTACTAATACAATTTGTTTACAGAAATAACAACAAAATATTATAAGAACAACATAATAGTTTGCATACAAATCAAAAGGGAAAAAAAATCTTATGATCAAATATATTTAAGTTTATTTTATTTGATAGTTATAATGATGAATTTATCGTAGAATTGAGTCCATGATAGTCGAAAACAACAATTATTTAAAATATTTTCTAAGAATAATTATATGTTTGGACAAAAATGTTTATAATTTTTTTTTTGAGATAAAAATAAATAAAGAAGATGAATTTTTTCATAAAGTAAAAGTAGAAATATATGTATAAATAAAAATTAAAGAAAATTAGACAAGTTCCGTTGAGATAGCTTTAACAAGTTAGTCAATGAATTATTTTATAAATAAAACTATTTTATTTTCATGTTCCTTTTTTATTATTTATAAAAAAATTTGTGCTAATAAGTCTTAAAATAAAATGAGAGTAAATAATGTTAATACCATAAGAGACTTTCATTATTATCAATGCTAACTTCTTGAAATTAGATAATATTATTCAGTCAAAATGATGAAAAAGGAAAGACAAGTCATAAACAAATTCCTTTTATTTAATATCACGTATAAGTATTAAATATAAAGAAGGTTAATATTTTAAATTATGTACATGAACATATGTAACACCTTATTTTTTTTTTATACACAATATAAAAATAATATTAATTACTGTTTATAACTGACTTAAAATTTGCACTTTATAATTTTTAAGAATAAACTGGAGTGTTTTCTGTTATAAAAATGTTCTTGTAATGTATATAAATTTCTAAGATTTTGTTAAATTATAAATTGGTCCTTCATTTTTTTATTATTTTCAACTTAATCCTTACATATTTTTAATAATTATAATTTAGTCTCTTGCTAATTTTTTATAATTACACTAATTATGTTGATTTTTACAAATACTTTAAAATTTCAATGAAAATTATTTAGTCAATATACAACTATTAAGTTTATAATGGTCATTTTTTTCTTGTTCCATTTCAAGTATGAATTTAAACTGAAATTTCTATTATTTTTAGATTTAGTCGACAATTTTGTTGTAAAATCCATCACTAATAAAATATATAGAAAACTTTCTCAGACTTTAGAAAAATGGAAATCTAGATAAACCATAATAATTCATAAAAATAAATATTAGAATGTATGGAAAATTAATTTGAAATGTTTTTTTCAAATATATGATTTTAGGTTTACAAGGGATTAAAATACCATGAACTCAAGCCTTTGAAAATAATAGAAAGATGTGAATCAAACTCAATTCTCTCACAAATATTGTGGATGTTCAATAAGAACAAATTTTTTTTTTATTTTTTTATTTTTTACCAAATGGTATGACAAATTTAATGTAAAGGATAAACTTAGTATTTTTCTTCTCTTCTGGTGAAGACCATCCAAATGTTTGGATTAAAGATATATTTGTTTTACAAATTATATTTGTCTGCAAAGCTTTGTCCATAAATCCATCAATTATCACATTTTTTTTTCACAATTTTCTATGAGAGAGAAAAAAAAAGCCTAAGATAAACTTTCTTTTTCTCTCTCTTTTTTTCTTTCTTTTATTAATTATTTAAAATTTTAGTCACAATTTATTTCTTCACATTCTTTTTAAATCATATTCTACAAACTATTCTCTCTTTTAAAGAATTGTGTGAGACAACTTAAAAAGATGAAATATATCACTTTTAACCTCTATTTCAATCTTAAAGTGTCATTTACGGTAAAGGAGTTAATCAAAATCTTTAACTATTTATTTTAGCACATAATTCACCATGTATACGATATGCACATTCTTATTTTGTGTTTATATACACAATTCAAGATTTTTTAGTTAAAAATAGATTTTGTGGATATATGACAGCTTTTGGGTTAGAATAAAAAAAACAACTCATTCGATTTACAGAAAAAATTATAAATAAATCAAGGTTGTTATTTTACTTATGAAATATGTATGTGAGAATTATGTTTTTTTTGTTTTAATTTTTTGTATTTACATTGTTTTCTTGACAAATATTCTAAGTCAACTAATGGAGGAACAATTTAAATGTATAAGGAAAGCACTAAAATATTTGTATATATCATGCATATATGGATTATATGTTGATTGTCTTGTAATTTTGACTATTTTAAAAGGTTTAAATGCAGTCCACATGTTATCAAAATTTTGTGAGTAATTTTTACTTTCAAGAATTGTATGCAAAGTTAATGCGGAAAAACAATTACAAAATAAATTATAATTAATTAAATTAAGAATGATAAAATATTGTTCTTTTTAAAGAACATTACGGAGAGATACATTGAATATAAAGTCTAGAAAATTTTTAGGTAGATATGTGGTGATATAGTTATCTTATATTGATGTACATAATTAGTTGAGTAAAAATAATTCATAGACCTCAAACTCTGATTTTATTGTCCTCTTGAATATACATTTAAATCAAGAAGGTGAGGTAACACAGTATCTATGAGAGCATGTAACCTACTTGTAATGTTCATATTGACGTAAGACCAATATGACGTTTAAGATAGAGATATATCAAAAAGAGTAAACCTAACTCATATAGATTGACTCACAACTAGTTAATCTAAGACTAGACGAACTCAACCCGGTCATTTTTTGGTGAGCTACGAATTTTATAACTTGATTGGACCCATTAGGAGTAGGTATGTTAGTGGATTGAGTAACTTAATAGTGTTTTATCCTTCCAATTTATTTTGTATATTTATTACACTATAATAAAAAATGGATTGACTCGACTCAATATTTTATAGTAATAGAATAAAAAATGTTCACCTAATTAACCAAACATTGATAGTACAAGTATCAATGGAGCTTAGTTAATAAATAAATTAAACATTCAAAAAAAAAATATTAAACAACATTTTAGTATTTAGATCGATAGAATTGTAAAGAGTAACAAATAATTATAATAAAAAACCTGTGAAAAAAATAATAAAAAACTAATAAAAAATTGTTATTGGTGGATTGTAGATGGATCCACCTTCAACCTTACTCAAACTTGCAATTTAAGTAACTTGGATTTAATCTTAAAAAAACTAAATTTTTTTCAACCAACCTAACTCATAATATTTGGTGAGCCAAAGATTGAAATTCATTTTAACATATCTAGTTTGAGAGTTTTAATGAAAAAAATATTATAAATAAATTTGATAATGAGATTCAATAAAATTATATAAATATAATTATTAAGAGATTAGTTATGAGTATCTTGAATCAAAATATATACCAACATAATTTTTGTGATAAACTTTATTTATTTTGACATGATTAGTTATTTTTCACTTTCTCAATCTCCATGATATCCTAAATGATACTAAAACAATAAATGTATTAATTAATAATGAAAAATTAAACAAAACAATCGAAAGGTTACTAACAAGTTACATTTTTATTGATTTTTGAATTTAATACTTTTAAATATTTTTTCAAGAATAATATACATTAAATTAAAAAGAATTTTAATTTAGAAAATACAAGACTAGTTTCATAAGGATAAAAGAGAATTTGGATGTTCTTTGAATTTTTCTGTGATTCACATTTGTTAATAGAAATGAGAGTCACCATCTAATTTTCAAATTATAAAGTATGACATTTTGAGTTGAAGTTGGATGATGCTGATTAACTTTTACTATCTCCGGTATTGATTGTAACACTATTTTTAAAAATAAAAATATTGTCAATTTTTGAATTCTATAATAGATTTAAAATAGATCAAACTCATTCACCTTTCCTTACTTTATAAACGGATAGACCTCCCATTTAATATATAATTTAAAAACATTAATCCAACTTAACTGGTACAAATTAGTGGATTAAATGGATAGATTTAAAAAAAATACAATAATATTTTAAAAATAAAAAGATTCATCTTTTAAATTTTATATATTTAATAAAATATTTTTTTTATCAGCAATTTATATATAAATATATATTAAAATAATGAAATATTTAGAGTATATCAACTTTTATATAAAAGATATGTATATCATTTTTAACCCTCATAACTCATACTACAACATTATATCAATAAAACAAAAACAAAAAGTCTGCTTAACAAATATATACAGTAATCAATAATACATAACCTATTCTAAAAATGTTAGACAAACAAAATAAGTTAAAAAATAATAAAACTAAATAAAATAACTAGGATATAAATAAAAAAGACATATTGTATTAAATTTTTAGTTAAAAATAGTATCCTATAATTTATTAATATTGAATCTCCCATTAATTTTTCTTGAAAATCTTCACATAAGTAATAAGAATTTAATTAAGAATTAAAAAACCATTTACTACAAAAGATTAAAAAGGTCATAGTACTATTCTCGTAACATCAATTTTATGGCTTTTAACATTGTTTTTGTTAATCAATTTTAATTTTCATATAATACATAATGTTTAAAGTATTAATCTAATATTACTTTATAATTTATTTTTTTTCAAGATTGATTGATGAAACTATCCCGAGTTCAATTTGAGTATATCAATTTAATATTTTAATTCATTTTAAAAAGGCATTTAACTCCAGTTTATTGTCTGAACTTTTGGTTAACATAACCAGGAAGTTTTTCTTTTCTATGTTTTGTATTTATGAGCGATGAGAAGAAGATTTAAAATTAAGTAATAATAAAGATTAATTTGACCATTTATTAAAATTACTAAATTATTTATTTTTACTGGTTTAAGATATCTTATAATAATAAGGATAAGATTACAATGGATACTATGAAATCTCTCGAATATGTTATTATAGTAATTAATTTGGTGGCAGATAATAAAGACATTTATTATTACACGTAAAGGTGTGTGAGCAGCGCAAGGTAGTCTCGGTTCGATTCATGTGTCGCTGCGTGGGTCCCACTTTCTCTCTCTCTCTCTCTCTCTCTCTCTCTCTCTCTCTCTCTCTCTTTCTCTCTCTTCCTGTGCTCACAAGCAGGTTCTTCCCTTCCAAGTTCAAACCAAAATATTCATTCTTTCTTCGTTCTTGTAATTCCCACAACAATTATTTATTCTTTATCTTCTCGATTTATGGCTAAAAATTGTTAGGGTTTTGGGAAATTAAGGTTCGTTTAAATCTGTTGTAATGTGTGTGCCAATTGTGATGTTAATTTGAGGTGTTGGTTAACTCTGGGGAATGGTTTAGAAAAGGAAAAAATTAGCACTAGTTTTTCGTTGCCATGGAAAAAGGGCTGCTTCTTTTGTTGTTGCTGCTGTTGGTCATGGTGCTTTCTGCCTTTGCCATGGATGTGGAATATTCACAGTGCAATTGTGAAGAGGAAGGGTTTTGGAGCATCCATAACGTCCTGGTTTGCCAGAAAGTGAGCGACTTTTTCATCGCCATTGCGTATTTTTCCATTCCCCTTGAACTCCTTTACTTTGTCAGTCGCTCCAATGTACCCTTTAAATTGGTCTTCCTTCAATTCATTGCGTTCATAGTTCTCTGTGGATCAACCCATTTACTTAACGCCTATACTTACTACGGCCCCCACTCGTTCCGGTTGTTTCTTTCCCTCACTGTTGCTAAGTTCCTCACTGCTCTTGTTTCCTGTGCCACTGCCATTTCCTTTCCCACCCTCATACCTCTTCTGCTGAAAATCAAAGTGAGGGAGCTCTTCTTGAGGCAGAATGTGTTGGAATTGGGCCAGGAGGTTGGGATTATGAAGAAACAGGAGGAAGCTAGTTGGCATGTTAGGATGCTCACCTGTGAGATTAGGAAGTCTCTGGATAAGCATACTATCTTGTATACCACACTTGTTGAGCTTTCCAAGGCCTTGGATTTGCACAATTGTGCAGTTTGGATGCCTGACGATGATAGGAGGGAAATGATTTTGACACATGAGTTGAAACCAAACTCAGCAAGTAGTTTTCAGAATTCTATTCCTATTAGTGATCCGGATGTGTTGGACATAAAGAAGAGCAATGGAGTTTGGATTTTGAGGCCTGATTCGAAACTGGGAGCTGCAAGTAGTGGTGGTGGATCTGGGGTTTCAGGTGCCGTGGCAGCCATTCGCATGCCCATACTTCATGTTTCCAATTTCAAAGGAGGGACACCAGAGTTAGTTGAAACGGCTTATGCCATACTGGTTTTGGTTCTTCCAAATTCAAACTCCAGGACTTGGACCTCCCATGAAATGGAGATAGTGGAAGTGGTTGCTGATCAGGTTGCTGTGGCCTTGTCTCACGCATCTGTTCTTGAAGAGTCTCAGCTTATGAGCCAGAAACTTGCAGAGCAAAACCGGGCATTACAACAGGCTCAGAATAATGCAATGATGGCCAGGAAGGCAAGGAGTTCGTTTGAGAAAGTTATGAGTCATGCAATGCGGAGGCCAATGCATTCAATCCTGGGCTTGCTTTCAATGTTTCAAGAGGATCATATAAGGCCAGAACAGAAGATTGTTATTGACTCAATTTTAAAAGTTAGCAATGCCCTATCACGATTGATTAATGATGTGATGGAGATTTCTGCAAATGACAATGGGACCTTCCGGTTGGAGATGAAACCTTTCAATCTGCATTCATTGATGAGGGAAGTTTCTTGCACTACCAAGTGTTTGTGTATATATAAAGGCTTTGGTCTTGAAGTTGATGTGGACAAGTCTTTGCCTGATCTGGTCATTGGTGATGAGGCTAGGTCTTTCCAAGTAATTTTACATATGATTGGCTATTTATTGAACATATATGACAGAGGGACTCTCTTATTTCAAGTTTATCTTGAAAGTGATAGTGGAGATAAAGATGATAAAAATATTGGAAAATGGAGATCAAGCATGCAAAATGCTTATGTACATATAAGATTTAGTTTTCATATAAATAGTATCAGTTCCCAGGCAGATGAATCATTTTCAACAACAAATTGTAATGTTAAAGAGCATTTCAACAATGAATCTAAGGAAGTCCTCAGCTTCAGCATGTGCAAAACGCTGGTGCAGGTAGGTGCATCATTCTCTTCAGAAAATTTCAATATCAATTTTTGTTAGTGATTTGTATTTAAATGGATTATTCCTACATTTATTTTTTTACTGTTCATTAAATAGCTATATTTCCTCCCCTTTTGAGAAATTATGTGCTGCTCCATTAATTTTCTGAATTGTGTTGGCTGTAAACCTCAGCATCACATTTTATGCTTAGAAGATGATTTTAGGGTTGAACCCTTAAATTTTTGAGTTGGTGAATGATGCATTGAGGAGTTGATATTGGGAACATATGATGAAACTGTCATTAAAATTATACTTTTTAAGTGTGAGAGGTCATTTTTAGGAATAAGAAATAACCTTCACATACAAAGCTCCTATTTGGTCTAGTTTCAAACATCATAGGATTTGGGGAAAAATATTGAAATAGCAAAAAGGACTAAGAAGGCCTGCTTTTTCTACTGTGAAAGAGACTAGAATTTCCCCCATTCCTCAGTTTCATTATGAGAACAATAAACACTAAATATATTCAAAACAATAAGCGCTTCATGCATTTTGTTTTTGTCCTTGCGTGCCAGCTTGACTGTGGGTTGGTTGAGCAGCTTTCAGCGGTAAACCGACTGAAGTAGGTTTAGTTTTAATGTGGTGTGATTGTTTTCTGTAATTCTGACAGTTGATACAATATGGAATCATATGCAGATGATGCAAGGTAATATTTGGATATCAACTGACACTATGGGTTTGACACAAGGAATGACGCTTCTGCTCAAGTTTCAGTCAGGATCATCACATGGAAGATTCATTCTTGCTCCTAAAGATTTCTCAAACTCCCAGTTTAAAGGGCTTAAGGTTGTGTTAGCTGATGATGATGATGTAAACAGGACCGTGACCAAGAAGCTGCTTGAGAAACTGGGGTGTCAAGTAACTGCTGTTTCATCAGGATTTGAATGTCTTGGTGCTATCAGTGCCTCTGGTAACTTGTTCAAAATTATTCTGCTAGATCTTCACATGCCTGAAATGGATGGTTTTGAAGTTGCAAAAAGGATTAGGAAATTACAAAGCCATAAGTGGCCCTTGATCATAGCTTTTACTGCTAGTGCAGAAGAGCACATCAAGGAGAGATGCCTACAGGTTGGAATGAATGGATTCATTCGAAAACCTATCCTCCTTCATGAGATTGCAGATGAACTTAGATCTGTCCTACAACGTACAGGTGAAAAATTGTGAAAACAATCTTAAATGCATCAAATTTTTAGGTTCCTTTTTGACATGAACCTGGAGTTCTTAAACTAAATATACTAACCATTTTTCTGATTAATCTTTATGCCAACAATGAATTATGGCTTTCAAACAATGTGTATAGAACTGCTAACCATCATCAGAAAGTAAAGGACGAAATGCAAAACCCTGAAAGTGCCTATGGTTTCTTGCATTTGTTTATGAAAAGATGGAAGAATGTAACATTAGTGCTTTTCTGCCATACTATGTCGCGCAATTGAGAACATGTTTTGTGATATTAGTTATTTAATGGAGACGCAGAAATTGATACAGTTAAACCTTCGAGACCAGCATATGTATAGTTCTTGCTAGTTGATTATATGTGCAATTGATATTTTAAGCATCGAAGGCTTTTGAAATTTTTGTATGAAGATGAATCAAAGAAAAAAAAACTTGTACAATTGAAAATTAAATCACACACAAAAAAAATCTTCATAGTCAACTTTTAATTTGATATGTTACATTAAAATTCTATTTTCTATACTTAAATATTACTAATATGAAAACTTCATTCTATATTTCTTTTGTTTTAAATTTCATATTATTTAAGTATAGAAGTTTGAATTTTAATGTAAAATTCAATTTATATTGTGCTGTGATGACTGTCATTTAACTCTTCTGATTTCTAATATTATTTAACATAAAAATGAATGAAATTAATGTTTAAAATCAATTTTTAAGATTATCCTTATTTAGTTGTTGTTATTGTCTTTCACTTATATAATTTATTTGAGACTTGATTTGCTTTGATGTATTTATTATTTTTATACGATGACATTTATAAGAAACTATTCTAGAAATACGCTTATAAAAAATACCATAAAATTCATATATGAAACCAAAAATTTATAGCACCAACACCTTTTCATTAAATAACTAGTTTGATCATTTTCTTGTAAGTGAGAAAAAATAATCAAATAATTTAAAATAAATAAGATGATGTAATATGAAATTATAAAATAAGTAATTAGATTAACATGATTAATGATAATATAAGAATATACATATTTAAGAAATACAATGAATCAAAACTTTAAAATATGATTAATTGAAAATGGTTTAATATAATAATAGAATACAATTTTATGTACTTAAATTGTATAAAATTATAAATTTATATTAGATTGTATAATATTGTTATATAAATTACAAAATTATGTTATGAACTTGTATAAAATTTAAAATTTTTATTATTTAAACAGTTTGTATATGGTAAATATTGGAAGTTTCTGTTTTGTGATAAGTATCTAACTGGTAGTGCTTTTAAAAATATATATATATATATATATATATATAAGATAATCAAAGTATGTCATTGTTGATTGATTAACTTTTAAATTTTAATTTATATACTATTGTAGTTTAAACCGTCATGTTTTCATATTTTTTTCACAGAGCTTGATCTGACGTCTAATAATTCAGAATTTCTGATTCAATTTACTGGTTAAATGATGTTTTTAAAATTCCTATGATTTTTTAGTTTTTCTTATTAAATAATATTAGGATAAATAAAATTAACTAAACCATCATATTTAAAGTTTGGAATGAGAATATATATAGGTAATTTTGATCTTCACTAATAATATTAAATAATTCAAATAGTTGTCTAAGGCAAAGAGTTAAACCTAATAAAGTAAGTAAACAAGAGAAAGGAATGAAAATATATTAAAAAAAATCTATAAGAAAAAAAGGTTAAAATTTAGAAGATCTTAAATCAATATGAGGAAGTCCTCAATCATTCTTTTTCTTGTTTGATAATCTTCCTAAATATCAACTTCATGAGAAATCGGCTTAAACTTTGTTGAATTGAGAACAACAAAGATACTTCAAAAACATGTTTATATTAATAATTTACATTTTAGAACTTTCTATACCATCTAATATTTTTTTTTTAGAATTATCAAATATTAATATTAATATTTGATAATTCAACAATTGCTAATATTATTTTCATAAAGTCCAATAATGAAATTTTGATTCTTTATAATATATATTATGATAATAAGTATTGAACATATTAGGAGTTAAATTGTCTTATTCATACCAAAAATTTGAATTGATTTATTTAAATAAACATTTGACATTTTCTAAATTTTAAAATTCATCTTAACACAGTTAAGAGTGATTAATACAATGACAAAATATATTTGAAGAGTTAAAGATCTTCATACCTAAATTTACATTAATTGGACACTTCTAAATCACCATATCTCATTAGTAAAATTTCTAGAGTATATATTTGAATTTTAATATAGCATATCAAATTAAAAATTGATTAAAATTTTATCTATACAATTTACTCTTCCACTGGGAATAATCTTTATTAGACTCAATCTTAAATACATTAATCAAGTTGTGGATGGTCTCTTGAGTATGCAGAACAAACCCCTTATACCAAAACCTCACAATCTTGAATCAGAGAAATAATGTTTCACGTTTTTCTAAAGTGTAATGACTATTAACATTTATGGAACTAATAAATATGATAAAAAAATTAAATATGATGAACATTGAAAATATAATTACAAAAATGTTAGTTATTATCAAGTGACAAAGACAAAATACACCAACCAAAAAATCTAAATTCAATTAACAAAAAGCTTTTCTAATTTGTATATTTGATCAAATAAGCAGTTAGAAGATACCACTGCAATTTTAAATTTAGTATTAATTTCTATAAGTTTATTGAATAACTAATTGAATAACTAACACTACAACAATACATTAACAAACAACATAAGCTAACATTTGTCTAATGTATAGTTTTTCCACATTCATCCATCTTTTCATATTATATATATACGCAAGAAAGCAAGCACTTTCAGAATTCTATGCACCTTGAAAAAGTCACAATTCAGTATACGGCCAAAGGATCAAACAGAAAAATGGTTAGCAAAAAGAACCTAGTATCTATTATCTATCTAGTATATTTTAGTTTATTAAGAATTCCAGGTTCTCTTTCAGAATGTTGTAGTGATTAATTTGAGGAACCTAACAGATTTGGGATAACTAAAATTGTTCTCACAATTTTTCACCTGCACGTTGCAGGACTGTTCGAAGTTCATCTGCTATCTCATGAAGAAGGATAGGTTTTTGAATCAGTCCATTCATTCCCACTTGCACACATCTCTCCTTGATGTGTTCTTCTGCACTTGCAGTCACAGCCACGATCAAGGGCCAATTACGGCTTTGGAATTTTCGAATCCTTCTTGTAACTTCAAAACCATCCATTTCGGGCATGTGAAGATCCAGTAGAACAATTTTGCTGGAGTTACCAGAAGCACTTACAGCACTAAGACATTCAAATCCTGATGAAACAGCAGTTACTTGACACCCCAGTTTCTCAAGCAGCTTCTTGGTCACAGTCCTGTTTACATCATCATCATCAGCTAACACAACCTTAAGCCCTCTAAACTGGGAGTTTGAAATATCTTTGGGAGCAAGAATGAATCTTCCATGATATGATCCTGTCGGAAACCTAAGAAGAAGTGTCATTCCTTGTGTCACACCCAGAGAGTTAGTTGACATCCAAATATTACCTTGCATCATCTGCATATTATTCCATATTGTATCAACTGTCAGAATTACCACAAACAATCACACCACATTAAAACTAACATGCCTCAGCTGGTTTATCGCTGAAAGCTGCTCAACCAACCCAGTCAAGCTGGTAGGCAAAGACAAAACAAAATTCGGTTTTAGGCCCAAATGTTCAAACTATACAGAACTAAATGCATGAAAGGACTTATAGTTATGTTGTTTAGTGTTAATTCTTCTCATAATACAGCTGACGAATGGGGGAATTTTGAGCCTCTTTCATCTTAAAATTGCTTAAGTAATAGATCATTCACAGGAGAAAAAAGTAGACTCTCTTAGCCATTTCTGCTATCTCAATATTCATTTTGTCCTTGACGCCTATGATGCTAGAAATTCTCACAATCTAGGTTAAGATCTCAAAAGAGGATA
Organism: Vigna radiata var. radiata; assembly: GCF_000741045.1. NCBI lineage: Eukaryota > Viridiplantae > Streptophyta > Magnoliopsida > Fabales > Fabaceae > Vigna > Vigna radiata. The sequence goes on along the minus strand of NW_014543268.1, from coordinate 1,095,224 downwards.
ATATATCATAGATATGGGATAAACAAGACAAAATTTTAAAGTTATAGAGGAAAATAGCGACTGTAAAATGTTGCTAGACCCAAGGGATACCATGATTGTCAATAACAAAAAGATAGTTAACAGACTGGAGATAAATTACAGCTCATGAGATAGAAACCCTAATATCCTTAGCTGAAACATGCCAGGAGAGAAATCTGCTCAAAATTAAACGTCACTGCCACATACAAGAGATCACTGATTTGTAAATTTTCAAAAGAAAATGGTGCACCTACCTGCACTATTGTTTTGCACATGCTGAAGCTCAGGCCTTCCTTGGGTTCATTGTTGTGGTGCCTTCTACAAGAATAATTTGTTGTTGAAAATGATTCATCTGACTGGGAACTAATACCATTTACTCGAAAATTAAATTTTATATGTACATAGTCATTTTGCACGTTTGACCTCCATATTGCAACACTTCTATCATCTTTATCTCCACTACCACTTTCAAGATAAACTTGAAATATGAGTGTTCCTTTCTCACAAAGGTTCAATAAATAGCCAATCATATGTAAAATTACTTGGAAAGACCTTGCCTCATCACCAGCGACCAGATCAGGCAAAGACTTGTCAACATCAACTTCAAGACCAAAGCCTTTATATATACACAAACACTTGGTAGTGCAAGAAACTTCCCTCATCATTGAATGCAGACTGAAAGGCTTCATCTCCAACCGGAAGTTTCCGTTGTCATTCGTGGAAATCTCCATCACATCATTAATCAATCGTGAGAGTGCATTGCTAACTTTGAAAATTGAGTCAATAACAATCTTCTGTTCTGGCCTTATACTATTATCCTCTTGAAACAGTGAAAGCAAACCCAGGATAGAATGCATTGGCCTCCGCATTCCATGACTCATAACTTTCTCAAACGAGCTCCTTGCCTTCCTGGCCATCATTGCATTCTTCTGGGCCTGTTGCAATGCCCGGTTTTGCTCTGCAAGTTTCTGGCTCATAAGCTGAGACTCTTCCAGAACAGACGCGTGAGACAAGGCCACAGCAACCTGATCAGCAACCACTTCCACTATCTCCATTTCATGGGAGGTCCAAGCCCTGGAGTTTGAATTTGGAAGAACCAAAACCAGTATAGCATAAGATGTCTCAACCATCTCTGGTGTCCCTCCTTTGAAATTGGAAACATGAAGTATCGGCATGCGGATGGCTGCCACGGCACCCGAATCCCCAGATCCACCACCGCGACTTGCAGCTCCGAGTGCAGAATCAGGCCTCAAAATCCACACCCCTTTGCTATTCTTTACGTCCAACACATCTGGATCACTAATAGGAATAGAATTGTGAAAACTACTTGCAGAGTTTGGTTTCAACTCATGTGTCAAAAGCATTTCTCTCCTATCATCATCAGGCATCCAAACTGCACAGTTGTGCAAGTCCAAGGTCTTGGAAAGCTCAACAAGTGTGGTATACAAGATGGTATGCTTATCCAGAGACTTCCTAATCTCACAGGTGAGCATCCTAACGTGCCAACTAGCTTCCTCCTGTTTCTTCATAATCCCAACCTCCTGGCCCAATTCCAACACATTCTGCCTCAAGAAGAGCTCCCTCACTTTGATTTTCAGCAGAAGAGGTATGAGGGTGGGAAAGGAAATGGCAGTGGCACAGGAGACAAGAGCAGTGAGAAACTTAGCAACAGTGAGGGAAAGAAACAACCGGAACGAGTGGGGGCCATAGTAAGTATAGGCATTGAGCAAATGGGTCAATCCACAGAGAACTATGAACGCAATGAATTGAAGGAAGACCAATTTAAAGGGAACATTGGAGCGACTGACAAAATAAAGGAGCTCAAGGGGAATGGAAAAATATGCAATGGCAATGAAAAAGTCACTCACTTTCTGGCAAACCAAGACGTTGTGAATGCTCCAAAGCCCTTCCTCATCACAATTGCAGTGTGAATATTCCACTTCGATAGCAAAGACAGACAGCACCATAACCAACAGCAAGAAAAACAAAAGAAGCACTCCTCTTTCCATGGCGACAAAATAATTAGAGCTACTATTTTCCTTTTTCTACAGCATCCCCAAAGAACATACACCGGAAATTGACACCACAATTGATACACACATTACAACAGATCTAAACTATGTTTAATTTCCCAAAACCCTAACAATTTGGAGTCAGAAATCGAGAAGACAATGAATAAATCAGGACTTGGTGTGCTTTTGGTCAATGATACTAATTGATAAAATAATGCTACCCATCACCGAAAAATCCAATCTTAGGTTTGAAGATTGCTCTTTGTCGAAGGCAGAGAGAAAGAGATGGGCCCCACGCACCTTTACTGAACTGAGCTGAAACTCCCTTCCTCTTACAAACAAACCTTTACCAGTAATAATCATAATAAATCAGGCACTCAATTATTCACTACTGTAACACATCATTTCAAACATTTCTTAATGCATTCATTTTGACTTCTTCAAGATTGCATTCAAAAACTGAAAGTAAAAACAATAATTTAATAATTTGATTTTTAACCTGAAACTAAAATCAAAATATGAAATTATTCATTCTAATTCAAACAAAACAATAACGGATGTGATGAAGACAAAGGTGAAATATATTTTTTTATTTTTAAAATGAAATTAAAATTTATTTAGGTCTTGAACTTTGATATATTTTAATTTTTAAATTTTAAAAAATAAATAGATATAATTATTTATTTAATGATTTTAAGTTTAATTTTTGTATTAATTGAAAAAGTTTTATTTATTTATTTAATTAAACTGTACCAAAATTTAAAACAACCATAAAGTTTTCTTCCTTTAGCTTGCATGTAACATAATCCAGAACTACTCTTATTCTCTGATAGTTCTTTTCTACCTTTATAAAGTCTTGGTTTAGGACCACCTTTTGTTTTACTTGTTCCTCAACAACACTCTATTATAATAGGACTATGAAGGAAAGGGGAAATTAATTTTGAGTGACAAAATGCACTATGAAGAAATGAGAATTTTTTCCATAAAAAGAAAAATGCAATCTTTTCATTACAAAAGAATTTGAAAAATCTTAGAAATTTCAAAGAGATTTTCTTTTTCAAAAATTAAAGATGGTATTTTTCAAATGTTTAATATTTTGCAAATAAAACATGTAACAAATAGGTAATGTTCGAATATATTTATTATTTATGGATAATAAATAAGAGATAACCGATAACTCCGGTTTATAAACTTATTGATGTTAATATCATACTATTCGTACTAACGAATATTTACAAAAAAAAATTAAAATTAAAATAAAAAATTATATTTTATTAAGTTAAATTTAATTAATTTAACTTATATTATATCTTGTGTATTTTTTAATTTTATTTAAAAATTTATAATATATTTTTCTAAATTTCGTAAATATCTACATATTCATGCATTTTTAAAACATTTACAAGTATTTTTTATTGAGTATCCGATCAATTACACAAATAACGGATAATTTTTTTTTACAAAAATCGATATCAAATATTATCTTTGCTCGATCTAACTCATTCTTGTCCTAATTTCAAACTTTCATTTTAAATATTTATTGAGATACGGTCATTAAGTGTTAGAGAAATAATTTTATCTATTTATGGATAAAGATCTTATAAATTTCAAAATTTTTGTATTTAAAAAATTTATTATATAAATTTATATTATTTTAATTAATTATGTTAATTATTCAAATTTCAACATCTAGTGTCTTTAGACACGGGTTAGTATTGCTTTAATAATGACAGTAATAGTAGTAATATTAACTAATTATTTATCATAAAATATAAAAATATAATTGAAATTAATTAGTAATTATTTGTTAAGAATTTTAAAGTTTTAATAATGATACAATATTTATTAACCTAAATTTGAATTACATAAAGTAGATATTGATTGGGCAATATTAGTATTTTTGTTTTTTTAATAAAAAAAATCATAGTTAGTGACTTATGGAACAAAATATCTTATTGAAGCTAATATCTTGTATTTGTGGAAGAAAAGAAGGTAAACATCAAAATTGGGTTTTTTCTAATTTTGTAAAGTGACGATCATGTTGTGCTGTAGCAATGGAACGCAATCATCCACCCAAATATCACTATCAGTAGTCACCACAGATTAAAGTTTGATGTATGCATCATTATATGAAAAAAAAAAATCAATAATGTTACACGTGTCACAAAGATAAAATTTCAAATTTAATTTTAAGATTAAAAATTATTTTTGATGAACGTGATAAAATTTATAAGTTAAGAATTTAATAAATTAAGAATCTATCATGAGCTGGTAGCTTATTAGTTATCAATTAGTTTAAAAACTATTCATTAAAATAAAAGTTGTGGAAAATTTTAAGTAATGACTTAATTAATGGATGTAAAACGAATATAAATATATAAATAAAAATTAAACTAAAATTTCATAAAATAAATTACTTTAAGGTAATTATCAAACGTTTTTTATTTATTAACATAGTTCATAAATTAGTTAACAATTTTTTATCATACCAAAAAAATTAATATCTATATTATAATTTGTTTAGATGAACGATAAAAGATAAAAATAAAATGTATAAAGTGTTTAATATGAGTATATTACTATATAATAATATTTTTTAATTGATACACTTAATACTGAGAAACTTCTCATATTTAGGTTAAATTTTAAAAAATAACTTATTTAGATACAACGTTTTTCAAGAAAAGATGTTTGACCAAATTTATCAGAAATACCTTTTCATTAAAGAAGTGAAAATCTAACTTTTTTTAGTTAAAATAACAATTTTAATAAAGAAAAGCAATATTAATCTTATTAAAATATTTAATGTGATACTAAACTAATTTTTTTAATAAAAATGATAGATTATTATGATGTTTTTAGAAAACTTATATAAATATTGTAAGAAATATTTTTCATCAAGCAAATAAAATAAAATTCAGTTATACAACAATTAATAATGTCCAGTAATTTTGTTTTAATTTATCAAACACTCTCTTAAAGAAAATAAAAAGACAGTAGAATTTGAAGTTAGAAGTATTTTTTAACTGGAAGAATGTTTAATATATAATTTATAAGATAATCATTGAGCCATCCATATTTAATATTCAAAACTGGTGCCATCATTATAGCCGAAAATACCACCACCAACTTTTGTATTAATTTGTTAAAAAGAAACAAATCATATTGGATGTGGAAAAGAAAATTAAATAAAATATTTTTATTGAATAATTAAGCTAAGAGAATATATAAACTCCATTTTTTTTTTAATTTATCTCACTCTATTAATTAAATCGGAAACCCACCTGAATAAATGTAGTTAAAAAAATATGTAAATTAAATCTGATATACATCTGGAAGTGATTCCTAGCTCTTGTATTCTATTCACATGAACTTTGAGACACTTTTCGTATATTGGTAATAAACTATGTTAGAAGATGACATGTTACACACTAGACATTGTTAAACAACTGAAAAGATGTAATAAATAAATAAGGGATCACTGAATCATTACTAAATGACAATGTTATAAAAAGCATCATCAGTACCAAATAACCTTGTAATTAATTAGTTGAACATATTTTTTTTAAAATCATAAATTCCAAAGAAATTACACTACGCATAATGTAGTCTGTACCCTAAAAATCGAAAAAGTTCCATTACATTTACTACATGAGCCTAATGGCCCAGAAGATGAGCAGAGAAAGATAATCAATATTTTCAAAATAGGCTTACTAAATGAAGAAGCATAATATAATAATCATGTAAGCTTTGACAGAATTTGGAAGAATATATCTTAAGAGTGCACCTTGAAAATGAAAGGAAAATATAATCCACAACAGATTAGCTAATCTAGGAAACATATATCTATGATATTTATCCCGGTATGAACTAACAGGCCTGCAAAAATGAAGTAAGCAACCTGATTTATACATACAACACCAGTAAATGAGGCAGAACAATATTTTCAAGGACAAGCATTAGTACTAATTTTCAGAAGCCACGAGCTTTAATGAATGGTGCATACTATAAACGGCATCACGCGACAAAGAGGACAGGTATGTATAGATATCATACATCTATCGCACATTGGTTTATCAAAATCTAAAGCCATATCGAGTTTTCAATCGGGAATTTGCTCATAGCCCCCATTCTCAGGAGACTGGTGCGACCCATGACCTGTCCTTCCTGCAGATAGGAAACCTTATTACACCATAGCGAAACTATTAGAAGGAGCAGGTTAGTCCATACCTGTCAGCTCAAAACTGGAATTTCTTGAATCCGGACGAGCCCAGTCTGTGGACCGGGGAGGCGTCCCCTGCAAACCAAGCTGTTGAATCATGAAATGACTTCCCCCCATGGCTTGATGCTCATCATTTCCGCGGATTGGATTTCCACTGGGAGAGTCGACGGATTGGCGGAAACCTAAACTTGATACTGGTTCACTAACAGGTGGTGGTGGCAACTTACTTGCAGAGGCATCAACTTTTGGGCTAGATTCCTTCTTGTTGTCAATAAAAAATGTTCCAACGATGACCTGTGTAGATTAACCTTTCGTAAAAAATGACTTCCAGGCAGTGGTTGATAGGAATGAAAACAGGAGGTGCAAAATATAATAGTGAAACTTGACGATGTAGATATAAAGTAAGTCTATATGCATACTTTATTCACCGGTTTTCCCTATCAATTTTACTCTTACCAAGCACAACCCTAAATGCCCGTCTCATCTTCCCTTTTTCTCCCTATGAAAAATCTATACATGTAAAATCACATTTGTGTATATTATGTGAAGGCTATAAAAAGAAACTACAGAACAAGCTGGAACATAAGTAGAGAACTGATCACATACAACTTTCTCTCCAACCCCAGTTTTACCTTGAAGCATATGTTAGCAACCTCATGACCGCAACGTACAAACATATCAGCAACAATTACCAAACCTTTCCACTTAATGAGCTTGGTTATATCTAGTGGTACATAATGTCCTAATCATAAATCTTGCTCAATGACACGTAATTTAAATCTAAGTCCACGTTGATGGTTAGGCCTACAATTTTTCAAGGCACAAATTGCATTGATCAAGACAAAGAAAAATAGAATAGGGCCCAGCTCATATTTGCCATCAAAAAGTTCTTCCATAGTTCTTTCTGAAATTACCTGAACTGGACCAGCTGCTTTAAGCGGCCCACCAACTCCACCACCTATGATTTGTCCATCAGTGTTAGATAAACATACACTTAGACCACCAGTTCGAGTTCCAATCTCATTACGGACGTAAGATCCGGTAAGTGAAATAATCTCAAATCGACCCTGATGTCAAAGCAAAGAGTCAAACTTTGATAACTGGAATATGAGCACATGACTACCAAATATAATAAAGCAAAATCCCTTGACAAAAAGAATTAACAATTTTTATTTTCAGCAATTAGCCATGTGCTCATTATGTTGTAGACAATGACTGCTGCTTAACAGTTAATACATTGACAAGTGACAACACGGGAAAAAGATAATACTAACTTAATGCTGACCGGCACTAACTTTAAGTGACCGGTTGTAATCTAATATAGATAGTTTTCATTAAGGTTCCTCATTGTGTCTGTAGTCTTGAAGGCAACTGAAGAATGAAGATCAGTTTTCTTGTAAGAAACTGGTGCAAGAGCTATCTACAGATTCTGAAACCATTTTGCTAAAGCTTCCAATTTAGATCATGAGAAAATTGGTCCATAGAATTTGGGTTTATACAGAAAAGCCATAAGCACACACGTGTACATGAGGAGAAAATAGTATGAGATCAAAAGTAGAATTTTAAATGAACATCTATAATCCAATGTTTTTATTGGCATAATTAAGAAACAAGAGTATTCAGAAAGAAAACCTTCAGAAATTTATGAGAAAAAATGAAGACAAAACACTAGTCTCTTTATTAATAGTAGTTAGAAAAAAAATTCAAATTTGAAAACTCATCCACCTTGTTTGATGACAAGTGAAGAACCTTAAATCAAAGGGAGAGTACATTTTCCTCTCCCGAGTAATGCTTAAATTATACCTTCTTTCCCTCCAATTTTAAAAAATTACACTCTCCATCCACGTCAGAAACATTTTGCACTTCAGCCCATTGACTGATCCTCTTAATGGTGGTAAACAATTATGAATAAGCCTTCTAGTAGGGATGGAAATGGATAAAATTTGAAAAAGGTTATAAAATCCATTCCTACACCACATTTAAAACTAAACCTGCCTCTGAACCCATACCCTCAGAGCCTCACCCATTTTCTACATTCTAATTAAATGGAATATTTTAATTCTGACAAACTAGTAAAATAAAAATGCTATTGTTAATACTGAAAATCAATTATGAAAAATCAACCAAACGAAAACATAAACTAAAAATTATACCCCAAGTTGGATGGAAGAACAACACCTGCTCCCATAATTGGATGAATAATATAAAGCCATGAAAACTTTAGAGAGCAGAATTACAACAAAAGCCTTTAGGGCTTGAGATAAGAATTATATCATGGATAAACTTCAAAATGACAACTTGTGATCATTAAATAAGTAATTAAATATAATATTTCAAATTTTAGGTTTAATATATTAAATGATATGCGTGGGTATGAAATGGAGAGCATATTAAAGTACCCACCCATACTGGCATCTCCACACCTATTCCCATATAACTTTTGCAAGTATTTATACCTGGTCCCAAACCCATTTAGTAGATGAGTTTCCTCCACATCTTTTTGTTAGGATCCAAATACAATTTTAATCTCTCCAAAGTGCATTTTTGCTCTCTGCAACTTTTGGCATCACTGGAAACTAATTTTCCACATGGGACTTTTATGAACGACACAATGTTTACAATATTCCAACTAGTGGCCTAAGAACATCATCCAAAATCTTATTTTATTTGACAGTCAAAATCTTATTTTATTTGACAGTCAAAATCTTATTTTATTTGACAGTAAAAGTTTAAAAATAGTTGCCATTGTCAATAATAAAGAGTGTCACGGAGAGGAAACTATCTTTAAGAGGCTCATTCACATTAAATAACCAAAGTGTAACACAAATCAATAGCTCTAAGGAGGAGAATGTAATTTACCCAACAATAAAATCAAATATATTATAAACAAGATTTTGACCCAAATTGAAAGTTTCCACATTTCCTTTTCCTTTAAAAGATTGTTTAAAGAATATCTGTAAGAATATAACAAATAGATATGATAAAAAAAAGCAACTAATATTTTACCTCATATGTAATGTTGCCTCCTGAGGTTGCTGGCTGGCGAAGAGAGGCATTAGAGATGGAACCAGATGCAGAGAGAATACACATTTCACGCCTACTTTGTTGCATGAATAACATAATTTTCTGGCCAACATCCTATTGAGTGCACAGTTAAACAGTAATCAAAGTAATACACATATAGAAGAAAGTTGAAAAATAAACTGGACAAATGACAAAACATAATAAATTCAAACAACAAGGATGGAGGAAAATTTACTTGTAAAAAGAGTGGTGAACTACAAGGAAAAATTGAATAACATCAGAAAAATACAGAAACTGATAATTTCTCTGAAACAATTTATATGTTGGAAATGCATAAAAAAAGTGTAACTACACTAACTGTAATAGTTCACATGACATCCAAAGGTTAACTGTGGCTACTTGGCACACTTATTGCACCGCACCTAGATCCATTGTAAGCAGGTGCAACTTTGTGAACTTCGGCAAGAGACACAGGATGACTAAGCTGACCCCTAAAAGGCATTATTCCTGAATTGTCCTAGATTGCATCCTCTCACCACATAATCTCAATTACAAGAGACACTGTTACATTATTTATAAAATCTTTGCTCATAAACTCCCTTAGTCACTTAAAACATGATCTGCCATGAAATTACTCTTTGAAAAGACTGAAATCACCACCACGCAAGAAAACCGTGCATGTTGAACAAATCTGAAAGGACTATAAATAGATGGGATGGGGTGGAACAAAACATATGGTAATTAAATACTAATTAGTGGGGTCGTAAACGAGTATAACTATTCAAGCTTGACTGGTTAAATGCTTGATCAAACTGGTTTGCTTAATTAAAGAAACAAAAGCAAACTTACACTTGATATTAAACTCATTTATATACATAATATAAAGTTAAAATTACATATATATCACATCTTGAGCGTGTATTTCTATTTGTATATTATGATCTAGTATTCAATGTTATAATAAATACTAAATTGTAGAAAGTTTAAAGTAATATAAGTTTAAGGAAATTTTCCGCAAAAAGAAAAAATAATTGAATTAAAAACGGGATAAACAAACCACACGCAAGCTTTATTTTTATCTAAACAAATTTAACTCAATCTTCCGGTTAAATTCATTTATATAGATGACCCAAGCATTGTAATCCATTTTTCACAAGGCGAGTCTAAGATTTGTTGTTTGGCTGGACTAGTTTACATTCCTACTAATTAAACTCTTAGGGTAGGAGATACTTAAATGAACATTTTAGTTGGCATATATTAGTGATATATGAGATATAGATTGTCAGGCTGTTTAGTATATAGGTTCAGATGCATGCAACATATAACAAATTATCAATTTAGTCTCTCAAATATTACCTTTTCTCTTAAATAGCCTTTAAGGAAGGAAATTACAAAACTAATCTCTAAGGTATTAAATATCCATCAATTTACTAATGTCCTACGAAGGATTTTTCAATACATAAGAAACTTTATAATGTGATTTCTAATACCTGGGAGAATGCTTATATAATTTGGTCATTTTAGGGACGACTATTAAGGATACGGAGTAACATTTTAGGGCTGAAAGTGATGGGTTATTACTTTCTTTTATAATATAATAACCAAATCGGTTGGGACTTCGTTACAGGTCAGTCACTGTACTTGCCCTGAAGCAAGTAGATGCAGAAATTTAAAATCCACAAGCAATATTCGAAGACTGAAGTATGAATAACGCATACCTCACCAGCAGCAACAGCAATGACATGCGGAGTGAACCCTTGCCCTGCATTGCCTGCATCACCCCATTCACAGCAGAAACATCTAGTTAAAATTCTGCCATCAATCGCGCACTCGGTACCTTAGGTATTTTTGTCAATCCTTAAGCTAAAAGAAACACTTTCATATAACTAAAAAACACTTTTAAACTCGTACGAAACGCCATACTCGCAATCCCAATTCCTAAACATTTTCAAATTAGAACGAAAAAACGAACGCAGAATCCACCAACACAGAGAGAAGCAAAAGCACGAGAGTACGAATACAAAAGAAGAGGAATTAATGAGCGAAATTGAGAAAGGGAAAGCGAACCTAGAGCGAAGGAATGGGATTTCTTAGAAGTGAAAGATGAGGAAGAAGGGAACGTTGGTGAGTGGGGCTTCTTGTCCCCGGAGAACGACTGAGACGAAGCAGTAGCAGCTTTCTTGGCAGCAAGAGCCTGCTCGGGCGTGCCGTACTTCCTCGGGCGGCCCCGCTTCCTCTTGGCCGGTTCGAGCTGGGACGAGACAGCCGAGGCGACGGAGTGAGGGTAGAGTATGTGTGAGGCGTCAGCGTTGGGCAAGAGGCCGTTGGTGGGAGAGGCGGTGGTGGGTGGGGCGGCCTGCGGCGGTGGTTGGGGCTGGTGGTGATGGTGGTGGTGGGGATGGTGGTGGTGGAAGAAGGAGGTGAGTTGGTTGTCATTAGGTTCCATGTTTGGGACAGAAAGATGTGTGTGCTCCCACTGCTCCCACTGCTTTTTTTTTTTTAGATATTTTAATTTATTTTTATAATAAAACAAAAACAGTTTATCTTGTAAGAAGGGCAGTGCTGCAGAGTCTGAATGAACTCAACCCTTTCGATTCACTCTTATTTTTCACCCTTTCCCTCTTCATATTTTCTTATTCTATTTTTCAACCTTTTTTTTTTTTTTTATTTTACTGACAATATTTAAATTAATAACAATTATAATAATAATAATCATATTAAATAAAAAGAAAAAATGGATATTTGAATGGGTGACAAGGAAGTAGTGAGTAGGAGCAGTCACAGACAGTGACACTGACAACCAAATATACAAACCGATAAGGGTTGAGTTGAGCTTCTTCCCAATCCTAGTCACTCAACCAACCTTACCTTCTCTTTCTTTTTTTTTTTTTCCTTTTTTTTTTCTTTTTCCACTCTCTTCCTCTCATATTCTCCCCAAATCTCTTACTCACAAATACACACGACAAACCTTTTTCTTTCCTCTCACAAACATTTTTCTTCACACTTCATTCAAATAAATAATTAATATTTAATAAAAATTAAAATATGACTATAAATAAACTAACAAAATCACATGAGAAAAGAAAAAAAAACAACTTTGATGTTCTAAATAATTACTTGAGAAGAGACGAAACGTGCAATAACACACAATGAATGCAACCTCAACACTATAAATTATTACTAGACATGCTATCATACATAACGGAAAAAGGGAGATTAATTCCATGTATAATTTTCATTATATTCAATGTCTATATTTAAAATTTTGATATAATTTAGTCTCTTAATTTGAAAGAAAAGTGTGATTTAATTTTTTTTAACCAAATTTTATTAAGTTTATTTAATCTTTCAACATATTTCATAATAGTATTTGAATTATTTACATTATTTGATACTTTTTTTTTCAATTTTAATTGAAAAATACATTTGAAATCTTAAATAAATTTAATAAAATTTGATTAAATAATTAATTTCACATAATTTTAAAATAAGAAACTAAATTAATCAAAAGTTCTAAAAAGAAACTACTTCAAATTTTTATTAAAAATTAAGAAATTAAAAATATATTTAATCTTATATTAAATTACAAATCCAATTTAATAATTAGAATGTAAAAGAAATAGTTTGATAATGAATATGATAAACTTATTTAAAATGTGTTTTGAAATAAATAATAAAAAAAAAAAGATTTTAGTGAGGGTAAATTCTTAATAGGAGAAAAGTTGTAGTTGGTTTTTGAAATGCAATAAGAAGATTTTAGTATCGAGAAATCTGTGGCAGTATGGAAGAAAGATTTTAGAAGTCTTGACTTTAAAAAGGGTTATCTAGAAGGCAAGATTGGACGTGTGTGGGATTGCGTTGGATTGTGCTATGGGTTTGTGAACAGGGAGACATCATCAATGAATTGGAATACTATGTAATTCTGCAACATCTCACATTGTGGGTAACTAATACTTTATCTCAGATTAATGTTTTATATGCACATTATTAATCAACAAAAACTTTATCAAACAAACACATTCAGATGGTAGAATGAATAAGTTTTTTCGTAAACTAAAATCAATTTAATTTTATAAATTAATTTCATTTAACAAATTATATTGTAAACAATTTCATTATTCTCAATTGACATATTAAGCATAATCTCACAAAAGCAATCACATGTTAGTGGGCACAGATAAAAGAATCTCTTCTGAGAAATGATCAAGAAGTGCAATGGCTGATGCATCTATGCACTCATGTAATGAAAAGCCAACAAACACAAGATAGGCACCAGAGATGCAAAATAAGCATTCAATATAATTTCAAACCCCTTTTCACTTCTTGCATAATATTGACTTGATCATGTGTTAATGTAAATTGGAAAGTTTATGAAAGAACCCATCTGATATTTCAATTCATTTGACTGTTTTTTTACTTGCAATATCCAAATTTTAGATAAACTTTGTGTATAAAAATTAAAACTCCAGTCAAACCTATTATATAGTAAATATAATTCAACCACAATGTCATCACAATTTTTGAACCAGCTGAATCATTACTTGGAAGTCTGATGGTTTAGATTACTTTTTTTTTAGATTTTGCTAAAAAAAAGTTAAATAAAACCGCAATCAAACAGGATGAAATGATTTTTTTTTCCAGCATTTAAGTGTCAGCTGAAGATACCTTAAGAAAATAGTACCGAAAGCAAAGAATGCTCAATTTATGGTATAAAAAAATCTCTTAATTTTAAATAATATATTGTTTAATATTTAATAATTTATTTTCCCAAAACCCTGACAAAAATTCTTCCCCTCACTGTTGACAGGTATAGCTGTAGCATCAGGTGGGAAATGTGGCTTTTAAAATATTCCCTAAAATAATCAGACTTTTTATGCTCCCCAACAGAGAACAAAACATTAAAAGTGGCAAAAACGACTAGTTAGATTTCTCAATCTCTCCACTCCACGGTTGAGGGTTATAACCATTTAGGCTATATAAACTGGCAGTTCAGACTTTATTCAGCCTAATTTAAGCACAACACAGAAGAAACTAGGACAGGCAAAAAGTTCAAAATATAACTCGAAATCAATTACATTGTAATCCAAGAAGCAAGCAAAATTCTGTGCGAAATCAGAATAACTTGATAAGAAAGCAACACCATTTTACACATAGGTCACAACTTATGTAAACTGAAGAGGTGATTACAAGTTATAACGATATCCCCTATAACCAAAATCCACCCATTGTCACTTACCACCACCAACAACAACAATGGTCTAATCTCAGTAGCTGAGATTGGGATACATCAATAATATGATACCATGGAGGTTCGGTTAAAAACCAAATTCCCAAAAATCTTACTCACAATCAGTAGTAGTCACTTCCACTGAAAAAAGAACACTTCGGAAAATTTTCAAACCAGGTTACCCACAAGAATTGTGAGTTTCAACGTGGAAGCTTTAGAGCCCATCTTTCGGAGATTCATTGTCAGTTGTTTCTTTGGTAGATACCGTTGCCAAGACATGTGAGCTTTTGATTTCTTCTAACTGGGAAGACAAATAACACGTATATGGTGAATAAACCCTAACATCAGTCAAACCGAAAAATAAACCCAACAAATTCAAGAGAATAATGGAATACTTTAATAGTATCAGAGGCCAAAATTACCAAATTTTGGATTAGAAGTTTAGTATTTTCTTTTGGTTTATGGGATCTTTAATATTTTACATAAGAATAACGTTGATCCGAGAGTCATAATCCACTTATACGGAGATCAATCATCATAGGTGGAAAGTTAACATACTTAAGAATACATCTAACGGAAGCCCAGATTTTGGAGAATCATTTCCATCCTTTTCAGTGGCATGGCATGCGAGGGAACACACAATAATTAACTTGACCAACAAGTTGTCAGTGGAATGAATGGACGAAAGCAAATTATATAGGATTGCACATTAATTTGTCTTTGAAACTGTTAGGATAATATGCTTATACATGTATGTGTGTGTATATATATATATAATAATTTAGCAGATTTAGTAGGCTGAAAATCTGATTGACAGGTTGTATTAAATTGTATTTATATGAGGTGTCTCCGGCAGGAAAGTACACAACTTTGCCCTCGTGCTCTCTAAGTTTAACACGGTATCAACCTAGGTTACAATCCTAGAGCTTAGCATACGTTCTTTGTTCTTGTTTTCTCACCCTAGTCCAAGTTTCTGGATCTTTTTTGTTTTCCAGACAAGTTGTTCTAGGTTATCCGTTTCCCTGTCCTGATTACCCTCTAGTTGTATTTTGTTTCCTTTGAACTACATCCATGTCTATGAAAAATATATGATGTTTTATCAGTTTGCCTTAATGCCAAAAATTACTCGGTATGGGAGTTCCAATCCCAAATATTTGTCAGAGAAAAATATTTGTTGGGGCATGTTGGTTGTAGCACACCTCTCTGACAAAATCCAACATAAGGTTGACTATGCCGAATGGAGTGTTAAAGATTCTGGCATGGATCCTAGCTTCCGTGGATCCCAGAATTGTTCTCAACAGTCGTCTTTATGAGACTACAGCGACGATGAGGGCACTTGAAGAAAGACTATAATGAAACCAATGCAGCTCGATGATTCCAGCTTGAATGTTAGATAGCTATCTTTAATTAGTAGTCTCTCCATGTGTAACTTTTACTCTCAATTCATCAATCTTTGGGCTGGATATACTGATATAAGTTATGAAAACTTGACATCTCATAGTTTTAAGTTCAGTCTAAGCAATTCATGAAACTACTAAACGACATCAATCTCCTTTTGAAATTGTGATCTGACCTATCCGAGGTCATCACTGGATGCATGTCTCAATGATTTGTTACGTGAAGAACAATGTGGTTGTTCAATGTTTTTGTTGCAAGAAGTTTGGACATAATGCACCAAACTGACAACACAATCTGTTGTTGACCGTGTTTCTTGGGTATTCTCCTTGCCAAAAGGGTTTTCTATGTTATGATTCAGGTCTCTAGAAATGGCATCTTCCAAGAAAATACATTTTTCCAATTTTGCAACACATCATGACTCTCTCCAATTTCTACTTTTCCATTGTTTTCTAACTCTTTGGCAGGTCAATCATCATCTAAACCTTGCTTGGTCAACTAAAGACGAAGTGTTGCGACTCAAAATCAGGAAACAAAATCCCATGGGGCCTCTAAAAGTAATTCCTTGGTTGCTGACGGAACCAGATCCATCTCCATCGTGACACGGTTTGCATGTTCCTAAGCCCACAAATGGGTACTATAAATTCCTTAACAGCAAAATTATCACACATTCTTATTCCTTCTCATCAACAGGCCATGGAGAATGAATGTTGGTTAAAGGCTGTTGAAACTGAACTTCTTGACTTAGACGAAGCTCAAACATAGGATTTAGTATCATTGATGCCTGTGAATCCACAAACACCAATTTGAGGGGGTGTAAATAGCATTAATGGACAAAAACTAATATATGGGATTGTACATGTATTTGTATTTATACCTATTATTCTCATCTCTTAATAGAATAATGTTAGCTTGTATATACAGCAGTTTAGCAGATTTACTGTGCTGAAAATCAGATTGACAACTTATAATGAAATTGTATTTGTATGAGATTTAGACAGCAGAAGAAAGCAAAGTTTTGCCTCATGCTCTGAGTTTAACACCAGTACGTGCATGCACAGTTCTGCCAGCATACGTATGAGAGAGTATAAAGAGAGAGGGCCTTTTTTATGCTGAGAATGAGATGAGTACATATTGATAATTAAATCTTATCAAAAATAGTAAGAACAAGACACAAAAATCACGTAACTTCTTCAAAGTCATGCTATTATTAGTAACTTTTAATATTAATTGTCCATATATACAAAAATGATTACAATTGCGTGCCCGAAAGGAGCTGTTACTGTTGATCATTCAGTCAAAGTGGATGGTAAAAATTGGTTTTAACTTTCACGTAAAACAATCTTATCCACAAGAGGAGCTATGTTCTCTTCTACCAGTCTCCGACCTCCGTCCCTTCTATACAGGTCCATAGCTCTTTTCCAATCCATATTTTCCCCTTACTTTGTCTCCTACATTACCTTTAATGAACCTAAAATAACCCAGTTCCCTAACCACACAAGACATTATTATCCATCATAACCAACATTTCAAGTCCATATTCTTGTTGCTAATCAAGAGTTCCACTTTTTTTATCACATGCTTTATACACAGTAAATTATCCATTTCACCAGCCATCATGAATCCTAACATCTACAACCCTGTACATTACAAGTATAACTGTGGCTGGATAGACTTCTAATAAACACTAAAAGAAAAAGGAAATAAAGTCGTAAAATGAACTAATCTTCTCCCTTAAAATCACCTTATGTATTTCAATTTTTGTTCAAACCCACTAATCAACTTATCACAGACTACATTTTAACATATTTACCAATTAACTTAATAGCATTGTGTAATTAATTATTAATTACACTTCGTTAAACGAAGACAATATTACATATTCCCAGTAACTGTCTAGAAGGGTAAAAATTAAAAATGATAAATAATAATAATAATAATAATAATAATAAACCTCTTTGCAGGTTCTCTGGTGCGCTGCCAACAGCTCGTTGTATTTGATTTGCAGATCGGAGAATTCGGCCTGCAATTTTTCATACTCGGAGATGGAAGGACAGCTCAGCTTCTGTTGAATGAACCTGCAAAGAGAAACGTGTGTGTCACACGTGTAGAGTCAGAAATGAGAATGGGAAGTGAAGAAGTGAACATACTCAACGGCAGAAGAAGGCTTGTCGTTTTGCTCGTACAAAGCAACGAGAACTTCAACATCGCCAAATTGGGAAGAAAGAAAGAAACAAGAATTGTTAATTAACAGAACAATTAGTTTGAAAAACGCAGAGAGGAATATGAGAATGGGAAAGAAACCTTTGGTGAGAGCATCCACAGCTCCACTTGTTTCCAGATATTTTCTAAAAGCTTCCTTCTTCGCTTCTTTTTCCTACAATCAATTGATTATAACGATTACAGTGTGAGATTCATTGATATTGATTTTGATTAAGCGAGACAAAGAAAATGATGAAATTTGGAACCTCTTTGTATCGCATCATCATCTGTTTAGATCGACACCCAATGATTCTATTCTTTGCTTTGCCACTCACCCGATCTGCGTCCACTCTTCATACTCATTAAATAGTTCTATTTCCTGGTGGTTTAATGGAGTAAAATAATCTTAAGTCTTTTTTTTTTTTAATTTATTTAACAAGTCTTGTTTATTGTGTGTTAACAAAATAATGCAAGAAAATATATTGTTACGATGTTTCTTTCGTTAGGTGAGAAAAAAATGTAAAACTTATGAAATTTAATTCATACTTATCTAAGTCTATATTACTTATATTTAAATGTATTTATTTCAATTTTATATTTATATTTTTAGTTAAATTCATTCTCTTTGTATTAATTAGATTCTGATAGGTTAAAAAGAGCTTTAAGATTAGAAGAAAAAAAAAGTAAAATAGTTAATTTGAACTTGAGTCAGACCTAGCTAAATCAATATTAGATAGAATTGGGCTTAAATTAAGTGAAGTTATCAAATCATAATAGATTTATTAAGTTAAGTTGGTCTAAAATTAATGTCTAAATTAACCATTATTTAAGTTAAATTGAATTTATTTGAACATGACATGGATAATATTAAGATGAACTTGAAGTAAGTCATCCTTAGACAAATATTAAATTGAATTAACTTGTGATAAAGATCAAGAGTGAGATTAAACACTTAAGTTAAGTTTGATTACTTAGTCCGATATTGGATCAAGTCAACCTCGTCCTAAGTCGAGGGAACCGGTGTAACCTAAGTCGAATGAAGTAGGCATAGAACAAATCTAGTTGAGTTTACCTGTGATGAGAACAAATCAAGTCAATGCAAAGTCAGAACAAATTGAGTTAATTTAAGATAAAGACAATTTGATTCAACCAAAATCTAGGTTGAGTCGAATCAAGTCACTCTAAACCAAATATAAATTGAGTTGTATTCACCTAATTAAGTTTAGTTAAATTTAAGTAAGACAGAGACAAATTGAATCAAGTTAAATAAAATTAAATTTAGTTTTGTGTTGTATTACATTGATTCAAAATTATATCAAACTAAATAAGATTAATCCACATCAAATTTATTGGATGAATTCCATATTAAATTTAATCTTATTAACAAAGTAAATTTAACCACATCAAATTTAATTTAAAAACATATATAGTTAAAATAAATATGAAGTATAAGTTTAATATATTTTATTGAATCTTAATTAAATCTAAAACCCCGATACATAATCTCTCATGATTTTTAATTTATAACTTTTTATTCAAGTAGTTTATAAAATAAAATTCATTTAAGATAATCTTAGAATTAGAAGTACAATAATTCTATACTCTCAAAAGTTTTCATGAAAAATAGTTCCTACTTTTTAAATAACATAGAGCTTTATAGATGTTTTTTCTTATTAAACTCAATATTTCGGAGTTTAAAAAACTAATTAATCAAAAGTAAAGGAATATCCGAAAGCACAAAAAAAAATTTAAGACTACGAGAATTACTTAGATAATATCATACCTAAACAATTACTTCAGAAAAAAAAAAACTGATATTTCTGTCCCTTTTCCAGTGTCTTGTTTTCACGCCGTTTTTATTTTGGCTTTTATTGTTTTTCTTTTGAACGAAAAGCCGAGTGTTGGTGTCTGAAGGGCCGGATTTTATCTCTAGAACAAATTTACTACTATTTATGTCGAGTTGAGATGATCACGCGTCAATGAAACAAATATACACATCATTAATATTATTTTTTAAGATAACTGTTAACAAACAAATTTATGTATGATGTATGATAATTTATGATTGAATTTTATGTCGCCATTGTATATTCCTATAGAAAGTACTTTCAGAAATTATATTTAAATAATTTAGTTTAACTTCCTTAATTCTTGATTCGTTATCTGAGTTGAATTGAGATGTGGACAAAGTCACTTTCATTTTCACACACCAAGACAGTTGTTAGATCTCATTGTTTCGGTTGAGAGGTGCTGACGATGCAATCTGCACAATAGGTAGTTGATTTGTAAAAGATAATTTCATCCTCAACGCTCAAGTTAAATATGTTTCTCAATAAAATTTTAATGTTATTTTGAAAAACGATAATGATATTTAGACAACATTTTTTTGACAACATTTGAATATTGATTACGTGTCAATCTGTGATTGGTTGTAAATTATTCCATAATCAATAATAATAATCATAAACACTATTATGGAGTAATTTATGACCAATCACAGATTGACACGTAATCAATGTTTAAATGTTGTCAAAAAAATGTTATCTAAATATCATTATCCTTTGAAAAAAAAATGTCTTTATCTAGACATTAATAACATATTTATAGAGTTTATAACAATTAGATTTATTAATTAACCATTAATGTCATATAAACAATCAAACTTATTAATTGATCATTAATACTTTTAATATTCTTGTTAACTATCTATAAACTACCATTGTATTATTTAATTAGTCTTTAATTATCTAAAACAATTGTCTCGACCGATTGGTTAATAAGTTGACTCTCTGATTGGGGACCTGCATATTTCATATAATACCCTCACATTTTTAATTCACATTTCAAAGTGGGAATCTCACAGCTTGGTTCCCTTACAAACAAAACCATCTCATCACTGTTGAGTCGTACCTACCGTCCTGTAGCTCAGTAGCTCCTTCAACTAGACATGTCACAATACAGCATGCTGCACAAAAATAATCACCACGCCATCACCACGCTCGATTCTAGTAAATAATTACTCGGCGAGATAAAAGCTCCATTGCACCATTCCCATTTTACTTCATACACATGGATAGAGAGAATGTTTTCTCTTTGGCATTTACAACGTAATAACTTTCTATAACGAAACTAATCTACCCAACCACTACTGAAAGTTTTGTGAAGTTTTGTTGAGTAATATATAGGTAAATGATAAGATCTCAAGTTCACTTCCATTTGCTGATAACGAATTATTGAAAAGAAAATTTCACATACAAAGAACTAAAAAGAATACCAAAATTACAAGTTGATCAAAACATAACATTTTTGTTTTCTTAATGTAAGATGACAAATTGCAGTAGGGCCGTGCGACATATCAAAATGAAACAAGTGTTGATTTCGATTATACGGCCCCAAAAATTGCTGAAGATTAAAGCTCCTACCTACTCCGTCTTTTGATAGTGATGAAGGCAGAATAATAATAATTTCATACAGTGATACTTGCTCAATGAAACGGATACATGGATTTCACCATTATTATTACATCTAGTGTGATCAGCTTCCTATTGAGAATGCTTAAATCAAGGTTTGATAAAAAAAAAAATCTAGAAGAATTTACTCAGTATAAAAATCCACACATGAACAACTGATGCGTTTGCCATTATACAACAATGGTGAGGTTTGAACCTATATTATCTGTACTTGTGTAATTCCCAAATAGATTGCACCAAAAAGTGCCCTTATTTGGGCGTTCCGAAAGAAGCAAAGCTATCTTTCATTGACAGGGTACAAAAATGTTTTGTTTTTCTTTTTGCATAATATAAAATGGAATATCATTGATAGTGATTTAGACCCAGTACATAACAATGACATCCTGAAGAGATTAGAAAGTCCGCGAGTATTTCCTAATTTCATACATGATTGAAGATATGGAAACAAGATCCTTGTTCAATGCAGATCCACCGACGATCCTCTTAATGCAATCCGAGAGTCTTGTGTAATAGAGCAATAATTGAGTCAACGCAGCCCTTAAGATCTCCATACCGCACAAGAAGTTGCTGAAAGAAGTAATAACGTCTTTATGCATCAGCTCGATTGCAGCCTTCCACCTACTCGCAAAATCCTTCACTAGGGGCTCGACTTCGGCGACAGTTATAGGTTTATCTGGACTTGATGTTGGGTCCTCGGCTGACAAATTACACACAATCAAACCCGTATTTTTCAAAAGAGAGAACATAATCAATACGTGTCCTTGTTGTGATACTTACAAGCTTTAGACTTTACAAACTTGATCAAACCATTAAAATGTTCTTGAAGCAGTTCTTCCTACAAGGAATGAAGAGAACAGTAAGAATAACCACGAGAACAACGAAAATTATATTATATTTGTTTAGTATAATCTATCGTATACCTTCCCTTTCTTTAATATGAAAGGTTTATTAAATTTATAAGTCCTTTCTCCAATTTGGAGATCGCATAAATGGTTTTTAAACTTTTCTCACAACAAATTGAGTTCTCGTGAAATGAATGGTGACGCGACTTAGTGGGTTTGTGTTATTTGAAAGTCATTATCGCAAATTTAGGACATAAAACACTAGAAAATTCTAGGTGGGGCATAACATGTGAACATCATATGCCAAAAGAAACAAGAATGTGAATATATAGCAACAGAAAATTGATGCACTCGTATATTCCCAGAACTATGATTATATTGAAACTATATATACAGGAAATTGATTGTAGTTACCACAAATATTGTTGTATTGCTCTTCAGTAGTTCTTCAAAGTGCATTTGAATCTTTCCACCTTCAGGTCCTGCTTCCTGGAATCAAGAAAGTGGGAAAGCTTCGGTTACCAAAAGTCAGAAAACAACTTATCTGAGTATGAAAACCACATCTATTGTCTCACCCTTTCTTATTGATGCAAATATAAATAGTTATTTGACAGAATCCTACCTTCAAAACTGTAATTGTCATATCATAGTTGTTTATAAGAAACACGGTTTGTAATTTTTGTTTTGTGAAGTTCTTCGCAAGCTTGATAAGTAAGTCATCAACAGCCATTCTAAGTCGTTCCAAATTCAAATCAAGCTGCAATTGATCAGAGGATATATTATATTAGAATTTTACAGAAGAAAACTTGGTGACTATTAATCTATCATACTAACCTGACCATCTCCACATTCAGTGTTTAAGTGGATAAGAGAAGCAGTAAACTCAGCATATCGCCTCATGACATAGTGAGGATGAACATCGTCTTCCCATAATGTCTTTACATTTGCATTACGCAAGCTGTTGAGGTGCATGTCAAATACCAATTTAAATCTAGGCCACAAGGATATATTGACCTGCACAAAATAAAATTAGCTTCATCATGGGTCGATACAGAGTAAATTCTAAATGATACGCGGGCACATTATCTTTTAGCAATATTCCTTACAGCCATTAATAATGTAGTCCATCTAAATCTACTGGTAATTACCAACTATGAGCCAGTGGCATGTGAGAGAAGGATATCAGAAACCAAAAAAGTGTATATAATTAGTAGATATAAAAAAGAAAAGGGTGAGAAAGAAGTTGAATTGGGGGCTTCATAAAAAGAAAAGGGCGAGAAGGAAGTTGAATTGGGGGCTTCATAAAAAGTAAATACCCTCCACACGTTGCTTCAAATATTTGCCAATTAAAAAAAATTACATATACAAAAAAGTGATTTGCATTATGTAGCAGAAAATAAACTAGTAAGACAATATTTGCTGCATCCGGCAAATACAATCAATCTTAAAGTTTGCAAAGGCTAGGAAACAATCTATATATATTATAATAAAAATGAACATTATCGTAAATGAAAACAAAGGGAAAATGTGGTCAGAGTTGAGTTTTCCTGTCATCAACTAATGCAATCATATTTAAGAAAAAACGACCCCAGTGGGCAAGTGTCAATCACATTTTACTTTCTTTTTTACATCTATTGTTATTTTAACAAGAATAACATCCCAGTAACTCTAATGCTTAAATAGCATACGAAGCTAGACTCACATTTCAATTAGTACTAAAGCTATTCCCAAATATAGAAGTCCAATCATTTAAGTATAAGTTATATGGCTTCCCAGTTTAAACACTCTTAAGAGAAGGCTATCTTGTATAAGTCCATAAATAGAAAGCCGACCTTGTCTAAATATGAATCCAGGCATGGAATCCGTCTCCGAGACATGATGAGCTGAAATTGAAAAAGTCATAGACATTAAATATACAAGTAAAATCTCCAAGTGCACCACCATCTGCTAAAACATGAGAATACTAAAATTTATTCAGGCCATTGCTATATTTTTTAACAAAGCTTATTTCTACGTATGTTTCATGTGCTGAAATGGTTTAAGAGTGGAGAGTCATAAACATTCTCATGCTGTAGAAAAGACCATTCCAATATTATTCATTCATATGGTAGTTTCTTCTTAAATGATATTCCAAGCCCCCAAACTATCGAGTGAATCCTCTTTCAGTTTGCTTGGGGTCAAATGTTTCAAGAATTAATTTGATTTATAAATGAATACCTTTGTGTATAGTTATGATATATAACATTGATTTTATTTAGAAAACCGTTTTTTTTTTTTTGTGTAGTTGTGTACGAATATAAATCCACTCATTTTTAATAATTGAATTGATATTTTTTTGCACTTATTAATTTAGTCAGTTTAAGTAAACTGCTAACACAAAGTCAATTCGTAATTCATTTTATGATTAATGCATTCCAAACGTGGAATTTGATTTGTAAATAAATTCAAACCCTTTTTTATATAAAGAATTTCAAACATAAGCATTAATTCATAAATTAGATCTAATAAAACTATTTGTAAATTTTTTATTTGAAGCACAACCTTCCAGAATTTCAGGAGGGGGGTTAAGATTCAGAATCAGATTCCTGTAAATTGGAATAAAAATGCAAAAACAGTTAACAATCATCCACTGAGATTACATTTACTTATCCCAAAACTGTCTAATTAGCATCAGTATGGTGTTTCCTTAGGCACGTTCTTTTCAACCAGAGAAAAAATCAGAGGCTTACAAAATAAAGCATTACCTGATGCTTGTGTATTATTTGAATCATAAGCATGAGCCCAATAGCATCATAACAATTTGGAAGTACTGAATTGAAGTGCTCATCAATGACACCAAATGGACCTGAAAATACCAAAGAGCAAATCATAAGGATCTTCTTGAAAACATAATTCTAAAATGAAATGAGATTCAACACTAAAGTGATCTAGTAGTTTTTATACAAGTAAATATATACCAAAATGAATTAAACAACTGTCCTTTATATATTCAAATCATTACAAAACCACCAAAGGTCCAAGTACACGAACTGAATGAAGCCATCATGTTCTCTATAACTACTTCATCCAATTATTAGGCTGTGTATCATCTACTGATTCTTCAAACAAGGGCCTTTATCAGTCTTCTCCCCACACGCCTAAACCGTATCATATGTATGTCATTTTACCTTCTTTCCCTCACTTGATGCCACTCTAACTTTCAATACAACATGAATTTTCCTTGCCTTAACTTTTATTGTATGATCAATTATATAACGCAACATCCACATCTTTGCAACCCTTCTGCTTTTATTGGCACTTTATCACCCAAAATTAAGAACCATACAGCATGGTTGTTCTTATGATGATTGTGAAGTAATATTTTCCTTTCAGCTTAAGAGACACCTTTCAATCACAAATAAAACCCAAAACATCCCTTCATTTCATCTACCTAAGTACGAAGTCTATGATTTACATCTCTATTTCTGCATCACATTGTATGGAGATCCAATATACTTAAACTGTCTGGCTTGTGGCATGATATATCTCCAATTATTAAATGGTCATTTTCTAGCGTAGTTTTATTATATTCAAATTATAATACAGACATTTAATTCATTTTCAGCACTAAATGTTTTTTTAGGAAACAAGAAAATTCATTGATTTAGGGCTTAATTTTTCGTTCATAAAAAATCACTTTTTGGTTTTCAACGCTAAAAGTAATCAGTTATATTACACAGCTCTCATCCATGTTTCTTGATGTTCTAATACCACTTTTGAAATTATGTTTACTTATATATGACCACTGCTGGTGATACATCCCTACCTGTTTTTAAGAAGTTAATTTAGCATATTGCAACCTCTAATTTGTTATTTATACACTCTCACAGTTGTAACTTGCTAGACCCTTCTTCAGACAAGCAATAATATAATAGTAGCAATCCTCGTGTTTGTGTGTGAAAGAGAGAGAGAGAGAGACAACTCTTGGTTATTGTGAGTGAGAACATTTAACTACAATGGTTAGATTAAAATTAATAGCTCTGGTCATTTATTTAATTTCAAGTTCTAAGTGATCTTTTAAAAATCTCATACGTACTTTAATTAAAAAGAAAGAAAATCACAAGGGATTTAAAATTTAATATGTAAACCATTAATTTTAAACTAATAGTTGTAACTAAAGATTTATATAATCTTATTTCTCGTGGTAGCTTAGAGTTCTCATTTTGGACACGCTCCTTACACACATCAAAGAGACAATGAATCCAGCAGTGTTAATTTTCCTCTCAAGCACACTATACACGTACACCACATGTACAAGGAATCCAACAATGTTGATCTCCCTCTCACACTACGTATACACCATGTGACTTATGAATTCAACAATGTTCATCTCACATACAAATAAGCTAGAAGTCTTATTCTTTATTTTTTAAGTGAAGAAAACTCCTCACAATAATCAAGACGTTCCAGAAAAAAAATACCTGAAAAAATTTCATAAAATATAGATTCTTCTCCAAAGAAATCATCACAGAAATTATATCTGCAGATGAAAGAAAATAATGTCAATATGCATAACAGTAGGGACTTTATGTTATGATGATAATATAACAAGACATAGTGAACTTTTAGAGTACTCTGAAGTAGCAGTATCCATAAGCAGTTTCTGCAAGCTCCTGAACAGTTGCTCATATGGGTATTTAATGGAGCTTGCTTCAGCTATATGAGGAATTAACGCAGGTTCATCAATTTCCTGTAAAAAGTGTAACAAACGAAATGTTATCGAAAAGTCTGCAAATCAGTGCAGATTTGTTAAACAATACATCAATTTTTATTAAGCCAAACAACCCTCAATAAGGACTTAATATTACAACAAAGGAATACCAATGGTATTCAAATTGGATCAGGCTCTTGTACCATATTAGTCAGAGTGGAAATTAATGGGTGACCCAAAATAAAAAAAAAACCGATAGATTCTAATATCATGATAGAAATGGACTGAATATAACTCCAACGCAAAAGCTAGCTTAAGAAAAGAGTTTCCCAGACCTTATTAGAGTATTTTGGCATTATTCCTGGTAGATCTTAAAAACATGCTTTCCAGTATTATATGAATGTAATTGCATCAAACTATCAAAGTAACATATAACTCAGCATTATTGCTTTATAAAATCATTAATAGGTCAAAAACTCTTGAAATACAACTTGCTAAAAAGCAAACTTTCTTTCTTTTCTAACAGTTATATTTCCTGGGTTTAACTAGCCTCCATTCCTTGAAGAAACTATTAACATGAATAATAATAGAATTAGATTAAATAAACACATGGATTTTAGGCCAATCTAATCAGTGATCAAAAAGCAAAATCACAAGCAAGGATTTCCTTTTTTCTGGACAGAGTCGTACCTTCAATATATTAATCCTATCCCCAAGTGCAAATACTGCAGATCGATTCTTCAGTGGTTCCCTTGCTCTTGTGAATAGACCACTGCTTCTTGTCTCTACACCAATTAAATCATTATATGTTGCTATATCCAATTGCAATTTCTCCAATGCTTGTATATAAGCACGAAAATGAGCACTAAGAACCTGCAAACATTCAGCAGCACCATTAGTGTTTTTCTTGAAGTTATCTAACGTTATTCTGGGGTGCATTTGGAAGAGCTTTTGGGCTTGTGATAGTTGCTTATGACCTTCCTATGACCTCATTGTAGCCTTGTCCAATAAAATTTGTGGAGAAACTAATAAGAATAAGCTTATTTGGCTTGTTACTATGCCAAATCAGAGCTACCTAATGTCTTCAATGCAATCATATACATATCTCAATGTAAACCCAATTTATGAAAAATAAATGTATTTCTGATCTGCTGGGCTCGGGCTTCCTTCATTATTGAACCTAGATTTAGGTAGAATGCAAATCATACAAAAGAAGGTTTTTTCAACAGATTACAAAAGTGGCTTAGGTTACGAAATACTAAGCTTACCAAAATGTCTTGATGACTCATGGGCCATTATCTTGATGAAAATTCAATAAAGCAAACAAAAACTATGCTTTGGACTAAGACTAGAAAAAATGACAAACACCCAGAAGCAACTGGACCTTTTCTACTCCAAATACCAATATTTTCTATTTTTAACAGTTACCTTATTCATTGTATCAATGTACGCAGCACGAACTTCATTATATATTTCCTTTCCGTGTTCCTTGAGGAAGGTAACAACATACCTACACATTTATACATCCATTTGTTAGATTACCAGAGAACCAGAAGCTCTAAACAATACCACAAGTGAGTCCACAATTTAAAGGTGGTAAAGAAGTGAAGTATAGATTAGAATATTTCACAGCCTTCCAATGTTAGCAGGCAACATAAAACTTTCGTAAATGAAGGCAAGGTGGCAACCACAACCTTTGATTTAATACTTCATGGATAAAATCTTCAAGATCACCACAAACAATAAGAAAAACTTACTTGTATTTTAAAAGAACATTTTGTTGAAGTATTTGGATATTGGTTTTGGGTTTTCTCAGTGCATAAAGTTTCTGAACAATGAAATCAAACACCTACAGACGAAATTTTGTATTAGTTAATTTTTACCTAATAAATGGCCTACCAAATACAAAGAAAAATGAGCTATAAAAAAATATTATTCTTATTATTTTAGGTAACCTTTGAAACTGCTTTCTGCCTGAGCTTCTCAAGCTCAGGTTGAACATCTTTTAAAGCTTTTGAAGCTTTAACCAATGGATCTACTTCTATAAACTTCAGTTTTTTACTGAGAATCTCTAGTGTTCTCATATATTCTTCATTGACCTGAAAAGAAGTCCAAAGAGTACAAGTCTACTTAAAAGATTATATAACAATAACGTGGAAATACAATGAAAGAAATTATAAACTTAGGTACTGAGTCATCCGAATGAAAATAAAAAACATAGACAAGACAATGGAATTGAAATAAATTAACTCTACGACAAAAAATCAAAGCAAACCCAGACGATGTATCTCAGTGAAATATATTAACTATCAATCTATGCATTATATTAAAATTCAATATAATCATTGTACAATTTTTAAATGTTTCTATGGCTACCTATGTGCAGATATGTCAAAATTAACAAAGCTAATCAAGACTCAAGCTACAAGTTTCCCAAAAATATGAATAGAATTACCAAAGCTACTAAAGATATTGTGCCTGTAGCATAATAATGACAAAAGTGACCAATGATGTGAACAGTCAACGTCAAAAGTAAAACACCTGAGAGATTCTGAATTAGAATATTGTTTTTTAAGTCCTAAAAACTGAGATGGATGTAAAATGCAAACTAGTACAATACTATATAAAAATAAACATATATTTTCACACCACCAAAGGCATCTTATGCAATATTGGTAGAGAGCGTTGGGGCATGGAAAAAATATAAATACCTCTCCATCAACAAGAATATCAACCATCCTTGGAGGCACAATTATGTCCTCCACAAACTTAGCCAATTTGGATTCAGCAACCTGTTGGATGATACAAAAAAAACCTTAACACAAGTAGAGATTGATAAAAAAAGGTCTAACTTATCTGGGGTGTAAGGAGAAGAGACAAAAATGCAGAAAGGTAATGGACAAACATTATAAGATATCAAAGTGTTCATTTTGGAGAAGATTGCTTCCCCGGTCAAAAAGACTTAGTTACAAATTGGGTTTGGTTGAATTATTATTAAGAAAGGCCAAAAGGGTGTTATGATACATTAGTGAACAACTATGAAATTTATTTCGTTTAAATTAAACATTCATACCTTGCGATTCTTAAGTCTCAAACTCATATCCATAGATTTCTCCTGGAGTATTCTTATGTCTGAACTAATGGAACCAATTTCAGCCTGATAAAAATTTAAAAATAATTTCATGATCTAATATCCAATAAATACAAGAAAAAATGTACTTCAAATATTTTAGTAAGTCCTTCAGATTATTGAATGTACTGCTGTGGTTTAACATAGTTCCTGTTACATGACTACTACAGATGAATAACAGGTAAATAAGTACTAAAACATCAAGCGAATCTAATCATTCTCATGGGGAGAAAAGTCTTCATAAAAAGGACGGGAAATTGATGTCTCAAATTCAAGCTTCGAGTTAAAACTTACTTGGCCAAAAACATACCTGAAATCCACTTAGAAGAGTTTCCATCTGTGACAAAATACTATCACAATCACGAATTTGATCATGAAGAGAGACTAGATTATCACTTTCTTTAATATAATCCTGTAATAAAATGAACGATATTAAAACTAATCATCAGAACAAAAAAAGCAAAAGCATTAGCTGAGTAAAACAACGAAACTTTTATCAAATATTCACACCAACCACAAGGAATATAAAATGGAGCAGCAATTAAAACTTTCAGAAAATTGACCACAAACCTGAATTGAATCCAATTCAACTTTACGTAAATCGTTCTCTACTCCTTTCGTGTAGTCCCTAAGTTTGGTACCTTTAGAAAGTATATTAGCAACAACCTACACAAAACAAAGCAACCTAATAACTTAATACATGTCGATCCATTTCAACAGCAGTCATGCTTTGAACACAGCGACCACAAAGTGACTCACATCATTGTTCTTACACTCTTCCAGTTCCTGCTCTAGTCCTTCCAACGACATATCATCGCTGCAAGGTCAAGTTAACCGAAACACATGAATCAACTAGTAATCCAATCTTGATTCCAAAGTTTCAGGCTTCAAAGTGTACGAACTGAAACTAAACGTGGTAGAAAGCGAAGAAAACCTGCTCGGATCCTCTTCCAAAGCTAGGTCACCAACAAATGCTCCCAAATCGAACACATTCTTTTGTGCATCGCTGGTTTCGCCAATAGAGGGACTCTGCAGAGAGCGGAATAAGTAAAGGCTTAAGAGAAATGGAAATCGAAAACAGTAATTGAGTGAAACTGAAAAGTGGAATGGTTTCAGATGTAGTGCACCACTGTGACTCCGGCCACATCCGCCATTGTTGACGAGAGTGTGAAGTGTACGGAGGAACAATAACTGGATTAGAAGAAGCGCAGGTTGAGGTTCAGCAATGCATCGTCAAAACGAAATGCAGACACATCGATGGTTAGATTGAATGAGATCTGCACGGATCCACGACGAAACAACGAAACAACTAACCTTTACCGATACCAGTCCAAACAAAATGAAAGAGAATGGAATTGGGGAACCAAATGAATTAAAATTACCATATTATTTGTATGATGTATTCTTCAACTGAAAAATGTTTTCAATAGTATTAAACTTGTTTTATTTTGTTATCTATTTTATTTGGTTGATAATTGTCAGAAAAAATAATTTTTAGTTATTTGACATTTTTTATTTATATTTACTTTAAAAGAGTGATTCATATATTTATTAAATAATTATAACAATTAACATTAAACAACAAGTCTATTAATATATAAATTAAACGAGTTTATAGTAAAATTAGACAGTACATTTACTGTTTGGATAAATATTGTAATACACGTTAAAAAAAGTATATTTATACCTTCATTATAACAAAACATATTGTAGAAATCATTTCATTTATTAATTAAATGAATATAAGAATACACTTAAAAAAGGTATATTCATACACTATTCATACTCATCAAATAATAATTGTAAATTAATTTGTTTATACACTAATTATATTACTTTAACAATATATTTAGACGTTCATATACATATTAAATAAATACATTATAATACACATTAAACAATTTTATTAATTATATAGATAAGTAGGTCTTACAATATATTTAATCATCTTTAATAGACGAATATCATTTTAATACTAATTAAATTAAGTTTGTGAATACATTAATTATATTATTTGAATAACTCATATTAAATAAGCTTATTTATAAACTAATTTGTATTTTTAGGGAATCAATTTTATAATATTTACGTATCTTTTTAACTCTTAAAGAGTTTATTTATTTTTATATATATTTTATCCTATATGTTTTTACAAAGTTTAAACCAATAAATTGATTTTATTTAAAACCTAATTAAGAACTTAAAAATATTTATCATCTTTTCCATAATATATATATATTTTTTAACAAACAAACAAACCAACATTAATAGTGTATATACACAGGTTTAAAATTAGTGTGTAAAAAACAATCATACAGGTAAACATAACAAATAATAATAATAAATAGATAAAATAGCATTACTTATTTTTTTTTCAAATCATACATAAGTTCACACTATAATATAGTTATAATAAATTATAGATATTTAAATTAGTTATGATAAAACCGTTCTAATAATTGTCTGTAATTAAATAACTCTATACAACTATTTTTACGTTGTTTATATATCTACTTGAATTGTTATTTGATAAGTCATAAAACAGAATATATATATATATATATATATATATATATATTTTTTTTTTCCATTTTGAAAATAAGATATATGTATGCATCATTAAAAAACAATTTATAGACATGTATTCAAAATTATTTCATTAGATAATTGTGGTCTCTACAATAATGATAACGTGTTATAAATTTTCTAAACTAATAATAATAATAATAACAATAATAATAAAAATAAAGAATTGACTGCCATCAGATAAACTAGTACAATTATTACTGTATGTACCAAATAGTTATTACAAAATATTAGACAAATTATTAAATACTATTTTACGAGTATTAATATAATTTTAATTTTCTTTTCAAATAAATACATCAATAAATTAAAACTTAATTTTTTGTTGTTAGAATTCTAACAATTTTTATGGATTTTACAACTATAACATAAATTTTTTAAATTGATTTAAACGAGCGTTGACGCATAGAATAAGTAAAAAAAAAAAAGAATTTATATTTTAGATTAAAATACAAAAATAATATTTTGTTCAAGCACGATACACCTAAGATGGATAAATAAAGACAATAAAAAATGTGTACGAATACAAATTTATATCAATTGACCAATATAAATTAAAGATAAACTACTTTTTGGTGGATTGTGAAATTATGGCTGCAATTGCTTTGAAAAGTAGTTCAGACTAATCACAAATACACCATTACTACAAAACCTGGGCTTGGGTTTGGGCCTGGTGGACTGGGCCAGTTTTTGTAGAACGGCGTCGTTTAGGGTGAAGGTTACGGGGAGCATTTTCCAATATCAATTTGAACTGGGCATGAGCGATAAACCCCAAAATCTCGGTTGCTGGTCTCTTTTACTCAGCAAGTGAAGAAGAGGAGAAAAGAGAAAAGCTTTCCAAAATGTTCAAGCTATCGCGTGTGCTTCATCTCACCTCCACTTCTAGGTACTCTCTGTTACTACCTTGTTACTTCAACTATGTACTCACTTCTCCCTTTCTCTTCAATATCGGTTATTACTTGTACTTGCTATTCTATTGTTCTTCACAACTTCGTCTTAACACTAAATAACAAACATGAAAGTGGTCCGTCCCAGAAAAAAAAATAAGGTTTTTAAAAAAGGGCTTTGGAGAATTTTGTTGTAAATTGCTTAATGTGGTGTGAATCTGGACACGCCATACGCTAGAGGCAGCTTTCGATAATGTCAGATGAATCTTCGTAGTAACATCGATGGATGCTTTTAAATTTTACAATTTTGTGAAACAGGCATAGGCTGTTGGAAGTGTTGTCGTCTAGGAATGTTGAAGTTGGAGACTCTCTGTGGGATCGGCGTGATTTTACCCATTCAGCCGGCATTTCTACTGCTACAAATAATTATTCTGCTAAAGGCATTGCTTATACCAGTGTTTATAATTTTGCTACCTGTTGAGGCTACAGCTGAACTTACTGGGCTTTTCTTTTACTTTTTATTTTTCTGCTATGAACTTGTCTTGCAGGGTATGCCTCGGATCGTATATTTGCTCCGTATACTGTTTACAAGGGCAAAGCGGCATTCTCGTTGAGTCCTTGTCTTCCAACTTTTACTAAGTTGGATGTAAGATTGCTGTTTTCTTTTAATAATTTTATTGAATGGACACTTTGTGTGTGTATTATTGACGCATATGTCATAATTATGAACTCCACTTGTCTAGTCCGGGACTGTTGTAGTTGATCGACGTGGTTCAATGATGATGACTTTCATGCATTCTATTGGAGAACGCAAATATGACTGGGATAAGAGACAGGTAATTGTTTTTGTTATCCATTTTCATGGTTAAAGGTTACTGGGGTTTTGACCTGTTTTTTGTTTATCTCTCTCATAGTGATTATCTTTTTGTAGAAATTTGCTCTCTCAGCCACTGAAGTTGGTTCTTTGATAACTATGGGCTCTCATGATTCCTCTGAATTCTTTCATGATCCTTCAATGTTATCAAGGTTGGTTTCATGGATCTCGGATTAAGTTTTGATGGCCAACTAAATATCGTCTTAGTGAAATATAATGGGGTTGAATCAAACGTACATCATCATCAGCTTTAGTCAGATTTTCTTTTTATATTTGTATTAATCAAAGATAAATAGTGATGACTGCTTTGTGATCGTATTATGTTGCAGTAATGCTGGTCAAGTAAGGAAGAGCTTATCTATTAAGCCTAATGCAAACAGCAATGGGTACTTTGTGTCATTGAGTAAGATTAATATTTTTTTCATTAGTTTTTTCTCCTTTTTTGCTGCTTACTAAGATTGCACAATGCACCCTGTGTTCTCTCTGATTGTTGATCGTTCTTTGGCAGATGTTGTCAACAACCTGTTAAACACCAAAGACTACTTCAGTGTTCCTGTCACAACTGCTGAGTTCGCTGTAATGAAGACAGCTTGCAGTGTATGCCTTTTATCTGCTTATTTTTTCATAAATTTGCAAATTATATTATGGCTTCTATGAACTCATGAGTTTCTACTTGCAATAATTCAAAAATAAGAATAGAGATTGGAAAGGACAAAGAAACTAATTATCCTGTCATCTTGCAAGCCTAACATTCCTAATCAACACCATTCTTGTCTTGAACCTTGGTTAATACTAGAGTTGTCAACTTGATCCATAGCCCATGGACCAACCCTAGCTCACCCTTAAATAAGTCCCCTTTTGGAGAGCCCCCAATCGAGGGGGCCAAGAAAAAGCCCAGCCTCCAAAACCCCCTCTCAAGTGGGTTAGGGTCAAGGCTAAGGTGGGCTTGGCCCCACTACAAGACTTTAGTGAACTCGTAAAAATAGCACCTTCTACTTGGGCCATATATTGAGTATGACTGTCTCGGGTCGAAGGCCAAGATAGATCGACCTATGCCAAAGGTCGACTCGGACCAAGGCTTGAGAAGGGTTGACTTGGGTTGAAGGTCGAGATTGATTGGCCCAGGATGAAAGTTGATACAAACTTTCTTGGGCCAAAGATTGAGAAGGTTTGGCCCGAGCCAAAGGATGAGCCCAGACCAAAGGTAGAGACAACTCAAGATGAAGCTCGAGATGGGCCAATGGTCGAGAAATGTCGACTTGAGTTGATGGTCAGCTAAGTTGACCCCAGTTGAAATTAGGCTAAGATGGCCTCGACGAGGCCTCGACAGAAATTTGACCGAAATTTGGGCAAATTCGACTGAGTTGGCCATGACACAAATTTGGCTAAATTCGAATGAGTTGGCCATGACATAAATTTGGCCAAATTCAACCAATTTGGTCCCAATCAAAATTCCACGGAACTAGACCAAAATTTGGTCGAGTCAACCCCGACCAAAATTTGGTTGAGTTAACCCCGACCAAAATTCGGCCCTAGATGAAATTTGGCCAAATTCGGTTGAGTCGGCACTGACCAAAATTTGGCCAAATTTGACCAAGTCGGCCACTAGTGGAAATTCAGCCAAATTCGACCGAGTTGACCCTGATTGAACTTTGGCCGAATTCGTCTAAGTGTGTCCTGATCGAAATTTGGTCGAATTCATTTGAGTCTGCCTCGACCCAAATTTGGCCCCACCCTTAAACGTCGGCCGAGACAAGCCGAATCAGGTCAATGGTCGAGACGAACCGACCTAAGCCGAAGGTTAAGATTGGTGTGACCTAGGACGAAGGTCGAGACTAGTCGACCCTATCGATGACAAAGGTCGACTTAGGTTGTTTTAGATTAAAGTTCGAGACGAGTCAAGGTTGAGATGGTCCCTAGGTTGAAGGTCGACTCTTGTCGGTTTGGTTGAAAGTTTGGACAACCCTGTTCAGACTAAAAGTTGAGACGAACTGACCTGGGCGAAGGTTAAGATCGGTGCGAGCTAGGACGAAGGTCGAGGCTAGTGGACCTTGCTGAAGACGAAGGTCGACTCGGGCCGGATTGAAGTTCAAGACGAGTCAAGGTTGAGATGGTCCCTGGGTTGAAGGTCGACTCTGGTCGGTTTGGTTAAAAGTTTAGGCAAGCTTATTTAGATTGAAAGTCAAGACGGGTCGACCTATACTAAAAAGAAAGTCTATGGGTTGGTTCTGACCCACATGGGTTTTGTGGGCTTTTTGGCTCTATGGGCTTTTTAACTATGTGGGCTTTTTTGGCCCCAACCCATGTGGGTTAGGACCAAGACCTGTGGGGTGTGCCAAATTGACAGCTCTAGTTAATAGATGACAAAAATGTCTTCAATCTTGATTCATCATTTATGCCCATTAAATTTAGCACATATCTGATCCAGAATCTAGAAATTCAGAACTCATGTGAGTTTCGCTTGACATTTTTATTACCATTCTTGAATTGCCTTTTACACATATGACAACCCATTTTTGCTTTAAGGAGAGGATTCAAATAGTTTATTACATACTAATTGTTTTACTGTGAAACTGTCATGTTGGTTTCATTCATAATATACTGTTGGTAAATATAACTTAATATTAGTTTATATAAAATTGTACTAGTGATTAAACCAGTGCAAGTGGCTCATGTTTCACTAGTATAAGGATGGTTCGACCAAATACACACGCACGCACGCAAGGATGAGTTCAGATCATCTAGAGTTGGTTTAAAAACTAAAAGGATCTTGACCCTTAAAATATTAAGTTTGTTGTATAAAAATAATGTAAATAACTGTGTTGTGTAATAAAGGCCGTTAGATCCAAACTGCATGGGATGCAGTTCATTTTTGGACTGCAGAAGATCCATATCCTTTTTCCTGCAAG
Source organism: Vigna radiata var. radiata (assembly GCF_000741045.1). Classification (NCBI taxonomy): domain Eukaryota; kingdom Viridiplantae; phylum Streptophyta; class Magnoliopsida; order Fabales; family Fabaceae; genus Vigna; species Vigna radiata. Next base: position 1,057,736 of record NW_014543268.1, on the reverse strand, counting down.
AAAAGAAAAACGCAATATGAGGTCAAATAATGATCATTCTACAGGTACACGACATAGAGTGTTAAAGCAAAACTAGGTTGAAGGGGTAACCATTGTGTTCCTTGATGCTTGGAAGTTCCACACTGAAAACTCAGTCAATTATAAACGTATATAGAAGCTTAGGGGAGGGAGGGAGATTATATTTGCAAGTCCCTAAATGAAAACTAAGACGGAGGCAAATCATCTCATCCCTTGCTTACATGCTGGCCTTTATAGTTTGAAACTGCTGTCACTCGGCTTAAATAATCCTTCGGGTTGAAACTTGAATTCCATGGTCATCTCTTCCTTTCTTACAACATGTATACTTTTGCACGTTCGTAAGAGTTTTTCCACTTATTAATTTGTATTATAATGCAGTTTGCATTGCCTCACATTATGGGTTGGGACCAGATAACTAATCAGCAATCCAGAGGCACAGTGGGCCTTCAACGGAAGGGTGGTTCTCAAATTTTAGATTTGGAATGGGAAAAATGAATTGCTGCAGAGGAAAATAAAATGGATCCTTGTTTATTTCGCAATTCCATTTGTATATTATCAATTTGAAGACTAGGATTGCTAGTTATCAATTTTGTATATTTGATCAGATGTGAGCAGCCTTTTGCCATTAACCATGTTATTGTGTTGTCATATAACTCGTAAAACCGCTCAGGTCTTCTGTCTGGTTTTGAAAATACTATCTGGCTGTTTGAACATCAACAGTCTGATTGCGACACGGACGAATGAGTCGTCAAGTTAAATGCTAAAAGATTTAATAGTTAGTTGATGACTGTGTCCAGTCTTTCCATATCATTGTTATTCCTGGTTAAAAAGATGCCTAACCTGTGAGCTTTTGGTATAGAAAATGTAGTTCATTTGATTGAGAAGCCTTGAGTTACAAAAAACTCTTTGACATATGTTAAGTTCTTATGGATAGAAAATTACTCTGATGTTGGTGAGTTTTGTGTATGAACTTTGTTTGATTTTTATTTTTTTTACTTGTAAGTCCTTTTTGAAGATTTAGTTTTCTACATGAAAATTTGGTTGAACTAGAAATATGTTTATTCTAACGTTTTTAAAAGATTAAAAAAGTATTCAGTATATTATTAGTTTAGATAATCCATTAACCAAATAAACTTTTATAAGAGGTTATGTTTGATATACTTAAAAAAAGTCTTTTAAGAAAGGTATAGTCTAATATACATAAAGCTATAATGAAGCGTTTTGGGAATGCCGTCTGGAAGATGAAAGTAAAATGTATGTAACAAAAAAATAAAAAATTCATTTATAATTATGAATTCTTCTTTTTATTGTTTATATTCATTTTTCAAATTTTTTTTAGATAATTTTTTTGTAAAATAAAAAATATTTTATTATTTTTATTCTTTAAATATTTGTTTTTTAACTTTAATTATTTTTTAATTGATCATTTTTTAAATTAAACCATTATTTTAATTGTAAAACTACTTACAAAATAAATAAAAATTATTTACAAAAGTTATAAAATTGATTTATATTTAATTTTATAATTATGATAATAATAATAATTTTATTACCATAAAAAAGAATGAACAAACATATACATAACGCATGTATTTTTATTAGAATTAAAAATAAAATAAAAATCAGATGAACTCATTGGTACGAGTATATTTTTTTTTTTAATTTATTTTGATTTTGGTAAAGAATCTCTATATTGATTAGATGTATGTATAAGTTTATATAATACTTACTTTTTTAAATTAAATATAGAGTTCGGAAAAACACTTCCTAGATTGATTTAGTATTTTCTAGAAAATAAAATCCGAAATGGTGGTGTATGGAGAAATTTATAGGGTACAGTATCAATTTGCTGGCTTACTTTATTACTTTTGGACTGAGATGGAATGTTTTAGTGGATTGGTCCTTAAAAGCCTAGCCCATATAAGGATACATAAAAAGTCATACTTTGATTTTGAAAAGTTAAATACAAGAGATGAGTTAGAAATCAATTTAATCTTAAAATGATATTTTGGACAATTTTGTTATATTTTATAGAAAAACACAGATACACACACATTGGAACAAATTTAATTGGAGAAAAATTTATTGTACAAATTTTGGAAACACTGAATGTACCAATTTCATACAATAATAGAGAATTGATTGAAGGTAATATTTATCACTGTTAAATTAAATTCTTCAAACTAATTATGATCTTAAACAAATATTTACGGAAAAAATATGTTTAAAATTTCAAAATTCCGAAACACAATTGTATTGATAGATAGGATTTTGGATCAATCTTAAAGTAAATTTTTACAGGTATAGTTTTACCTATCTTAAAGTCTTCATATGGAGACTAAAAGTAATACCAAATTAGGATTAATCTATTATAAAAGGAAAGTGTCTTTTTAAAATAAATTGCTTTATGCTAAATTTAAAATACAAATGTATAAGTTTACCATCAAATTAAGCTTTAATATTTAATTTGACAATTTTTTATAAAAGTAAAATAGTTTTACTAAAGTTAATTTTTACATTTTTAAAGAAAAAGAGAGATGAAAAAGCAATAAATGATACTTTTAATGTAAAAAGTATTTTGATATCAAATACCATTGTGGTGTTCATAGCCAAGCTTTCGATTCCAGACACTTTATAAATTTTTACAATCACTTAACATCCACTTTTTTTCACCTTTCCTCTTTTGGCAATCACAAAATGCTCATTTTCTAAAAAAGAAATGATATTTTAACATATAAATTTTTATATTTATTTAATATTTTTTTAAAATTTTTTATTCTCTTTTTTCTTAAAAAAAGTATAAAAATTTATTTTTTTAATGATTATTTCACTCTCGTATTAATAAATAAATATAAAAGTATCTTACATATTTATTATCCTTCAAAATTTGATAGTGGGTGGGTGTTAAAAAAAACATTTTCTAATATTAAGTTTAAAATACACATTTCAGTTCCAAGTTTACCTTTATCAATTAGGAGGAAAAAGAGCTTTAATCTTACACTGTATTATTTTGGAAAACAAAGTGAGTAAAAAAAACTTAAAATATTTAAACTCAGGCATATAATTCTCACAATAATCATTCCATTGGATGTAAAGAAAGAAAGAAAGAAAGAAAGAAAAAAGAGAAAAGAAAATTAATATTAGATGAAAGTGATTCAATATCTCTGACCATTTCCAATCGTGTTTATGCATGGATATACATACATGCGTCCAGAAAATCCTTCATGACTTATTGGCTACAACAGAAATACATTTTCCCTTCCCTTCCAAAGGAAACAAAACAAAAAGGTGAAAGCAGAAACAAGAATGGAAATGGCTGCTGCCGAAGAACAATAATTCTATATTTACGTACACGCAAAGAATCTAAGACATCACTTAAACCTGAACCAACTCAAAACAATACTACGTAAGTGCTTGAAAATGAAAAAGGTGGTGGTAGGTTATGACGTGATCAAGGGCACTGAGGACTGTTACCTGGGCCACCATAGTAGAAGTAGGTGCCCCATTCGTTACTATAAGAGCTTTTGATGTCATAGCAGTTGGTGTTCTCAGCTAGGGTTAAGATGTTGTGCACCGAGCTAAGACTATTGTCGGTGTCTACAATCTCAAGGTTACGAAAATAGCTTGCTTTTCCAAAACCATCTCCTGCAAAGTGCCCAGATCCCATTTGGGTGGAGGTATGTTGCCCGTTCGCACGTGTGTTCACCACTTCGCCACCCCACTCCACCATCGTCGCATGTGTGGCCAAGTGTGTGAATAACTCCACTGGCCAATACCCTACCAGTGTGCCATCGCCGAAACTCATCCACCAGTTCCCTATTTTCGGGTCCTGATCGATATTAAGAAAATGAACAACACTGAAAAGTTTAACATGTAATTTGCATGTTGAAGAAGAAACACCAACCTTCCAAACGAGTATGGTGATGTCGTATTGGTTAGAATCGTATGATGAAATGGGAGAAATGGCAGCTCCAATGGCTATTCTGCTGTTTGTTTGCACAAAACCAGCACAGAGAAGGTTATAGCATCCTGTTGCCTGATATGAGTCACTCTGCATAATCCACAAAAACATCACTCTCACAAATTTTTTGCATCTAAACTCGTCCTACTATCACATCATTAGGGTAAATCAGAATTTGAATTACAAATTTAGTTTCTCAGATAGATTTTTAAAATGATTATAGTGTGATTAAGGGACAGATGCTGACCGTCCAGTAAGTGAATAATCTTGGCCTGGTGTCACCATAAAGCTCCGGACTGACCTGACTAGTAGAACAATCAAAGCTTTAGATACAACCATTTGTTAATTGTTAATTAATCTACATTGTAATATAATTAACCTAATAATCAAAGCTTGAATACCTGCCATCCAGCTTCAATGCTGTTGAGATCTGAGCCATCGAAGGAACCAGAAAGAATCCAAATCTGAGACAGACTAAATTCGTTCACCTCTTGGATAGAAGGTTCCCACACATTTATTGTTGCCTTTGCCCCATACACCTCCTCTGCTGATCCTGTGTATGCGATTGCATGCTGCATCATACACCCCACTAAATCATTCCTTTCCATCAAAATATTACTATAGTTTCCCAATTTCTACATAAGCTAAATTATTTTATTAGTTATGCCATTTTAAATTATGAAACAATTAAAATAAAAAAACTTAAAAACTATACATTTAATGTAATATTTTTTTTTGTGTTTTATGTTTTGAATTTTATATGGTATTTGAATTAATGCATAGATAACAACATAATATATGATTATTTAAAATATACGTTTGAATTAAAATCGAAAAAAAAACGTAACAAATAACTCACAAGTTTATATATCATAAAATTGAAAAAAAAAGGTGAAAAGTTAAAATTTTAAACCTTTATCCTAAATCGAACCCTGTTTGCCAATACATACCTAATATTAGGAAATTAAAAAAAAAAAAAAAAAAACTGATTGTAAATGCTTTGTGGTCCCGGTCAAAATCCAGAAACGTATTGTAACAATGACATTAATTGCCAACTCTTGTATATTTATGGCGAATTAAAAAAAAAATTACTTGTTGTTATAAACTATTTTCTTTTACACCTTTTTATAAACGTGTTGGAGTTTCACTCTAATATTTAGAATTGTGAAGTGCAGAAAATTAAATGAAAAAAAAAAGTTTAAAATGATAAATAGATAAATAAAAACAGTGATGTGTTTTGTAATATAAGTATAAAGCAATATACAACATAATCCGTGCTAGTAGAGACAGATAGACTTATTCCTTTAATTGAAAGCGTATTTACGGCATTAGAATATTTAACAATAATGTTGATTAAAATAGTAGTGCAGTTTAATGTTATGCATTTATTATAAGGTGAATTAATTAAAAGTTATTAAATTAATGATTTATTAAATTAAAAGTTATTGTGAGTGTGAAAGTCAACAAGTTTATTAAATTAATGATTTATGATTAAGATGAGAGTGAGAAAAGAAGAATATAATGTAAATATAAAAATAGAAGTAAAAGGTACCTCGTGGCCGTTACCGGAGACAACATCGGGGGCGTCGCTGCGTGCGAGAGAGAAACGTCGTCGTTTCTTTCCAAAGTCAAACAAAGACTTTGCTCTCAACACATCATGCACCGTGCTCCGCCGTATCGGAACGGTTCCTTTTGGACACAGCGTCCCATTTTGGTGCCAGTTTTGCATTCCCATTCCCATTTCACTCTTTTCCTTCAGCTTCATACCCTTTGGCATCTCACTGGGCACTCTCTGTTGCATTCATGCTCATTCAAACATCCAAAAATATAACCAAAATTTTCTCTTTCAATTTCAATGAATCTAAGAAGGTACCTGGATCTTGTGATTCTTCAAAAGGGGGTTATCTAAAGCTGGTTGCTTTCTTTTGTGGACACAGTCTATGAGATCACCATCTGGACTCTGAAATGATTAAAAACATTCAACGACAGAAATTCATCAATGGAGCATTGTAATGATAGCAAAAAAACAAAAAGAAGCATTTTAGCAACAGCATTTGAACCAATCACACATGCATAGACATGAATAATTAATTTACCTGTATGGTGAGGAGAGGGGTCTTGTTAATGTTGTCCAAGTGTCTCTGAATCCTTTGGAGTCTCAAAGTGGTGAATTTCCTGTGAGTTGTGTAGTTAAGGTTGGTGGATTGAACCTGAAGCGTTAGTAGAAGGAGGAGGAAGAAGAAAGGAAGAAGAGTAAGAGAAGAAGAAGAGACAAGAGTGGCCATAACTTGTGTGAAGAAAGAAAATGGGTAAAGTGGAGAAGCATTAGTGGGAAAGAAAAGAGCAGAAAGGAAAAGTGAGTTTCATGGGTATTTCCATATAGCACACAGAAAGAAAGAGTATAGAGGCAATTAAGGGAAGGTAAAAAAGATTATGATATTGTATTCTCTCTCTCATTCATAATGGTATTAATGGAGAGGAAGAAGTGGTGGGTGAGGTTAATTAAGGTGGTGGTGGTCAGAGAGGGTCATGGACTTTCAGCATCAAGATGATGATTGTTTTGCATTTGATTCATCATCTACGCATTTACACATACACTTGTTATGCACAAACGTTGAAGCAAATTAAGGATGAAATTCGAAATATTGAAAGCAATAATATAAAATGGCAGACCTACCCAACTGAAAACAAAACCCTTTTTATTGCACTTCTTCAATGTGCATCTGCCTCCATATACTTTGCCATTAATGTTTCCCTTCAAACAAACCATATATATTAATGTCTTCTCTTCTCTTCTTCACTCTACCACTGCTTATCTTGTTTTCTGAATCATCAAATTCAATTCAAGTGGGCACTCATGTGGAGACCTGTTATTATTCGCACGCCGAATGCCCTAGTCTTTTATTTTATATTTAACTCATAAAATCATAACATTTTTCTATATTATTTTTAATTCAAATAATATCTTATATATATCTATAATAAAATTATTAAGATTGTCGAATTATAATATCGTAAAATTATTAAAATCGTTTAAAAAAAAAGAGAATTATTTATTTGAGTTTATTACTTTGTTCATTCACTTTGACCTATTTCTTAGGCTACATATCATACCATCTTAACTAATTCAGAGTTTCTTAAACCTTAACCTCATTTTCTACACATTTCCAGGACACAACCTTTAGATCTCTTGGAAATGGGATCTAAGTTCTTCCATAATCTTTGTTATCTCACCAATTTTGCTTCTCAAGGTTTTTAGACATTGAATAGGACATTGGTACCAATTACTGTATGAAAAGTGACAGAAGAGATTTTGTGTTTGATCCATAATCAAGCATTTAACTCTGAATACTAAAAATTGTAGAGATTGTTAATATAGGTTTCATAATAGTAAGACATTTTTCGCTTTAGGTTAAATTTTCATGAAATTGCTTTTGGTTCCACTTCAAAAGATTTCTTATCAAGTATTGGTCTAATACCAATTATAGGGAGGGTCACATACACATAAATTTCCACAATAGTAGGATATTGTTCGTTATAAGTCAAATTCTCAAGAATTTGTTTTTTGATACCACTCTAAAAAACTTATTACCAATGAAGATATCTTATTAATATATAAATTCATACATTTCTTATTTTTATACGAACTCTATTTGTATCCTAACATAATATCCATTACCTAAATAATATACCATTCATATGATTCCGTATTGTCCAAATAATTGCTAACTATACTACCTTTTAAACACCTATGACATTGTTTCCAATAAAAATAACAAAATTAATAAAACATACACAACCAATAAAAATAAATGTTTCGCTCTTCCATCTAGATAGCTTATTTCTTTAAACGATGTATAAAAGTAAACTGAAAAAATAACTACGTATTTGTTTTTAAAAAATATTAACCTGTACGTATAATTTTAATACTATTAGTTAGTGTTTATTTTCTCTTCCTTTTACCGAGGCAGCGACACTATTCTTTTTTAGTTGAATAATTTTCATTTGATTTTGCAATCTTAAGAATATGATCACAAAGTTAGAGAATAATAAAAATAAATATCTAAAATCTTAATTATTTTTAAATTAAATAGTAAAACAAAATAAAATAAGTATTCCACAATTATATTTTTTTTTCAGTGTCTAAATTTATGATATTATATTTAAGATTGCAAAATACAATAATTATATATTGACAAAGACTTAGTTAACAAAATATAAAGATTTTGGACATGTCATCAAACATAATCTCTTAATAAGAACCAATTAGAAATGTTTAGATTTATAAAAGACATTAAAAAAATTAATTATGTTCTTTTTTATTTTTTACACGTAGAGATGTCATGTTAATATATCGTCACTATATTTGAAAGCAAATAAAAAAATATAAAATTTTAGATTCTCAATTAAAAATAATCAAATCTGTGATAAACTTAAAAATAAATTAAGTAAACTATTTTCTTAAAAATTAAATTATAGAGCTGGCAATAGGAAATTGAGTTTAATGCAATAAAATAATTCCACAAAATGATATATTAAAAGAGAGATTTTGGGTATGGAATTTTGTATGGATAATCTGAGTTTTGAGCAGTGAACAACTTTACTTAACAAGGAAAAATATGTACGTAATTTAACATATTAAAATAAAATCTATAGTGGAATCTAAATAGATTTAGGAGTTTGGAGTTTGAAACATTGAGATGGAAGTAATAAATAATTTAGTCAACATTTGAAGATGTGTTTATAAAACGCACGACCATCCATATGGCATGGAAACTATACAAATACCATAATTATATTATTTAAATCGAGTAAGCTTCTAATTGCGAATCTCCATTTTTTTCTTTATTCAAAACAACTTTGTAGTTGTCAGTGCTGTCTATATCATATTATACCAATATTAATATTTTTTTATAGGATTTGAAGCCTCCTTAGAGTTTAACATTTGCTTTCAAAATCATTATATTTTTAATGTTATAAACATGTATCAATTAGGGATAAGACCAGTTTATAACATATAAGTGAGTGTAAACTTTGCTTTACAAGTCAGTGTAGAGTTAAATTAGACTTAAAATTCACTTCTATCATGGAATCGGAACCACCATTAAAATCTATTTCGATTTTGTAGTCTTAAATTAGGTTTAAAATCCACTTCTAACTTTTAATTTAGTTATATCTAGTTAAATTTTTATATTACCAAATAAAAAGAAAAATGAGAAAAAAATTTGTTGACAGTTATTTTATAGATGTTTTAAAAAGAAAAAAAAAACATATTACCAACTCATTCAATTGCAAGCTTATTTTATAAAAAGATCAACAACATAAGAATAAGAATGAAAAGGAAAAATGTACCTCTACAAACAAAATATATTAAATTGAAATTTTGATGACTAATAATCAACTTCTGCTTTATCAATGAAACAAAAAGTGATTCGATGAAGGGACAAGATTATGGAAAGATATCGTTTTACGAGTTTAAACTGTAAAAATATAATTTTAAAATGTCAACGACACGTCTTTTCTTTAGATCAACATGTTTTATTTTATTTTATTTTAGAAAAGTAAAAAAAAAATGAATAGCTATTCATTAAATTAATAATAAAACATCAAAATTCTCATCATTACTAGATTTCTGAATCTTCTTCGAACATTTATTAGACTATGATTTATCTTAATTTTGTGGATGGTGTTATGTTTAAAAGACTAAAGTGATAGAAGTTATGTGAATATCTAAAAATTGTAAACCTCTCTTATCATATTGATTACCCAAAGCATAATCGATATTGATTTTGGTTATTCAAAACCTTTTTTTCCTGTAGCAAAAATGCTTATGTTAATAATGTTGTATAATTTATTCCTTCATGAATTTTGGTAAATAACGTTCTTATACTACAAAACAACTTGTATTCTAAACAATATTACGTGTATAAATATATTTTTCTATATCTAATAATATTTTATTATTTAATTATTAAAATAAAAAAAACAATTTAAATACATGTTTTTCCTTTAACTCTTTATATATATTTAAAAAATAATAATAATGAAACTCAAATATTCAAAACAGATAATATCTTATAAATGTTATTAATCCTAGTGATAATATTAATACCGATGTCATGTAATTACATATGTATTTAGTTTGTAATACAGCATAAACCTTTAACACAAACTACAAACACAAAAATACAGAAAAGGAAATAAGAACCTGTTAAAAAAAAATAAAGCTTAGTAGAGATATATATAATATTTTTAGAGATAGTAATAGTGTACAACTCAATAATACAATTGTTTAAAAACCTTGTACATGTATGTTCAAACAATTAAATAATTATCAGTATCATAATTGTAGAAGAAATGTTTTTGTTTAATATATATATATATATATTAAAGTTTAGATAATTTCAACAAGTCACAGTTTTTATATCATCTGCATAATGTATCTTTGTTTCATTATCTATATAAGATTATATAAGATAAGCACGATACTTACAAAGTTGGCTAATGGTGGATTGTGTGAACTAAGGATTATAAATTTGGTTAACTTTTGGAAAACTCTACTATGATTTGCATGTAAGGATCTATTATATTGAAACAAGACACTCATGAATAAAATTGTAAAATGTATTGGTAAAGGGTTAACGTTATAAAACTTACTGGGTCAACTTGAAAAATTTTATTATATCTTTACGTATCAAAAACAAGAATTTAATATTATACAAAATGTCCTGTCAAATCAGCGAGTTAATTGAATGATCAATCAGTCAAACAACCAAAGGTGATATTTTTACTAAATTAACCAAGCAAATGATATGACATTTTTACCAAAAAAAAAACCTGAATGACCAAGATGAAACGGCCTAAAGTAGAAAATTATTATGATTAAACCCCTAATAAAGATTACCCGGAGTTTGGACTGTAATTAGGACAATTATAATTAACAGTCCATTACAAAAATTATAAATAAATATTCAAAATATGGTGGTAAGTTAGACATTAATTATACATTTATTAGAGGTCAAACTAACTTTAGTATCGAAAAACCTTTGATAGGTACCCATCAATTGGTGTTAATGAACAAGAAAACTATGAACAAAGAACATTAGATGACCGACCCTTACAAAAACATTGATCAACCTTACATACAAAAACATTTTAATGCCTACAGTGACATCGAATGTCAATTTTCTAAACTCACATGGTGACCACAAGAACCATGACAAACAATGTTTACTAAAAGAAACTTTAGACAACCAATTGGACTTAAGAGAAATGATAAAGAAACTACAAAAATGAATGGATGAAATGCAGATAAAGGAAAAGTTAAAAGCCTTGTATGTGGAGAATATAACCATAGGACAGGATCAAGATACTAAGAATCTTGTGCTTTCCATCCCAATGTTACCTAGACCGATAGACTAAACAACTGTCCAACAAACCTAACCATATGGTTGAAGAAAGGAGTTGAACCAACAAGGATCATAATCCATCCATGACGACAAGTCTCTTAAAGCATTCATATATGATTTGGAAAAGTGTGGCAGATAAAAAACCTTAACTTTTGCTTTGTTTTATTTCAAAGTTTAGTATATTTTTGTTTTCTTATATTTTAATTGATTTATACTTGTTTTATCTCTAATATTTTTTTTTGAATGTGAAATAAAAAAGCGTGATTCGACAAGAAAGAGTCACCTATAAAATTATAGTACCATAAACCACCTCTAAACAACCAGAAAATCACCACTGGGTTGATTAGTTGATTGTTGCCCAATTTATTTCTAGATAACATAATAAAAAGGTTCTTAAATTACCCAATTCAGAATCCATACAAATCGGTCAACATAGGGACGCTGGAGCAAGTCTTTAATTACCCAATTCAGAATTCATAATTAAAATTGTTTTGACATCCTTTGAAAAAATTCTCCCACTTGACAACCCCATTTAAAAACTATATTAATATATATATATATATATATATATATATATTAGAATTATAAGTAAAAAAATAAAATAAATATAATTAAAATATTGTAGTTTTTAGTTGCTATAAGAGTATAACATATCACCACTGACTTTTAAATTCAACTCTATTGTGTAGTAAATGAACTCAAGTGAGATACGGGTATTAGATATTCAACCACATGCCGATAACCTTTGACCAATATCTTTGTCATACAGTAAATAGGTTGATCACATGCTAAAGCTTCTACTGGTAAACCACTAACGAACTCGCGACTAATATTCATATAAACAAATGATAATAAAAAGAACATAATCGGCACCTGAACATTATTAGTAATTCATTTAATTGGTAAATAAAGTGATCCTGCACAATAAAAGCTCTAAGGAATAAATAAACGAAGAAAAAAAAGGAAATACAAACATTGTAGGTAAAAAATATATTACCGCCAAAATTGATTAGAAATACAAATATAGTTACAAATAATTAGACTCGTCTAATTTACAAAGACGTTGATATAACCAAATACCCAGGCGCAAAAAATTGGGTAAAAAGCCTCAAATTGCATATTTCTATATTTTTTACTATATCACAGTGCTCGAGAAAAATTGGTTATCAACGAGAATTCTGTACTTAGACCATGAAGAAAGGAGAAACACAGCACTTGATGAAAGAAACTACTTAGCTACTCGAGGTATCCTCGTCGCTATCATCACTGTCATCGCTGCAAGAAAGTAAATAAGAGAAATTTATCAACATAATTGTGCGTGGATTCTTGACTTAAACTCAGGTGTTAGAGAACAAACGTCAAATGCATAAAAAAATTCATTCGGAATTAACAGTTTATGATAACAAAACCTAAATAATCAGGCTAAGAGTATTTACTTTTATACAGTGATTTATACAAAATCAACAGATTATCTAAGTAATAAAGAGAATTAGATTTTTGTATTCAAACTTTGGAAATGAAATTTCAAAATTAACCTATAATTTCATCATCCCCTACTCTAGATAAATTTAAAATAAAACCCTTTCAACAGACAATTTTTTTTTCTACGAAAAACAAACGATAAAACGTGTACATATAAGAAACATGGTCCTGAGTACAAAACACAAGATCCACTTTAATAAGTATTACTATATCTCTTTTTATACCAATAATTCATTTGGAAATTCCTTCTTAAAATATTTGCCAATTAACAAAGGAAGTCACTCGTTGCATGTCAGGTTCATCATCGTTTTTCCCACAAATATACAGGATTAAGTAACTTGCATTAGATTGAAATGATCCTCCAAGAGAAATGCACATTTGATTATATACATACCTATATTCGGGAAACTTGGATAGACGCCTAGCATCCAAACCAGTAATATACTTCTGAGCTGCTTGAACATTTTCTGAACCTGGAAAACCCAAATCCATAAAAGAGTTAGAAAGTGTATCTCCATTCCATTTATCGGTTGTTAATCTAAAATCCCGTGCCAGTAGAAAGGCAGAAAAATATATTCAATGATAAAAAGTTCTGGAAATAAAAATGTATATAACCAGAAATTAGTGATTTTCATAGGTGATATACTGGATAAGATCCTTAAATTTGCGAGGGGGTTTTGATTAACATGGAAAACTGTAAGGTAATGAGTGGTATGGAAGTGTTACACAGATGGCGTTTTGGAGAAACAGTTTATTTCAAAGATGGCAAGTTTAAAAACAGATTCGTGTAAGAACTAGCTAGGGTTCCGATAGAAAAGATTTGCTGAGGCAAATAAAGGCAGAAAATTTCTAGGCGATTCATTAAAATGATAAAGAACGTGACTTCACATTGAGGAACTCTATTTTAACACAATAACCAAAGCTTTTTTCACACTAAGCAAACTTAACTACATTATATCAAACACCGTCATGATCTTTTACTCTGAACATATCTCTATAGACAAACTATTGAACCTTCAAATTTGTCAAGGTTTCACTCCTGTTTTGGGTCTTCCTCTACATCTAGCAATATGGCTAAGTACAAAATGATCAAGGGTCTGCTTGTGAATAAACTAATTTATAGATGTTCTTGCCTATTAATTTCTCTAAAAGGAATTTTATAATACATATATAAGTTAATTTTAAAAAAGATGTTCACCCCAACAGACCCTTTCTTCTCCTAATCGAGACTTCTACAGATATTCCAGACACATAATCCAACTTCTTCTCATGCACTCATTGATAATCATAACTTGTTGGCTTGTTAGAATATAACATTCAAATTACATACAAAACAAATCTTATGATGTACTATAAAACTTTGCCTTAAGCTTGAGAAGTGACGCTTTGTCACAGGAAAACACTCAGCGCACTGCTCCATTTCATCCACCAAATCCTAGGCTTTACATTAAACTTCCTTTTTCTATCATTTTGAATGATGGACCCAGGATGTACCTCATACTAACTAACAATCATTAAACACTGACTTATACTTAAACAAAAGTCACGGGTTTAAAAACAAGTATAAGGTAATAAAAAAACCCAACAATTGATTTCATTCATAAGAATAATAATTCAACGTGAAAGAATAACTATATGCTGCAAGAACCGCCAGCCACACAGAAATTTCAAAAAATATTTATGGTTTCACGACTAGTCGTGGAACATCCTTTACCATATTCATTCAATAGTCAAATATATAACACAAGATAAAGGGCGTATAACACAATTCCAAGTGAAAGTACCCTTTGCTAGTTGGAAGGCATGCAGCGCACATCGTTCTGCAGCAAGTCTAACTGGGGTATTCGCATCTTTCAAACACTCCGCTAGTGCAGGACCAACTATGGTGCCTTGTGACAAAATGGCCGATGGATTTACCTGTAAAGTTTCAGGAATAAACCAAATCTAAATTTCCAAACATACTATTCTACAGGTGGATACTATGTGAAGGCAAGATTTCAAGCACATACCTTAGCAACAGCTTTTATGGCAGATAATGCCCTTCTCCTAACTTCACTGGAGTCATCACGGGTGGATAAAATTAGCAGTGAAAGAACATCTTTGTAAAGCATTGTATCAGAAGGATCTATTTGAGCTCTATAAAGAAGCAGCCTTCCCAATGCCTTGGTTGAAGCTTCTCGAAGAGGGAACTATTTTGCAGAAAATTGAATAAAATCAAACAATAGCCACATAACAAGAAACTTGTTGGACTCAAGATTTAAACACATTTACTTATGAAAAACATATAAAAATAATCTGGATTTTATGCCAAGACTTGAGTACAGAGGGTTTTCTCAAAGCATGAAGTTCCTCCATCAAATAACCAAAAATAATATCCTGAGAAGACAACAACTAAGTTGCCTTCAACCAGTCTGCCACAGAACCTATAAATCACTATAACTATCACATCTTGAAATCTATTGCTACATTTGATATTACTATAAAATGGAACATAGTGATGCCAAATACAGAATTAGGATTGCATTCAGAAACTTAGGCAATTAAAACTAATGCAGGATTACCATACCTTCTCATCCTTTAGGGTGTCTCTAAGGCAATCAACAATAGTTGGGAACAAGGAAGACGAACAGATTGTTGAGGGATTGTAACGAAACAAGGAAGATATTGTAAGGACGGAACCATGCCTGGCTGGCCAGCTTGGTGAATTAGCTAGAGTTGACAGTTCTTGAATCAACTCTGTCAGCTGAACATCTTCAAGGTACTGGAGTTATAGTAACATAATAATCAGAAAACACAAAAAACAAAATCAAAAAATGAAATAGAATTAAGCACTGAGTTAAATCTCAGAAATGACAGCAGAAGTAATAATAACATAATTTAGCAATAGAAAAATGACACGTCAATTTACTTCTTTCTTTCAATCTGAACAAAATAGAAGAGTAACATTATAGTCATTCAAATATGTAATGAAGATTACAGAGGAATACAAACACATCAGTGAATACAAATCCATTCAATAGTCTACACACCTGTGCCAAGATTCCCAATATGCTAGAAGCAAATATCCGAACTTGATCATCATCTTGATGAATTAAATCCTTGAGAACATTGTAAAAACGAGTTCTAACAGCCAAGCTGACATTTTTCCCAGCATGCTTCAAGACACCCTTTAATGCAGTCAGAATAGCTTCCCGTACACCGCCATCAGATCCCTAAATAATCAAATTCCCACAGTTTTGTATTAAACAAGTGACATCAGCAATACTAACATATTATCAAGTATTCCATCAGATTAAGAATAGCAGAAATAAAAACACCTGCAAACTGGACAGCAAATCACTAACTAAAGGGTCAACCCTTGTACTGAGTCCACTAAGCTTCCCAAGTGCCAAGGCAGCACTAGATCGAACAGTTCTGCAGTCACATGCATGTTAATAAGCACGAATAATAAAATATAGATGAATTATGTTAGGAGAATCCCAAATATCAACATTTCATTCCAAGTTAAGTAGAAAAGTAAGAGGTTGCAAGGGCATCGGTTCAGTTCAAGATAGATGTTACCAAGGGAGTAGCATTCAAGGCCACAGTCACATGCATATTAATAAGCACACATAATAAAAGAAATATGGGATTATGTTCAGAGACTCTCAAATATCAACATTTTAGTAAAAGGTAATTAGAAAAGAGTGTGGAGTGTGATTCAAGGTTGCAGCATAGAGAAAAGAGTGTGGAGCCTCAGCGGTGAGGGGAATTCCTTGGAGGACTTTTCTCTTGCTTTCATATATTTATCCTTTTATGTTTGAGTTTGTAAAAAAATGGTCCAGTGTGCCAAATTTCGTCTTTTAAGAAATGAAAAATTAGATGGTAAGAATGGAAGTGAAGATGAAAGGGCCAATGGTTAGGGTGGTATTCAATCAAGGAAAGATGGAGCAGGCAAACAGCCTTGCATGCTAGAGTTTTGCACAATACCATCAACTCACCACCAATACACAAAAACTCTTGTATTCACCCTTTGTGGATGGATAGTCAACTAAGAATGAGCTTTGGGCACATGTATGCTAGCCAATCTTTCCCTGCTTTAAGAACAGTCAAAATAAGTATCTGTTGTCCATTTTTTTCCTTTTCATTTTTACTGCAACATTTCTTCTAATGAGGATTTTGAATATCTCATTATGTATCTTCATCTTCTTTCATAACAAAGAATGTTAATAAAAGAAAACATAAATTAGGTATTAGCAAACTTAGCAATTCCTTTACGTCAGGTTCTCCTCTTTAATTATGGCATATCTGAAGGTCGAAGTTTAGTTACTAAATTTTTTCTACGTTCCACCGATACGATATTTCCCCCAAAAAATACTTAAGTGTCAGTTAGCAATTCAGGTGACAAATCCTGCAAACAATTAATTGAATGATTTGAGATATTAATATATTGTGTGATGCTGAAAGGTGATTAGCACATTTACAAACCACAACATCAAGCATACAAAAGGTGCTAACTGAGGGGGTGAACACATTAAATCGGGGAGAGGAGGGATGATTTTATAATATATTAATATCTCAAACAAACCTTGTAGAATCCTGTAGACACTTGACAAATGTTGTTTGCAGCTGAGGAAGAAAAGGCTTCAGGGAGATTCCACCCTTTTTTATCATCGATGTTAGAGTAGACAAGATGGCACTCTTCACTTGCCATGGGAATCGATCACCTATAATTCGGATAAGAGGCCTACGCCAAACAAGATTGGCAAAGTCAAGATATATAAAATATAGGTCCCCAAAATAATAAATGATAAAATATAGCATTCAGTTGGATATGACCCATGGACAATCAAATGCCAACCTCACCTAAAGTCTTAAGAATAAACTATGTACAAATAAAACTGAGAGGAGTAAGATCAAGCTCTGAATAAACTTACTGGTCAAAACGGCCCTACATAACCTATTTATAAATTGGCTTTAATACCCAATCAAGGACTCAAGAATCAAATCAATAACTCCAGTTGCAAGGGAAAGACATAATAATTGTATATCTTTAACAAATGAGACTAGCTCAACTTATTGAAATTTTCTTAAACGGGAAAAATTCAATCAAAACAATTTTGAGTCAGCACATGGATATAACAATTATAAAGAGAGAAACAGTAAGCCACCAACCAATGAATTGGTTCAGTTAGTGTATTCAAATAAAAGACCAGAACATTCTCTAAATACTACATTATAACATGACGCCATTTTACTTTATTCATACATACAGCTGCTCATACTAAAATATGAACATTTATAAAAACAATCCATAACAATTTTTTATTAAATACCCTGTTATTGGGATGACAAACTCCTTGAGTGATTGCTCACTGGTAACTTCTATCAATTCGCCAAGTCCCAGAGCAGCCTGCTCCCTCAATTCAGCAGACCCGCTTATCAGGCCCTGTATACCAAAGGTATAACTTGGAAAATGAATTCACAATTGAATATCCAAACTTTATATCTAACTCACGATACAAAACTCGGATATACTGATTTTATTAAGTAAAGATACAAAAAAGATATTGATCCTCTGCTTACAGAAAACTATATATACAGAGCTCAGTTACAGGACAAGTCAGTTAAAACTGTATAACTAAATCAGTTATAATAACCACAAATAAAACAAACTATACTAATTGCCTCAAACAGTTACACTAAATCAAAACAAAAACAAACATTTGTAACAAAATAATAAACCAATAACATTGTCAAAAGATGAACTCAATCCCCCTCCCCCACAAACTCAAGGGGGCTGAGAAAATGAAGGATCTCTGTTACATTGAGTTCGTCCCCAAGAAAGGAAAATCAAGTAGGAGACAAGGCCTTGGTTAAAAGATACACTCACACCTCACAATGTTACATCAATGAGCAAGCATTGCTATACCACAAAATCTTTTAATTCTTTACATAACCAAAATGTTAGAATAAATATAATTTATTGAAAAGTTGATGTGTGATTTGTGTTGCACCCAGTTCCTAGATATATCTTTTCAGATTCTCTTCTCTCTCATACATTGTATCTGAGGTATCTAAAGTTGTTATAAATATGAGATCCTAAAAGTGGGAAATTCATTCCAAATCTTTTGCTCTATTCTCAAGTCAAAACAATCAGCAAATTTGTAGTATTATTTAAAAAAATGTACATAAATGATATTAAAGCCAATTGAAAAATAATGCAGAAAAAAGTCCCACACAGAAGGGTAAGAAGAGTTCTACTTTTCACTCAGCTGGAAGGATTAGGGAAGGAAGACTGAACAATGAGACAGTGGAACAGCAAGACCACATAAGAGGATAAACTTACATGACAGCAATAGCATAGAAAATGATCGATATGATAGAGTCACAACATTCCATAGCTCAAAAAAAGAACATAGTCCTTTCATTACTTTACAAGAAAGCAATCAACCATAAAAAGTCCTATAACTATCAGACAGGATAAAAAGGTTTTAAAAACAACCTGATACCTACACTAGGATTCTTTAACTGTCCGCAAAAAATGTGAAAATGGTAAGTATGCAACTGAACCATAAAGCAAGTAATGATCATACAAAATTAAGAAATTGCAATTGAATAAAAAGAAGCATACTTGGAGAAAAATTGGCAATATAGGCTGAAGTGCTTTAGGAAGACAAAATCCAGGTATGAGAATTGGCCCTCCCTGTAGAACAATTATGCACAAAACGCATTCACAAATTAGTCATTAGGAACCAAAAGCAATACCTGAAAGTCTCAGATAGGCATAAATTCCAAAGTAATAGATTCACCTTCTTCTTCCTCCGTTCTTTGTCTCGGGATGTTGACACAGCATCTCGGACAAGCTTTATATAAGAAGGAAGAACCTCCTTGGGTACTGAAATAATGACCCTTGACAAAGCTTCCCAAGCAACCTAACAAAGAAATTTATAAAGACATACTATATAGAGAATCTGTGTATAGTATCAAGAACTCCAACACTTACCGCAACAGTAGATGAATCAGGATCACTTAGCAAGATGATTAAGGTAGATATCATGTTTGGAGCTTCATCAACCAGATATAACTTGCTATTTTTGAAGAAATATCCTATCAGATATGAACTAGATCTTCTTACAACAGCCTGAAGACAATTATCAAAGAGGGAACAAAATTTTAAGGAGGAACATGTAGGAGAGAGATGAAGGGCATTAAATCATATCAATTACACAAGAATATTACCTGACTGTCATTAACACCTTTGACCAGCTCTGATATGAGTGGCTCAATACCTTCCTCATCAATAACTAAGACCACTGTTTCAGCAGCTTCCTTAGACAATGTTTGCACCTCCTAGAACATCAACCAGAACAAAGGAAAAATTTAGCCAAAGCAGTCCTTAGCAAACATGAAGTTTGAATTCTAAAACAGTATTTTCTCCAAACGATCTAACTATGGTCTACCTTGTTATCGTCACCCATCGCAGATAGCAAAGGTGGAAGCACAGTACCAAGATGAAAGTCAAGGCCCGGACCAGCAACCTCTGCTAAAGCTCCTAAAGCATGTGCATTGAAGGCACTGCACAGGTACCAAGAAAGTTCTCAGTTAAAAATACAAGTGCCATATATTCTAGGTGACTGAATCAAAACAGAAAAAACATACGACAATGGAGGATGAACCAGTTTCGGTAAAATATGTGGCAATACCGCACTCGTTCGAACACTGCAAAAATAAGGATAAATGCAAAATGTTTTAGCTTAAATAAGAAATCAATACAAATAATAACTTCCAAACAAGACCTTAATGCTAATGCACATTTTACCTTAAAATTTGCTTAAGACCATCAAGTGCGGTATCAGAAATTTCATCATCCTCCAATGCATGTAAAAGTGTTGGAACAATCTCGTCAATAGCTAGCATTCCAGCACTCTACGAATCATATTTGAGAGATAAGGTATGGGAAATAATTTAATCTCAACCACCACAGAGAAAAACAAATAGTACAAGTAAAATGTGCAACCTTATATAAGGTGCTGAATGCTAAGCCAGCTGATTCACGAACCTCAGGCACACTGTTAACATATCCATCTAAATATCAGATAATGCAGTCTAAAATTTATGCAGACAGATCAGAATTAAAATGCACGAACCTATCACAGAGTGCAGTACGAATAGTTGGGATGAGTTCGTTCATGAAAGTCAACAACTGACTCTTACCAGCACTTGCCATCACTTCACTCAGACCAACACATACACCCTTTCAACCAGAAAAAATCACAATGGTATCAAATAACAAGTTGAGCTATTGAATCTAAGAAAACCAATTGAAAACCTTGTTTATTAGGAGGAAAGAAAGATCCCAATGACAGAAACTATTCTAACCTGTCTTCTGCTACTGTTAGGATCGCCTAGGCCCTGGGATAAGATTGGAATTATCAAGGGAAGTACCCGTTCACCAAGCTTCCTGACAAGCTCACCCAGTGAGCGTCCAGCAACCTGCATTAGCAATAGGAATATGTAATTTCTATAAGCTACAGAGAAAATAGATTGACAGACACAAGTGTCAAACTCAGACCTGCCGCCTTTCAGATGATGGTGATGCAAGGGACGTAATCAAAGTGTCCATCAGAACTGGCATAATTTCCCTTAGAGTCTTGGGGGTATTTGCCACAATAGTTTTCCACACGTGTAATGCAGCCTGAAAAGTGAAAAGAAACATTTTTCTCCTTATGTTTGTTGAACTTATGTACATAAAAATAACAAACTATATTGACAAAAAGAGCAAACATATAAGTTGTTACCTGACGCACTGACAGACTGACATCAGCTCGGACCATATACAATGCAGCAAGTACTTCATTACGCTTATCACGCCCTAGAACTTCAATGATGGCACGACCATGTGCCTCTGTACTAGAACCTTCATCATCACTGCCACCCTCAAGTAAAGCTTTACCAGAAGTTCCAGCAACCTGAAATGAATAAGTTCACCAAAAGGTCAAATCAAACTCTGTGAAAGGGTTGCTCTAGGATGACTAACACATACTTTGAATAATAGATCACCCAACAGCTCGACTGAGCTCTGTCGAATTCGCCAACTGTCATTAAAAATGCCATCCTCAACAGCAGGAAGGAGAAGGGGTAGAGAACTGTAGGAAAAAAAATTATTATTAGAAATTATTGAGCTGAGAAATTGAAATAAAACTAAGGAAAGAGACCACGAACACATAAAAGCAACAATATAACAAATAGAACATACGTTGTTGCATAATGCTCGACAAGAACATGGCCAGCCCCCAGTGCAGCATCTCGAACAGATTCATTTTCATCAGCCAGGCCTATAAAACATTGAAAAAAAGTAAACAGCTAATCTAGAGAACAATCGAAAAAATATAAATGATAACACATAAATTGGCCAACAAAAGATAATTTCTTACCATCTAGGATAGCAGGAAGCACCTGGGGCAGATAGTTTTGAAACTGGACTCCTAACGACCGTGGCAAGTACTACAGGAACATTTTGCAAAAATGATTAAATGAACTCAATAAATAAACTTCTAATTTTCTAAATGTGACCTATTTTACCTTGAACAGAGTCAAGTATCCATCTCGTACAGGTGCCTTCGGATGGGAGCAATTTCGAATAATGTCAGGAAGTACATGCTCAAAGTACTCAATACCAAGAGCAGCTAAGACCTGTAAATGTACAAGTCAAAATAACAATACAGTATCAGTGATCTCCTTAATAAATACCATGTTGAATTTAGAAAAATAAATATAATTTATTGATTGGTAAAAATAATAATCACACTTGAATGTGGTTTGAAGTGGCAGTATTTATACAATGTATACATACACAAAGAACAGATCTAACTACCGGGAATCAAAGAGCTCTGATAACAAGTTCAAATCAGTGAAATGAAAAGATATTATTTATTACAACTGAAAAATAATAATGAATTCATCACAACTGAATGGGGTTTAAGGAGGCAGTATTTATACTATGCATGCATGTTTAAAAATCAGATCTAAATAATCAACTGTACAATGACAGAAACAAACATCTAACAGATAAGCAAGATGGAAAACTTGAAACTAACACTTCAAAAGCAAACAATTACAGAGAAAAGAAGTACTATTCTCACTACGTTATAACCAATATGTCATTGCCTGATTCTTGTCACTTTCCAGTTCTGCTCTAAATACCCAGGTCATCTAACTCCACAAATCTTCTATAACAATTTTACTAATCAAAATAAATAATCCTTTTGTTTATTATTACCCTTCTACATATTTATTTATTCAAAATTGTACTCTCCCTTTTCACAAGATTTGTCCGCCACTTAAAAAAGTTCATGTTTTTCAACTCGGCCATACTAAATTAGAAAAAAAGTGAATCTTAATGAAATTCCAAAGGCCTTAAAACGTAAAACGTATTAAAAGGAAAATTTTGACCTCGCTCAGCCCTTGTGCTGCTCCAGAGCGTTCAACATTACTATTATCAGACTTTAATGTGTCAAACAACCACGGGACAAGATCCGGGAAATTTTCTTCACCCATTCCTCCTATAAGGGATCCAATGGCTCTAGCAGCAACTGACCGAACCTCAGGTATAGGATCCACAAGCACCTGCTCTTGTAATATATGCACAAAATGATAAGAAACCAAGACCAATGTAACAAAAGTAAGAGCAACAATATGCAAAAAGTACCTTTTTTACTTCAGGAAGTAGCAATCCTATATATGGAATCATATCCTTCGGTTCTGTAACCAAGGAACACATGTTTCCAACTATTTGGGCTGCCCTCTTTTTGGTGTCAGCACTACGTTCCCTCAACCCTCGATGTACTATTGGTACTAATAATGCAAGTGAAGGCGCATCAATTGAATTAACAAAGGTTGTCTGCAACCAAACAATAAAAATTTAGGTAACTAAGCATAAAACTGAAAAAATTGAACAAGGTAAATTTCATAAACCTTACTTGGAGAAGAATATCAAGGGAATATTTTGTATGCTCATTTGGATCACTGAGTCCTTTAAGTAGAGTAGGGACAAGAGCAGATATTTCTGGATTCTTTATCACACTCCCAACCTCAACAAATAGAAAACATGAAAATTAAAAACAAAAATCACAGCAACAGGAATCAAGTGGATATAATATAGCTCATAACTCAAATCAAACCTGTTGAAGGGCCATTTGCCCAGCTGACTGGACTTTAGGATGTGTATCAGTCAAAACCTTCAAACAGCAAGATGGGTTGATGAACACAATCTATAGCTTAAAAGGAATTTAGAACTCAAAATGTAGTGTTTCCTTTATGTCATACCTCAGTCAATTTGGGAACAATCTTAGGGAGACACTGAGACAACTGTTGAGGAGCACAGTAAGCCATAGCACCAAGAAGTTGTACACTACTTTGTTTTGTCCTCCAAGCTTTATCTTCAAGACCCTGAGAAAATAGATTAGCTATGCAAAATTTCATTGATGTAGAAGCACAATAAATGTCTATAAGTAGGTAGGAAGCAAACATAAATTCCCGTTCAAATTGAAAACTCAAACCACATTAAGAAAAGTTGGATAATAAAATTTTGGGAAAATGTCACTAATTTACTCTTCAGTTTATAAGATGCAACAGGCATTAAAGCCTATTCAGAAACTAAAATTAGAGAAACTGAGAAAAAAATTCAGTGTATTCACAACTATAGAAGCATGGAATTTGGCAAGAGGTAGAACCATTTCCAGTAAGTACGTGGCGATTGCAGTCATCTAATCACTCACTCCACAAATAAAAGATTAGTACAGAATGTTCTTTAATTCACAGGAAAAACCAACAGTTTCGTTATGACAAAGCATTCTTATTGATATATTGTTTAAAATCAAAAGGGGAAGAGGAAGACAAACATTTCACATAGTTAATATCAATCAATTACATCAAGTCAAGAATTTGAATCTAAAGAGGAGCATTACGGGAGTATAACATCAAAGCATCACAAGACATCAAAGTATGCCTCGCAAACCATAATGATAATCAATGTTTATCACCTTCAAAAGCGATGGAAGAACAAGCTTCACTCCTTGAGCACTAAGTTGAGACATCATTGCACGAGCAGCACATTCAGCTGCTTCCCGAACCGCAACAACTTGATCAGAGAACGAAACCAAAAGTAATGGTAACATTTGAATCACGTACCTGAACAAAATTATTGAGAAACAATAAAAAAAGACTAAATATAAATTTAAAAATAATAGTGAAGAAATATTCAGCAGCTTACGGTTCAAAAATTCTGCCCAGTGTTTCACAAAGGCACTCAAATCCAAGTAAGGCTCCTTCACGGGATTTCGCAGAGTTCCTACAGTTTAAATAAATTAACATAAAAAATAATGGTAGACTCCATTTTCACATTTTAATGGTCAAAAGTGACATACAATTATTTTTTCCAATTCCATAAATTGAATGATATGCAGTGTGTTAAAAATAAAGATGTAACAGTAAACTCTCCAACCTCTCAGCAAGACTATCTTGAAGTGTAATCACAATGCTGTACTTTTTCAAGCAGGAAATGCCAAATCCCTTAACCAACCCAGCAAGTCCAAAAGCAGCTCCACGGCGTTCTCCATATTTTTCACTTTTCATCATTTGATCCATCAACCTCTTAACAAGAGCAGCTGCATCATCCTAGTGGTTGTAGTATCAAACAACAAAAGAAATCACTTGAGAAAATGCAGAAAACATCAAAACGTAAGACAGCATTAACCTTAAGAGCCAAAAATGAAATTATGTTCAGGTGAGGCATAGACAAGCTTACATGACAGTAAAACCTTGAACTTTCAACTAAATGAATTACTCCCAAACAACTAAGTGTGTAGAAATCAATATTTTAGCAGTGAAAACAATATTCCGTTTATACTAGTAATAAGAAAACAAACTTATTAAATGATCTAAAAGATTTTTGCTGTGCATGAAAAAGAATTCATGGAGTTGTGCAGAAGTAAAATCATAATTACTGATATGGCCTTTTTCCACATAAAAAAGAAATCTTTTGTTACAATATAAGTAAAAGTGATGCTAATCACAGTCCTTTTCCTTCATAAAAATAGCATATCAAAAGAAATGAGTGCTAAATTGTAATAGCATATCATGGAATTAATCCAATTGTGGAATAGAAACAAGAATTTGTGTTATCACTGAAAATGGTTCATACTGGACCTATTGCTTGTGTCAATATTCCATACTATCATTCTAATAAACAAGTGGGGTAAGAAATCAAGCATAAATATGCAAGCAAGAGGTTTTTTGGCCTGTGTTTATTTAATACCGAAAGATATTAAACTCCTTCCAATAGATCACTCTAGTAATATTCCACTAGACCAGAAGTGAAAGGATCAGATATTAAATGTAAGAATGCTCTTGCATACTTGTTTTGATTGCATTAATGGAGATAAGCAGGCAGAGACAGCCCGTTGAACTGCTTCTGAAGGAGTATTTAAAACATCCAACAACTTGTCCACAACAGCATGAACCTTGGGATCGTCCTGCTCAAAAAGGAATGAAAATAGTAACAGATTTTAAATTCAACTAGCTATGTAAAATTGGGAACAAAGAACAAGCTTTAATACTAACCTTTGCCAAGTGCTTGGCCAGAGCTCCAGTAAAGATAACCACACCCTCACGAACCAAATCATATTTTTCTTCGTCTGGAGCCTAAGAAATTGGGGGAGAATTTATTAATCAAGCATCACATATAACTCCCCTTATACATGTTTAAAGTGGCCATCTACTGCGCAAGGAATGAACAAAAGAATGAG
Source organism: Vigna radiata var. radiata (assembly GCF_000741045.1). NCBI lineage: Eukaryota > Viridiplantae > Streptophyta > Magnoliopsida > Fabales > Fabaceae > Vigna > Vigna radiata. Next base: position 1,031,079 of record NW_014543268.1, on the reverse strand, counting down.
TGTCCAGGAGGTGAATCTCCAAAAATAATAAGAGGAACTCACTGTTTTGTTCAAGTAGTTCTCAAAGATGGGAAATAACAACGAGACATTATCCTTTCCATTTTTATCAATGATCAATATACCAGCATTAATCATTCTACCTCTAACATCAGCATTTGGATCAGCCTGCAAAGCAAATCAATCCAAAAAGTCAACTGTCACTGGATACTGTCAGATAAATACTCTTCGCAAAAATTTACCATGTACAATACAAAACACACTACCATCAAAGGAGTACATCAGGTTGCCACAACATTTTCATTTATTTGAAATTTTAACCTCTCCACTTTCTGAGTATAAAAAATTAAAAAAACTTTTATTTTAAATTGTTCCATTTTATTTTCAGACAAGGCACTTACTGCACTTCAGTTGAATATGCCCTTAAGCTTACAATATTCAGGTTTTTCCAGAGCCTTGTTTGATGTCCATGCCCCGTGTTCGTTTAGTGGTCCATCAACCTTTTTAGGCAGTGAGATCCTATCCTTAATTTTCAAGAAGAATTAAATAATGTGGTAGGAGGAGCATATTGTTCACCCCTTCAATACGTTCCATGACTGAAGTACAATTTGGTACGAGGTATGGGAGTGAAAACAGACAGCCGGCCATAATGGCTAACAGAGTGACCACAATAGCTTCCTGCATTTGTGGATTTTATTACGCACTATTTGCTAGTTCTAGTCCTATTACAAGACAGCAACCTCCACGCATAATTAACAGATTCACTCCCTGTTTTTATCCACTAATTGAATAGACACAGGGCCCATTTTCTCTCTACTTTTTCTAAGTATGCGTTTTGCACAACAACACATGAAGTGGGTTTAGGATTGTTTTCTTAATCTTCGTCTTCACCTTTCTCTGTATTCCCTGTTGCCTTTCATCTACTCTTATTTTTCGAATGCATGTTAACTGGCAACAACCCAACACCTCAAAAAGTTCTGCAGGCCTGAATCGTAATAGTGTTTCAGGACCAAATTTGTAAGCCATCTTCCTGAACTCCAGCACAAATTTGGAATGCTACTGTAAGCAATTGAAGTCACAATTCACAAAATGTTGGAAACACATAAATTTGGACAATCCCTGTAGTACTGGCCAATACACAAGTGTGACCCTATGTTTCATTTCGTAATCTAAAATCCTACAGCGTTATCATCACCTAGGGAAAGATTGCTATCACAGATATCATCCATGATTGAGTTTTTTAACACCCCATTAAAATTCCATTTTGATAAATAATTATAACCTTGCTAGATACATCCAAAGCAACCAGACCACCAAAGCCCTTCTTGGCTGGGGGTGAATCCTTAATTCACTGATATGCATTCAATGAACCTTAAATCAAACTGTGGTCCATCATACATTCACCCCCAATAAAATAATTATAGATAAATAAACCTGCTAAGGCAAAACAATTGCACCAAACACGCACAATTTCACAAAAAATTAATGAAGATAACAAGTAATATCAAGTATTAACCAGTTAACAATTGTAGATTATCGCAACAGAAAAAAAAAGATCTGTTTTAGCTTACAAAGCTATATTAATTCACATCAAGATGTTGACTCCAAAAAAGAGAATTCAGCAGGAAAATAGGTTTCAGTTTCAGGATTATAACAAAATTAAAAATATAAACGATTGTAAAAGTTACCAGAGCCCTTGATATTAGAAATGTCATGACAACAGGCAAGTCTTTTGTTCTCAAAACATCAGCAGCAGAATGTAATGCTAAAGCTATTCCTTGCCTACCAAGCCAACCAGCATCAACATTGTCATCTCCAGCACCCATGTCACGAATATACAACGAAAATAAAGTGGAAAGGGACTCCTGAAAATTATCAGTAAATAATGAGACAAAAGAAACAGCAATAAAGTGAAAATTATGAATCAAACATACTTGTATAGAATCTGGATGCTCATCCAAGGCAGCAGCCAATGCTTCCGCAGCTGCCACACGAACATTGTAGTTAATGTGAGAGAGTGCTTTGTAAAGCCCTGAAAAATCAGTTCCAAATTCAAACCCATAATGATCCCATATGTCTTCTGCCACTTGCGCAACTGACTGAAATGTTGAAAAAAGTAAATTAACTGTCATTCAAAATAAAGTAGTTAAAAACCAAATAAAAATTTCACAAGTAGAAAATAGTACAAAATTACTAAGCAATATTGACCAAAGCTACTGTAGCAATACTAAGAAAATGAAAACCCTGTTGTACTGCAATGAAAATAATTCATAACCAGAACATAACTAAAGCATAATATAGGCCAGTATTTCAGTTCATGACCTGCAAACAGGAGCTGGTATAATTATCAGAACGTTTTTTATTTGACGCGGAACCAAAAAGCCTTCTCCAAGTGCCAGTTGAGAATTTTAATGTTCAAGTATTTAACCCAAATTATTTTGAACAGCTAGACAGTTAGGCCACAGGAGAAATTACCAAATATATCAACTAGTTAACTAGGAAGATTCATGGGCATTGCACTGGTATTTTAAATTCAGGTCAAAAGCTTTTAAAAAAAATCAAAGGAAAAATAATATATTTCCATTGCTAATAATGGTAAAAACATGTCATGTGGAAGGAATAGGAGGACTCATCTTCATCAATATACTGATTCTATTTTATAAGAAGGGAATAAATCAATTTTGTTAACTAGTAGCCTTCCTAGTGCTGCCATAACGTAATTCTACAACGAGGTGCTTTTATAACTTCATTGCAATTTGCAAAGGGAGGGCCGCTGTGATGGTGGCACAAGCCATAATGTCATGTACATGTTTATATGGTGGAATTTTGGCATTCTGCCATCCTCTACTCACAACTTTGGAATAAAGTAAACAAAGACTTTTATTGAAGAAACAAATTTGAAAATAAACTCCATGGATAAAAACTCAACACCATGTATACTAATTTGTATATTGTTTTCCAAAATTAAAATTGAAATTCAGATTTCGATTGACAAATTTTATGCACATGAATTTCACAGGCACAAAACTACAAAAAGAATATTAGGAGAGGTATCCATTCGTGAGTGAGAACTTAAATTAAATATTGCAAGGATTGCCTTCTTGACTTTTTGAAGTAACAGAGAAGAAGGCAAAAACTCCTAAAAGGATGATTTTAAAATACAGACAAAATTAAAGGCAGTCCAAGTCAGTCAAATATATAAGTTCAGCCATTTAGAGATCCAGTAGGTCGAGTTATAAACACCTGGGGTCTATAAATATAGATTCTATAGGTAACTTTAAACTCCATTGAGAATCCAGAGTACAGAAACTTATACTGAGGATATATCTTATGCTGCTTCTAATCATTGGATTATTGATTTCGTAAATTTAAGGGCTGTTTCATGATCGCTATTGATGAGGTGCCATTACACTAATAGCCTCATGATACTAACAAGAACCAAACCAAACCAAAACCACAAGATCTAGTCACCTATAAGAAAATAACTTAAAAAATTACTTGAAAAGATTGAACTAATAAATCTATCTAACTTAACCTACATCACTGCTACATAAATATATGTATTTTATGTTATGTGTCTTGTAGGGCACTGCCATTTTCTTTTGATGCTGTAGTAATTTCGGCAGGTGCAACAGTCTGCACTCTTGCTATCACAGTGTATCTGTTTAACTTTTGTTACACACATATTTTATAGCTGAGTGAAAAATCAATCTTTTCTCACTAAAACCTTCACATTCACGTATTACCAATCCCCAATTTCAAGTTTGGAAGCAATCATCAGATGACTTCAACTGTTGATTTAATATTCTACCATTTTGTTTTCCCTTCAAGAGGGCCTAATTTACACACAACACAGTATGTAAGTTTTTCAGATTTAAACCCTTTTAATTCAATTTTATAATCGTCTAAATGCAAAAGGAAGCACAAGACAGTGCTTTAAGCCCTAAGAATACACAAGAGACCCACATAAAAAGGTAAAAGGCGAAATTCAATATCAATACAATAAAAGAAAACAATAATCAAACTTGAGCCATAAGTTCCCAGGCAGAAATTTTCAAACCTTCTCAGGATCATGTAGAGCTATCCATATACTAGTTGAAACCTCAATGCTTTCAGGTAGAGATCGATTAGCAACTGCAGGAATACATTTTACAGAATTCAAGCAAGCCATTCTTACATGAACATCTTTTGCATAAACTCCATAAAGTGCCTGTAAAATTAGAAATGGAGAGATAACATAAGCACTGTAAAAAGACAACTGCACAATGCAAATAGATTCAGGCATACATACAGCAGCAACTTCAGCAGGTTGCAAACCAAGGCTCAACTCATTTAGTGCAGGTCCTATTGATGCTTGATAGGATGGAACAACACCAAGCACATGGTAAAGTACCTAAAGAATACTGATCAGACATTATGTAAAAAAATATATAGAAGAATACAAAACAAAGCATGAAATGTCGAGCAAAGTACCGATAACATTCGAATCCTAGGAAGAGGTAGATGTGGATCAAGGTGTAAATATAATATGCGAAGCACGTCATCATGAAATTTTGTTTTCTTTGAGCACAGAAGAATACGCTCAATTATCTGGAAAGGAAAAAAAGAAAAACTGGAGTTAGGAACATAGAAGCCTTGGAACACTGATTAATATTCATTTCAAAGTATAATTGCTTACTGGGAATACAAAAGAAAAAGAATCTACAGGAAGTGCTCCTGATTTACAAGAAATAGATAGGCCGTCTAAAATTCGCTCAAAAAGGCCACGAAATGGCCTTTCATTGACTTCTTCTTCAGCAACCGATGGAACTCGATCCAACAGAAGATGAACTTCATCAGTCACAATTAAACGCAAAGCAGTGGAAATGTCCAGGGCCCAATCACATAGAGGGGGAGCAGTGCACCTAGCTAGTTTAACCATGGTTTCAAAAGCCTCGTCACTTACAATAGGAGATCGCATTAATGGTTCAACAAACTTGACCTGACAAAATTTAGAGCAAGAATCACAACCACATATAATAATATAATATTTAAAATAAAGGGATATATATTAATTAATAAACTGCAGAGTCTCAATAAATTAGAAACTACAAGATTCTGGAAAAGAGCAATTAAAATTTACTAAAAATGAAGAGCGCAATATTGGAAATGGATTGGATCAAAATCAATGCAAAATATGAGCTCAAAAGGGTAGTATTGTACAAGTTTTATATGGCATACTTTGTCCATACTCTTAGATGATAAAGTATCATAACACACCACTCGCCTAGGATAACACATTTGAGATGTGAAGGTGACAGTAATGAGTAACCCAACAACTTTAAAAACATGACAAGCGAGGAAAGCTAAGTCAAGGAGGGAAGATTTCTCAAATCATGCAAGGAGTACTATAGACATGTTCCTAGATGGGCATCATACCTAACATTTTCAATTCAGAGTGATTGCAGTTAATTCAAAAACCATCAAATATATTGTAACAGAGTAGCAGGCGCCATTACCATTGAAGGCAGCCTACTATGAGCAAAAACTGAATTAGCTATTGCCATATCTCCAAGAGTTCTTAGCATCAGAGACAGATTTTTCTGTATCCCATCAACTCTGTCTCGTACAGAAGCCTCCTCCTTAAGTAGCAATTCCCTTGCTTCTTCCTTCGCAGTTTTTCCTTTGTCTAAAAAAATACGAACAGTAAAAAAAAAGCCAGACCGAGTGAATTTCAAATATGAAAGCTACAAACTTAGAGCAATAGAAGTGCAACACTTGCCACTGCCAGCCTTCTTTGCTGCCTTCCCGGTATCCTTTTTCCCTGCACCAGCAGCTTCTCTACTAGGTAGATCTCTCTTCACTGAATGGTTAGAACGGGTATGATCCTGATTAAAAGAACAGGAGAGTATAACTAACTAAATATCAGGAATGGAGCAATGAAAAAGGAAGAAATTAAAATGTACCACTTCATCTTCGTCATCATACATCCGGAAGCGGCCCTTTGCTTGTTTTGTGTTTTTTGCACTAACAGATTCAGCAACATAAACCCCTTGCTCAGTTGAAAGTGTTCCTTCAGGTGTATGAAAGATCTGAAACCCAGAAAAGTATCACATCGTATTTGTCCAGAGTAAATAAAATTAAAAGAAGTAATCACAAAAAAGGAAAACATAGCACAGATCATGTAAAATATCAATCAATAGACAGTATAAACTGCATCATGTAAATACCTGAATGTCTTTCTCAGAAAGTGTATCATGCGCAAACCGCTCAGGAATATTTAGCAAGTACTGGTATTACATGGTGTAGTAAAGTTATCAGCAATAATAGTTAGAATATATAAATAAAAATCACAATCTTGAAAGACAACAGAATCCAGATCCAACTAAACTATATAAAAATAATGTCTACCTTTTCAAACTCCACATATGTATCTCCGGGGACTATAGACATCAAGCTTGAAAGCAACAATACTGCTGCCTGTTGTTCTAAAGAATTAGCACTCTTCAAGCCCATTGGTCCCAATAAGACCTGAAAAGCAATATATCATTTCTTTGTTAGTAGAAGATGGTTAACCTTTTCAAGGAGATCCGTTGTACATGACATCAAACAGCTAGCAGAGAAAACTATACACAGATATGAACTAACACAAACAAATGGACTACAGAGGGCAAATTGAAATTTCTCTCAACTTTAAGTTAACTTAACACAAGTAAATGATTACAATATAAAGCATACAGCCGATTCCACTGGCCAATCGATGTTTCTTCTCAAATAATAGGTGGCAAGTTTTAGATCATACTACATAAATTACACAAGAAAACCAAGTGCTTGTATTAAAGACATGTTCATGATGGATGAACAAAGCTACTATTGTTGATAATACCCAGTCACAATAAATAAATAAATAAATAAATAAAACTATTATAGAGCTTGGAACAATGAATGCAAAACCCATTAGAGACTGAGGAGGACAACAAAAGTTTTAACAAAGCAATGTTGTATGAGTTGTGTTGAAATAGGTAATACTCTATCGCTTTTTCGGGTGCAGTGAGCTTTAGAATAAGGAACATAGGCTGTAGCCTTCCTCTGAGATATACTTGTACTAATCTATGAATACATACATAGATACATATATATGAGTGGAGAATATACTCATTAATTGTTGGCCTTCTCCCAAGGGAATTTTATGTCAAATACAGTCTAGCACTACTCTCAGCCAGTTGTCCGCCCATCACTGTCCTTTTTCTCTGACAAACATGAGGTCTTAGTCATCTTAGCAATGGATGGCCCACCCAGTATACTCATCACCGTAAGCCATCATCCTTTATTGTCAATTTCCACCTTTCTCTTGGCAAGTACCAGATCAGGTCTGTCTCAACCAGCAACGACGAATTCCCCAGTCTGGCCAAACATGTGAAGACCACACGTCCCCCTGATGTCATGTGACCTCCTAAGACTCAAACATTCACTGATCCTATTCTTGATCTTGATTCTTTGTTGCAATGTACTTGGAGTTGTTAAGTATATTTGGTCACACATTTTCCACTATGCATCTCTGTTTTGGTTTCCATTATGCTGCCCTATCTTTGAGATTGCCTCCACTGGCCCTGTTTTTACATTTTCGGGTACTCCTACTATTGCAACCACAAAACTCAATTGGAAGAATTACTTATATAGGTCCACTTCAGTACAATTGTGGTTCCTTGGTCAAGGATATCATGACTGTTACGTGACCGAGTGGGCAACGTAACCAGCACAATTCCTCACACTCTCACAGATAATAAACAGTAGATGAAGAATGAATAAAAACTCCTTTATTGATAGAAATAACTGAATCAAAGAAAACGAACAATAATTGGGAGCATAACCTCTGTCAATTATTCTGGAGTATAACCTCCTTCACAAAACTCACAAATCAAAAACATATCTTTAACCTTAAACTCTCTCTTTATTTATACTAATTATTTTCCGCCCAACTTGTACTGAGTATTGTCTTAGAAAATAACCCTATTTGCTATAATTATCATATACCGAATATATTTAGCCTTATTTACTATAATTAACTTATATCGAATATTATACTAAGATATGGCCTTGTTCACTCTAATTATCTTTTGCTAAATATCCTCTCAGAATATCACCCTCATTAAACTAATTAGTTTCCTACCTAACCGCTACGATAGTTAGGATGCTTCCTCGCTGTTTCCAACAGCTCGGCCAGCTCGCTCCCTGCCTTCCACCATTTGGCCTGGTCGAGACATGTTGTCTACCGTTTGACCAGCTTGCTCCCCACCTTCTACCGTCCGGCCAACTCGCTCCCCGCCTTCTACCATTCGGCCAGCTCGCTCCCCACCTTCCACCGTTCAGCCTAGTCGCTCCCTGTTGTCTACCGTTCGGCCAGCTTGCTCCCCGCTTTCTACCGTTCAGTCCCTGTCTTCTACCATTCGGTCCCCTTCTCTCTCTCTCCTATACCTCCTTCTCTCATACACTTTCCAGCCCCTAACAATGACCATTTGCAAAAGGATGCTAGTGCTTTTTCCATCTCAGTGCCAAAAGCTTGATTTCCAGTTATGTTCTGTGGCAATCAATTGAGCCCAATGCATTAGAGATACTCAGACCTTTCAAGACATGATCTACTTTTTGAAAAAGGCTTAAGATATCTTTGCCAATGATATTCAGCGTCTCGTTGATGCAACCAAAAGAGCAGTCTCCCTCAAAGAGATCTTTGAGCAACCATAAAATGCTCTTAAATGTAACAATAGCTCAGGCTATTGTAGATGGATTAAAAATATTCCTCATGACTAACTCATTAGAAGATGTCAACAAAAAGCTTCATAAGTTATACATGATCCTGATTTTGAGAATTTTGCATTCATATCCCGAACAATTCTAGTTGGTCATCAAATTATTTCACGTGCCTACCTCAATGAAAGACGAAATTTTAGCTGAAGTAGTTGAAACTTCAACAATGGTAGCACCTCATGAAAGAGATGGAGATTGAAGCAACCTAGCATGTGGTGGTTGAAGTGGATGTCTTCAACGTACGTACTATAAGAGATTACGTCATACTCAAGAAAATTGCTACTCATTGTCTGGCCTTCCTAACTAGGCATCCATGTGTCTTAAACAAAAATAAAAATCAAATTCCAAGTTTTTTTTTATGAGCAGTACCAAAAGTATGAGGTTTAACTTTGAAAAATCAAACAGTCAAGCTCAATCTTCATCAATGGCCAGTGTTTCAACTGCATGCATTTCTCAATCTTTGAAAGGTTATGATCCATGGTTGATAGAGTCAAGTGTCTCAGGTCACATTTTTAATCAAAGTTTTTCATTCTCGTTCATTTCTTCACCAAAACTTCCTCAATAGGATAATGTAGCTAATGGATCCAAAGTTGCATATCAAGGAACTGGGCTATCTCGAGCTATATTTGGGTAATCAATCTGAAAATGTCCTAAAACATTTTCTAAACCTTGTAATAAGCACTAAAAGTGGGAAAAACACTTCTGGATTTGTGCAACTGATTCAATGGCTTCGACAGTATTACGTATAGGGTTTCATAAGTAGGTCTAGGAGATCTAGTAAGGCCGAAAATCTTGTTCTTTTTATGTTGTTTTTCCTTTTATCTTACTTAAGGGTTTCTACTAAGACATTAAATTTTGTAGATCAGTCTAATGAGGGTGATGAGGCAACTAAATATAGCTTTCTTGTGACAGAGAACCAATATAAATTCTTTTGTTTTATCTTCTTTCCTTATCTCCTAGAAGTTATATCTGAATTGAATCCAAATCGCATGCTTTTGGAAAGTTAAAGAACATTAATGTTGACATTTCTAGTGACTGAAATTCGTTTTTCTTTAAAGGATGTCTAGATTTAAAAAAAAATCATCCATTTGCAAAAATCTTTAAAAGATCAATTCACCCCCTCTTCAACTCAATATTTATTTCTAACATTACCAAAAAGATATCTTAGTGTTAGGGTTTTACTACACTCAATATCATTTGGTCATCAGTTGGAGCATTTCTCCCAAGCATAAATTAGATTTTAAATTTTCAATTTCCTTGTACATCGCAATTAGTGCTGCAACCATCACATAGAAGGGTGTGCAGACAGTGGGAGGCATGCTGCAGACTGTGTGCAGAGGCCTCAAGAACATGTTGGCATGGCTGTTGGTGCAGCAACCACAGAAAATGAAGACATGTAGATAACCTACAAGTCACTGGTTTCCTATTCAACCACAGTTCAGTACCCGGTTCAGGCATATTCTTGTGATCAAACCAACTATGGGTCCAGTTTCCCATTTAACCATTTTGGACCAATCAGTGCGGTCTGGTCCGATCTGAATTTAATAATATGATCAGACCCAAAACTAGATTCAACAAATTGAAATTTTGGTCATGGTACCTATGCAAATACACACCCAAATGTAGCAGTTACATCACTGATTTTGCAATAATATGTAACATAGTGAAAAGAAAATTTAGATATTTAATATAATCATCCCTTATGAATACATAAATCACACAGCAGCTACTTTACCAATATAAAAGAAAGCGCAAAAGATTTGTAGATTACCTTTAAGAAATTCCCCACGTTAGCCGAAACAATATCAATGACAACAAAACCATGTGCTTGCAGACACTTGCAGAGTCTCTGTAAAAAAAAATTAAACAGGTTAGCTAACCAATCAAAAGAGAAAAAAAAAAAGACACATGTAAATAAATACCTCGAAACATGTATTGCTAAAAATATAAGGAATACGTTTTCTATTTCAATAATGTGATGATATTATTATATTTATAATATGATAGCTGATCACTTGGGTTTTATTCTTCTCTTATATTTTTACTATTTGTTTCCATATTATTTAACTAGGATTTTTATAATTATAGGGATATCTTATTAGCACCAGACTCATGATTTATAGACATATCGTATATAGAAATCATTTCTTATAATTATTTCTATTTATCGTTATCAACTAATATAAAATAAACTCATTGTGCAATCCATACACAGTCTTTAACAACTCTTGCATCTATTTTTCTCACTTTCAACACAGTATCAAAGTGCAATTATACTCATCGATCTCTTCTGTCATTAATTCACTATTCAGTCCCCAAAATCAAAAAAATTGAAGTCCAATCAATTACCTCTAGCACTACATCTCCTTTCTGGCGTTGTCACTTTTTTCATTGTGCTAATCTGGATTGAAGCAGGCTCATATTTGTATTATTAGCTACCACTGACTTCATCGGCATACCTTACATTAGCCACCTTTCAAATCAACTAACCCTACCAAAGTCCCAGATGCACTAGCCCAATCTATGTCCGAGATAAATTACAACTCCCGTTTATGTGCAAGGCGCATTTGCCTCATCAATTGTCTTAATGCTCTCATATATCTCATAGATGCAATGGCTACATCTGTCCCAAATGAACCGGCCACATCTTTGTCCCTCATACACTAGCTCCGTCTTTGTCCCAGAAAAATCGGCACTATATTTGAACCAGAAGTGCTGGCATCAATTATGTCTTATAGCCATGGTGACTCTTCAACAATAGTCTCTTTATCTACTGAATGCCAATAATTCATTCCTCAACAACGATTTGCAATAAGAGATTTACATGAAACAACCTCTCATATTTGTAGCTCAGAGGGAGTCTTCTAGGTTGGTATTTTGTCTTATATGTTGTCTTCGCAAATCATTAAAAATTCGGTGTCACTCAAGTGCACATTCCTCAACAGCTATTTGCAATAAAAGATTTACATGGGACAACCTCTCAAATTTGTAGCTCAGGAAGAGTCTTCTAAGTTGGTATTTCGTCATCTATGCCGTCTTCGGAAATTATTAACAATCTGGTGTCACTCGAGTGCAAAAACTATTATTTTAAGTCTTTATTGATTACATTAATAACAAGCTTGGTACATATAATTTGTATGTTTCAACTTGAGAAGGAGTGTTAAATATATTATTTTTATCTTCTCTTGATCTTTTATCTTTAATTAGTTTGTTATTATTCTTTATTTGTATTTTGGGTTTAGTGCATATTTATTCTATTATAAATAGAGAACCCTATGTATAAACACACGGAAGATTAATCTCATACATGGTTTTTACTGTATCAAACAATTACATTATGATTTATAAGCATCTCATAACAAGTAAGTAGGGATTAAGTATCCCATAATTATTTGTATTTATTGTAATAAGCTTATAAAAGACGAACTTCATTGTTTATGAAACATTTTAAATGGCCTCTTTATTAAACTTGGTTTAGTACAATAAATAGAGGACTAAATATTTGGTTAAGTACAGGCATTGACATATTTCAATTTTAGTACAATAAGAAAAAAACTACAATCTTAGTACAACTTTAATTTTGTTTTTTCATTTGAACTCTGATAATTAATATAGTTAAGAGCATGCTTGATCTTTAATAACTATCATATTTTTAAAGAGAAAATTAATGTTAATATGCAATTAACCTTAAAGGAACAACTAATGATTTTAAATTTACAAAGCAAAACATGTGCTCAACTATATTAACCAACTATTCACCCTATCTAATATCCTCTTATAACAACGACATAATACGAGAATATATAAAAGTGTTTCTAATAATTCAATTATAATCGAGATATTCTAAATTATATAATTCAAATAAAAATGTTCTCAAAATGAGGCCAACATGATTTTGAAATAAGCTCTAGATATCACATTGAACTCTAGGAAAAAGGGAAACATTGAGCTAATTTTTAAGACAGCACGAGTATTTAAAAAGGAATGAATACAATATATAAAGGAGATTTTATATCCAATACTAACAAAAAAGATAAGATACAGGAATAAATAAAACTGTTCCTAATAATACATATATAATATAGATTTCTTTATTATATAATTTAGATGAAAATGTTCCCAACATCTAGCTGACACAGTTTTAAAAGAGGGTCTAGATATCATGTTAAACTCTACGAAAAAGATAAACATTAAGTTGAAAGAGTGTGCTGTTTAGAAAACACAGGTGCTTTATTTATATTAACAGAACAGGAATCAATAAAATAAATAAAGGAAATTTCATATTCTCCAATGACAAAGATATGATATGGGAATAAATAAAAATGTTCCTAATATAATATATAGGTTCAGCTTCTTTTTTCTATAATTATAACAATAATACATATACATGCACTTTTCCCTTTTATTTGGTTATCGAAATTCAAGTACTAATGGATTAACAATAATTTGAAAGAGAGATAGACCAATTGCCAAAAAATAAACTAATTGACCAGTGTCCACATGCATGGAACCTGTCATAATTTTCCAAATAGATCCTACCATAATCAATACACATTTCAATTATATTGCAGCACAGGTCGGATAGATTAGGTTATTAAGTGATCACATGCGCATGTTGCCAGGTTTCTAGACTGCCAAGTTTATACTAGTTGGTCTTTATTAGAGATTAAATCATTAAGTGCAAATTGTATAGGACAACACAAAAGTATGAAGAAAAGCTACCTTCCACACCACATCTCTTTTTGCACTACCAACTACACATGGATGATGTGAGCAAAGTAATATTCTGACAAATGAATCTGGAGCATGTTTCAGAGCTGGTGGTGACATCATAAGCAGAGCCTTAACCAACACCTCAACAGATGGAACAGACGAAACTTGAGGGTCCAAAGAAATATCAGTATCACTGCAAATTCAAATATTAAGAGTTTAAAAGCAGTATTAAGAGTTTAAAAGCAGAGTGGCAAAGATTGAGATTGACGGGAGCAGAACTACAAGACTATGATTGAAATGCTATACAACACTAGGACCATGTTTGATATCTTCTATAATAGATAGTGAGAACTGACAAGTTGTCTGGAAAAGAACACTTAATAACAAAAATTGAACTCCAAAATAGATTGTTGTAAGCCTCTTGGCCAATAAGACCTACAAGATAGACACAAGCATTATTTACTAGATTGTGGAAAAAATTACTCCAAACACATTAGGCACCAGTTTTTCCAGAAGGAAAACTAAAGATACTAACAACTGTTACCAATCTTATAAAAAAGCATTATTCAGTCGTGTGACTACTAATAATTTAGACAAGCAGCAAAATTCCCAAAGGAGAATTTGAAGAGGAACTTTCCAGACAATTTATGACTTCTGGATAAGAGAAATTGTAAGAGCTTACTGTAAGACCAAATCTAATAGCAAAATATGCAACTATTCGTTTGAAGAGATACCTTACTGAAATAACCACATCTAAGTCCAGCTGACTAATTTAACTAATAAATATGCATATCAGTATACAATAAGCTATTTACCTTATTTTTAAGGCTAAATGTTTTTCTCCAATCAAAGAAAGGTACTTTGAAAATTCCAAGAATAGATCTTCAGATAACTTAGGAGCAGCCGTGATAATCTTCCTAGTAACATTATATGTCGTTCTTCGAATATCCCACCTCGGATGGCATATAAAAAAAACCAGTAACTGCACTAAGTTAACAATAAATGAGTCAACTTAAAATATATAGGAATCTGATAAAATGCAAAATGTTTTACCTGTAACAACAATCTGACAGAGAAGTTGGATAGTGTACTGCAGGATGAAGAAAACAAAGCAAAATAAAGCATACAACAATAAAGACGTAAACTATAGACACCTTTTTGGCATTCTAATAAAATTTACCGCTGTAAATGTTCCACAAGAAGCACTTCAAGAAGATATACACATGCCATGCTATCCTCAATTGATAGCTTTGAAGCCTGCAGAGCAAATTTTTAGATATGTAGAATAAATCCTGTGTAATGCTATAAAACAAATTTCAGTTGAGTAATCACCATAGAAATTGGCACAACCGAAGATTCATTTTGTGATATCAGAGTCCATATCTTTTCTTTTACCAATGCTTCCTCTAGGCAAGTAGAACACAGCAGAACAAATGAAAAATTTTGGCAAAAAAAAATAAAAAAGTAAAAACAGAACACCAGTACTTCAATTTTAAAAATATAAAGATTTCTACTAATACAAACCAGCTTTAATATCAACAGCAGCTATCTTTGCAACTAGTAACAATGCGTACATGCCATCTAAACGTTGCACTGCCTTAGTATAGCCAGTTTTAACAAGTTGGACAAGAGCACCAAACAACGGTAACATCTGAAATATACTTAATTGAAACATGAGTGAGTCAAGTTCGAGCACAAGATAAATTGAGAAGCAATTATAACAAATCAAAGGAACAGGTCACCTTTAAGATAGCATCTTCGTTTTTGGAAATAGTATGTAGACTGCGCAGAAAACACTTTCTTAACGTTTCCTTCTCTTTGAGGCCAGAAACAAAAAAGGAAATCAAACTCTCTTGAATGGCATCTGTTGATCTAACTGCCCAAGAAGCTATGGCTGACAAAATCACAATTTTAACCTCCTCATTTCCTGTCAATTAAATGTGGAGTATGAGTCTGCAATAAATAATCATATGACCCTTTTGCTAGGGATTTTTCCACGAAAAAAAGATCTTTCAAATTAAAAGAGAACTCAGAAATTTTCTAAAATAATAAAGTAAGCTGTTAAAAACAAATTGCAAAAAACAGTTTTAAGTAAATATTACTTCTTCTATATTACTATTTTAAGTGACTTTTAAGGCTTTTGCTCAGGAACCAAAAAAATAATATCCTTCGCAGTTCCTCATAAAGTTATGAAGTTCCCTATTGACCCTTTTATCATTTCTAATTCATAATAAATACAAATTAGTTAAGTTCATTAAAATTTGGGTAGGAAGATATAATTAACGTTAATCATATAAATAGGAAGGAATATTTTTCTGAAGTATCAGCATTTAAAAAAGAACAAAGAGATTAAACAGCACTTCACATTTTTATCCCCTTCCCTAATATGTACTTTATCTGATCCCCGATATTTCATTACGAGGATATCTGATCCCCTTCCTCCATATGTACTTTATCTCTTTCCTCTCTAATAATATTTTATTTTATCATTGAATAAAAAAGTATAACACCAACTTAGTAAAGAAAAATATACATAAACAGATTCAAAATTCAAAGGAATATTAGAACTTTTACCATCTTCCTTGTAGTATGATAGAAGAAAATCGCATACTGTACGAGACAGACTGATAAGGTATTTTCCATCTGGTGCATTAGACAATTCTTGTATTGCATTTACCATCCCTACTCTCTGGTATGGAAAAGTAAGCCTTCCTTCTGAGCCTGTTGGAATGAAATTTGTGGTCAAATATATTACAAAAGCACCATTTACATTGTCAACCAAAAATCAAGATAACCCCCACATCACCAAATGGTCTAAGTGGCATCATAACCAGCCAAATATACAAGCATAAGGCAATTTAATACCTTTAATAACAGCTTTGATAGCATTGAACATTGTGTCCAATGCATCTGGATTACTAGATTTTTGGCTCAGACTCCTGACTATAGACAGTGCCCCATCCCTCCTCCCTTCATCAGCATGCCGAACTTGTGCTAATACTACTGAAAGAATTTCAGCTGCATATTTACTCAGATCAAGGTTAACAGACTTCAAAAGAATGCCAACAGACTCCAACACAATCTCCGGATTGCGTTTTAGCATTTTAACAGAAGATGGTACAACAATATTTTGAAAATCTTCATGTGACATTTGCAAATAAAGAACACGAAATGCCTCGGTAAGACTCTTTCCAGGCTTTTCTTTTGCACTCAGTATCGCACTAACATATATATCAAGAAACGTTGGCTGTAAGGAGCAAAAAACTACATCAGACCCTATAAGGTTAAAATCAACCCAATGCAAAGTATAAACAAGAAAAGTTGCATACACTCACTCACCTTGAATTCCACAACTAAAGAGGGAGATTGAAATGAGAACTCCAGCAAGAACATTAATAATTCAGGACAATCCTTGAAAGGAATTCGTCCATTTCTCAGCTCTTCCATGTAGACTTTATAGATATTAAGTGACTGAAAAGCATAAACATATAAATTACAATATAATTTCTTATATATATTGAAACTGCAAAGGAGGAAGTCAAAATTCTATAAGTTGTCATTTATAGTGAGTCGTACGTCAATTTATACAATAATATTTTTTTTCACTGACAGTAGAGTCCCTCGTCAATTCTGTATCTTCTCTCTCTCATTATCGTACAATCTTTTTGTAAAACATATTGTACAGCTACCATTTCTTAAACTCAAGCATAAAATTGAGGATATTGCTATTATTATTAATAATAAAATAAAAGAAACGACAGTTGGGCTGAACCTGGGAAAACAAATGGAAAAATTTTTTCCTGCAAGCCCTTCCCTCACGAAAAGACCTTTGCAAGACTAAACTAAGCAAAGAAGCTTGCGCCGCAGCCACTCTACACAAAGCATTCTTGGAAAGCGCGGCGAACTGGCTCTTGCTCAGAAGTAAACACGACCAACTGAGAAGTCTATAGCATCCAACATGAGATTGAGACTTGGATTGCTTTTCCATATTCTGAACTAGAGCTCCTGCGAAGGTCTTCATAAACACCTCTTCCCCTAACGCTCTCACAATCACTTCATCGACCGCTTTCCTCGATCTAAGATCATCGTAAATCGCAACCGTTCGGAACACTATATCGGTAAGTAGCGAAGCGAGCTCGGTTGACATTTCTGCAAAATAGACCAAACTGATAAGGTCGAACAACAAACAAATCGCGCATTCAGACCTTCATGACTGATTAAGCAAGAACTGAGAAAGAAAGAAAGCAGCGTTCGCGATAAAACGATCGCCGTTTAGAGGAAATGGAAATGGTGAATTGAGTTTGGGCAGTGTGAAATGGAAATGGCGCATTGGCGTGATGGTTTCGGTGCTGACCTGAGGCATAGGAACTCAAGAACGAAGGAATTTCGCGACGGAATATCCGAACACGTTGGTTAGTGGAGGAAGTGGAAACCAATTCGGAGAGGGAAACGAGAGATTGCAATGACTCCTCCATTGCAAAGATCCGAAAGAAATTGTAAGCTCGGAATCGGATAATCTAATGCAGCCACGCTTCAAGTCCTACAAACACAGTGCGTTTCACTTACTCACTACTGAGATTAGCTAGGGTTTTGGGTACTGCTATAGCTTGAACCTGTCGTGTTCGGTTCGGACTTTCGTTGAAAGGAAAAACAAATCAACGCCAATTTTTTTCTTTTTCTATTTTCTATTCTCTTGCTTCTCTCTCTTCTTTATTTTTGGATCTTGCCAATTATAATTTTTTGGTCACAAACATGGGCAATACTATTCACACCCTGGCTTACTGTTTAAACCCTAAAACAACTAAAAAGACATTCCAGCCCCGCCCTTTTCCCTGTCCCTTCCCTCCAAACAGCTAATACCAGACAAACACCGAATGATATACTACTATCTACTATTAATACTTGTTCTACTCATTTCTGTACCAACCATTTGGATAACTAAATATTCATACTTCTATCTTTTCTGTCACTTTACTTACTTATGCATAAAATTAAATAAATAAAACAGTATTAACTAAAAAATAATCATAAAATAAAGTTAAATAAATAAAACAATATGAACTAAAAATAATTATAAAAAATTTCATTGATTAAAGGGGTAGTTGTTTTTACTATTTTATAATATGACAATATAAATATATATATATATATATATATATATATATATATATATATATATATATTTATATTGTAGGTTTACTAACATTGGAAATATGTTTTTCTAGTTAATACACTTTAATATAATGTATCAAATTTTAGTTAATAAGAATAGATTTATATATTATGGATTTTAAGTTTTAAGGTGAAGAATATTTGAATAATTTTCATTTTTAAAATTAAAAAAAAAAACAAAACAAGAAATCATCAAATCCTTACTCACCTCTCTTTCATCCCTTGCTTCTTTCAACCTTTTTCTCTTTCATCTATCTCACTCAAACTATTCTCTGTCATCCTTATAGGTCCCAACCCACTGACCATCGTCTCTGAGTCGACAACAGCTCAATCGTCGGTTAAACAACCAACCCAACGTTCAACAGAGGAGTTATCATTATAGTTGATTATGTGTCTTGATTGTGGGATCAATGAACTTTCTCTTCTCCGTTAAGAAGGAATATATTCTTCTGGGATGCTAAAATAGTCCTTCTTCAACGACACTCGAATAACATATCTACATAGTATCCCAAAAAATTCAAATTCTTTACAAGAACAATGAATTGATTTTTTTTTCCTTTATCCAAGTTACAAAACGACCTCCATCAAGTTTGGTATGATGTCACACCGAGTAAGAGTCATTGTCAATCACAGTTGTTGCATATTTTTGTAGATAAATCAATCTCATGTTGAAGCAACTCAAAGGCATGTGGTGTGAGTATGGATGCAACATGTTCCTCGATTGGAAAACTCGTTTTCATTAGATGATTATGATACTTTTGACGCATTATCGCCTCTTCTCTAGCTTGATTTCTAATGTTTACAACAACTCAAATCTTAAAAAAGGAAATATGAAAAACTTATAAGTTGATTATAAAAAAAAGGAAGAAAAGAAACTCATAGCACCAAACAATAATATATTCTTACTTGATTCACAAATCGAAATTGTGAACATCGGTGTCACTGTTAAACAATTTGCCTTTGTAAATAGTTGAATCATTGGCATTTTCGCCTTCAGGCAAAGATTCATTCAAGATCTCTTCAATTTCACCATCTTCACAAATCTCTCCAGTCTCATCATCTTCTGATATCATCTCTAAAAAGCATTTTAGGCCAATTACTAATTCTTTCGAATGTCATTATGTTTGTGAAAATTTAGAGAAAAGTACAACCTAAACATATAGTAAAATAAAATAAACATGAGTAATGATTTTTCACACAAGTAATTCACCTTGCAAATCAACATGATTTTAACTCAAAGCATATCAATTATTTAGTTAGTCAAATGTTAAGCAAAGCAAATAAACGAAGTCAACAAACAAGGAGGCCACATAATAGCCAAAGTATCAAATCTTCCTAAAGATAAAGATAAACTACTGCTTCGAAAATTTAAAAACGAAATTTAATAACAATTAGAAGAGAAAAGATATATAACACAACTTTCCAAACAAAATTCAAAATAAACATCATCAATTACTTGGTTATTAAAAAATAACAAACAAATAAACAAACAGAGTAAGAGTAACGAATTATGGTGTCGCAGATTGCTGTGTGTGAATGAGTAAGATTATGAATATGAGAAAGAAACTAATTACACAAATGAGAAAGGTGAGTTAATATTGGATTAGTGTTTCTTATTTTTTTATTTTAAATTAAAAATGAAAGTTATTAAAATATTCATATGTTTAAAGTATGTCTTTTTTAGATGAATAGATATTTTTTTGTCTATTAAAATTTGATACACTTTATTAAAATGTACAATTAAAATATATATATATATATATATATATATATATATATATATATATAAAAAGAAAGATGTTCATTCAATTTATTTAGAACTCTCAGTGGAAGTTGCGTACGGTAATTTTTAAATACGTGTCTTTTTGTCTTGACAATTTATGTAAGTAATCGCTCTTTAACTATATTGAAAACTTTATGTTATTTGTAATCCATAAAAAATAGAAAATAAATAAATAAACTCGTGCCTCTCTCACTACAGAATAAAACAAAACTTTCTCTTTCTTTTTAATTTATTTTTATAATTTTTAACTATGATTACACTTCATGATAGTTGAGAAGTCAAGTAACATCCAATTAGATTTTTTAAAAATGTGCTTATTTATTTATTTATTTTATGACTTGATTTATCAATTTTAGTGAGTCAACTTTAAATACAGTAATCTCAACTTATTTAATCACATACTAAGATTATGTTATGTACGAATAGTTTGTTTTAGATTCCTGAATTTTAAGTAACTTTGATGCTTATATCATTGAATTTAAAGGAAAGTGTTTATTCTTTTAATGAAATCTTAAGATAGATTATTTAAATGTAAAAGTAACATGTTCACTCTGTATTGAGTTTTTGTGCATAATTTTATGTTGTTTGAAGTTATTTTTAATGTTTGAGATGAGATTTGTATGGTTGAATGAGTTAAAGATGATGTTTTAATCAATCTGATTTTGATTGATTATTTTCAATTATTTAAAAATTGTATGACTAAAATGTTTTTGAAAAAAAAATGGTTCCATTTTAAAACTAATTTTTCTTATATTTTTATTCAAACGAAATATTCAAAGTCAATAAAAAATAGGTTATATATTAAAAAATATTTCACTCTCAAAGTGAAAATAACATTTTAAAATAGAATTTTTCACTTAAACAAACTCATTTTTGCTAAAACTAAAAAGAAAAAATCACTCATAGTTTCTTTGACTGACTTAATTGTGTATATGTTTTATAAATACAAAATGATAGCTTTTATATTTGGCTTATTTTATAGTTATAGTTTAAACAACTTATGTTTGTATGGAAATAGTATGAATTATGTTGGAATTATACATGTGGGATGATATGTAAATTATTAATCGAGTTATTATGAAGTATTGAAAAATATGTTGTAACAAATATATCATCGTTTCACTAATAATCTAAATCACATAAGTTAAAATATTGGTGGTCAAAAACTGAAGTGAGAGTTTTTACCTAATGCAATATGTGTCAATATTACTTTGATTCATCATTGTTGGATTTGTAAGTAAATATCCCAGTATTTGATTGAATCAAACATTAATATCTAATAAAACATATTTAATATATCTTATGTTATCATTTTGTTTTCATTGACTTAATTTTGTATCTGTTATTTATGTTATGACCTATTATAATTGTAGGAGTAGCATCAAGAAAATAAATAAAAACTTTGTTTTAAACTTCTTTATAATTTTTTTTTTTTTTGTATATATGTGTATATAAGTGGTTAAGTGATAAATATTAGTAGGTACATGCTTTCTATTGACATATTATATGTTTTACATTACTTTAGAGTAAGATTTGATATATATTCTTGTTTAACTATATTGAAATAATTTTAACAAGTGCGAAAAGATTTATTATCGATGTAATTTAATGACAAGTTAAAAGTCATCATCGTAAAAAAAGATACGAAGAAAAATTAGTAAATAAAACCAAGTTTTCAATGATTATTGTGAGAATCTACCGTTAAAAGTAAAAAATCAATGAAAATAATGATGGTTCTTTGCCCAACCGTCGTTACAAGTTCTTAAAGTAAAAAGCAATTATGGTTCGATGGGGAATCATTGTCAAAAGTCCAATCAACAAACTATTAATTATTAGATTATATAAATCCAATTTATTTTCTTTTTATATTTGTAATCAAACAAAAAGAAAACTTGGTCATGCATTTTTTTAGGAAAATGTCTAAGAACTTTTTTTTTTTTCTGAGTGTAGGGTCAAATATTGACTTAAAACAAATATTGTCTTATCTTTATTAAGGTAAATTGTTCGTCAATTTATTATGGATACCTGTTAAAGTCAGTTTAGGTTCGATTGATTAAAACAATTAATGTCATAATAAAAACACAATTAATGTTCCAACACTCATACCTTTAACTTGTATTTATAGTTTTCTCAATAAACTTTTTATCAGGGTAAGCCTAATTACAATTCAATTTCAAACATTATTATTTACTTATTTACACTAATTAGATGTTTAGCTAATTTTAATCATGACTAATAAACTTTTTCCATGCCCTTAGCAGTCAAACACAATATTGTGGTCGGCATCTACAGACCAATACATATCGTACATGCCCCCCTGGCTCCTTCACCCTGAGTCTTGTGGTTAAAGACCAGAAGTGAGAACGGTTGGTTGTCGCTCGATTGCTCCTTTGAAAATATGATTGGTGGTGATTGGTGGATGTGTCGCCTCGTAGACCATGTCAATGCCTTGTGAATCGAGTTTTCAACATTGACACTGAATTTGTAACGCCATGTTCCCTCAATCATTGGATGGTGTTGGATTTGATGATCTTGGTAGTGCCACGTGTCCCTTTGATTTTCTATAATCAGGGATCAGGCGTTCTCGTCATTTTCACCTCTTATGCTCGTGTAACTCTTCTTGAACCGCACAAATTCTATTTTTTTTCTTGATTAGGGTAATAATGTCTGCTATTAACATTTCCTCATTTGAAGGATCCTCTGGTTGGGAAGATACGGGACACAATGTTTTAGGCGTTCTTCAAAGAGGTTGTTCCAACTCAAGAGAGGTTTGTCCAACTCAATAAAGGTTGGTCCTACTCAAAAAAGGTTTTTCCAACTCAAGAGGTGTCTCCAACAAAAGGAGAAACAAAAACCTGATTTGGTTTGGAAAACTAAGATAAAATCATGTGCTAAAAAAACTTGCCAAGTGGTAAAGTCATGCTTTTGATGCACCAAAGGCACAAAAAACCAACATGTATCAACCCTTGGAGACAAAGCTAGGCACATAAGAGTGGTTGACTATAAGTTAACCCTAGAGACACCTTCTTTAGCCCATAATCATAGGCTCAAAATCCTACATTACTATCATAGGCCCAAAGAAAACCCTAAACTACTTGGCTCAATGTACAAGGCCTAAAAGAAAATTTTATACTACTTGTCCCATAATACAAGGCCCAAAAAAAAAACTCATTCTACTAAGAACATATATCATTTATTCAATAAAAGAGCATGGACCCATCTTTCACAAATAAAAACCACTATTATTGTATGTGATTGGCCATGGTTTTTTTGGTTGACCTATTAACTAGGGGTTTGCCATCAAAAGTATAACAATTATGTCTAATCAATTTTTTTATTAGAATAAGTTCATCTTTTATTATTCTCTAAAGTCATTTTTTAGAAGTTTTACACGCATGTGTTGTTAAGTGGTCGTGTGTGACTAAAAGACTTCAAGGTGAATTTATGTTTATTTGAGTATTAAAGCTTGTTCAAATTTTTTTAGATGAGTTTTTTATGTACAAGTATTGTTTCTTGTGTGAATGAAGACATTTATAGCTTTAAAAGGTTAAGAAACTCAATTTAGTAAAGATTTATATTAACAAACACACATTCACATACACGTTTGTCCACCCATTTGCGCACTCACACACACATCCACCCCACATATACATCCCCTCATTTCCCCACCCACCCACCCACTTACACAACGCCATCTTCTACACACACATACACACACTAACACCCGTACTCGCACACCCACTGACCTATCCACCCACCCACTCACACAACCACACTTTCACCAAACACACTCACTCATTAGAAGACTAATTCACTAACTAACTTAACATTTTATTGTTTAATAAATACTTTTTTAGATAAATTTTTTGTTTTTATAATTATATTAAGTTTATAACTTAATCCATCTTTATTTAATAACTACTTTTTTATATAAATTATTTATTTTTTATATTTATCTTTAATAAAATTTATTCTATAACTTAATATATGTTTATTATAAAAATAAACAGGTATTTCTACTATTGTCAAATAATGAAACTCTTATAAAAAACAATTTTACATATTGTTGACTTATTCAATATTTGGTGTCCTGATGATGTCATTGTCATCAGTGTTTGTTTTTGATGCATCAGGACATGACCCTTACTCCGATATGATCTATGAGAGTCTTGTTAAAGTTTTTTCATGTTAAAGAATATGCAAAGTGTCAAGAAACAAAATAGTAAAAGTTTGAAGTTTGTAAAGGAGTTTACTTGCATGTGTTCTCTGATACCTATCAAACAAATTGGTCATATTCATTTCGAAGATGAGTTTTTTGAAGCACATCATCAATGTGAAAAACTCGTTTAAACTCTCAAGTTTGTAAGAAAACATGGAGTCATATATATACATCAATGGCTTAGAAAAGACAATAAAGCAAAGCAGAGTCAAGGAAAAATCACACCCACGACCACATGTTGGATGGTAACAGGGATGGAGACGGTGACACAGGGTTGCTTTGTGCACAAAGCAGGGAGGCTCACGAACATAACAAAGAGGCACGCATGAAGGCTCGTGAATGCAAGGAGGCTCACGAACACAAAAAGACTCGTAGGAAGGCTCGCACAAACGGTGTTAGCTCACATAGGGAAAACTGACCTACAAAACTTTCTAATCAAATTCACTAATGCAATTACCGACGACTTTTACTTGTCGATAATGACCTATATAGTTTTACCGACAAATATATTTGTAGATAAGTTATTTGTCATAATTTGTTGATAAATTTGTCGATAAATAAGTATTACTAATGAATAAATTTGTTGATAAATGAGCATTATCGACTTATATCTGCCAATAAATTACCAACCACATTTATCGATAGATTTTTTAATAAATGAACATTACTAATATATAGACATTCGTTGGTAAAAATTCATCGACAAATTTAGTTTTTCTTATAATATATGTTTTTATCATACATAATAGTTTAACGTCACTTCTCAAAGATAAAAAAATTTAAATCTATTCTTCCTTTAATTATACAAGACACCTCTAAAGATAAAACATAATAGAGTTCAACAAATAATATTTAAAATATATAATTAATCATGTCATTATCATTCAACAAATTTCAAATTAGAATTATATATATATAACTATTAACATGTTATTGTTTTGTATAATATTACTGGTATATATTAATCTCTTTAATATATAATATTGTATTAAGTATCCAAGAACCTTTCAGCATAATAAATATACATATCAAATGTATCTTTTATAATTGTTTCGCTAAATTTTCTCTCTTTTAAACAAGAGCAAAGTAATATTAAAAAATAATTTAAATCGAGTTTTGTACAAAACGTGAACAAACATAACTCTAAATAAAAAAAACCGAGGACATGGTTGTAATTTACTTCCTCAAATTGCAAGGTTAGATTATGGCGGTCATGCCTCGTGAATGCATAATATTCCTCCATCTTATTTATTTTAGTCACGTCCCATGAAATGCCAAACATTAACTACATGCATTTATTTATAATCTATGAAAAAGAAAAAGTTCACTTTTGATGGGAAGCAATAAAAGTTAAACAAATTTTTTAAAATAATAAATATATTAACGACTTAAAATATTTAATTGACTAAATGCATGTTTACAATTAATTATATAATTAAAATAAGAAAAATATATTTAAAATGAATATAATTCAATTAATTTTAAGTAATAATATATTGATGTGGTTAAATAATATAAGGTTAAATATGTTTTTAATCCTTATACTTTGGGACGATTTTGGTTTTAGTCCATTTTCAAATTAAGGTACAATTTAGTCATTCAATTTTAGAAAACTCTGGTTTTAGTCATTTTTACCAAATTTTTATAACTTTATTTGTTGTTTCAAGCGTGTTTCTCAGTTAACATTGAAGCAAAAATGTGTCAAACAGTATAAACAATCCAAATGCTACAATGAAATGTGTTTGAAACAACAAATAAAGTTAAAAAAATTTGGTAAAAATGACTAAAACCATAATTTTCTAAAGTTGAAGGACTAAATTGTACCTTAGTTTAAAAATGGGCTAAATCCAAAATCGCTCCAAAGTACAATGACTAAAAACATATTTAACTCAATAATATATTCATCATTTTATAAGAGCAGGGACACTGTACTAATTTATTTTTAATTGGTAACATATGATGGCAATAGTTTTATTTTTTTTAATATTGTTCTAACTTTTCAATAAACTATTTTTACCTTACACATTTTATATATTTTTAAAGTTATATAACTGATACTTAATTTTTTTGTTTATTTAAGACCAAATGACTGTTTGTGGCGTGATGATTAGATTAGGTTACAATAAGACTAAACTAATTATTTTAAAGGTAAAATACAAAAAAGTAAATTATAAGCGTCTCAATAAATTATAGATGTTTTTAAAGTGCGGTGATAAAACTTAATTTATTAATTTGAAAAGCTATATAAATATTACTATTAGTAATACATACGAATATTAGAAAAGCGATATGTAATACATTAAAATAGTAAACGCTTTCTTAATTGATATATGTATTCACAAAAATATAACTAAATTAAATAATACAATTGGTGTATTTTAATAATATTGAAAACATTATTTTCAAAAACATAGTAATTTAATTTAATATAAATTATATTCTTGAAAAAATAACAATGAATAAAAACTAACGTTATAATTGACAATTACATAAAATTATTGACACTTTTATAATAGACTAAATTATTCGAAACCAATCAATGAATTAAAATGCTAGCATATCCTATTATTGTATAAATTATTTATTTGTATATTGAACAAACAATTCACATATTCTTAATTGAAGTTTTATTTGTTTCAATAATTTATTGTATGATTTGAGGTTGTCAAAATTAAAATGCAGCATCATTAAGTATTTAATTAGCATTCATATTAGAAAATAACATGTTTTTTAATTGATTACATATAATAAATTACAAAATTTATTGCTAGTGTTCAAATTGCAGCAAAGTTGTTTGCTTCATTTTGGTAAAACATGATAATATGTTAGGCACCGGTTTGGCAGTTTAATGGGTAATTATATTGGTTTGTATATATACATTTTTGTTTAAACTTTAAAATTATACTGGCCAAAAGATATATATATATATATATATATATATATATATATATGTATATGATATTTGCATACAGGCATACATTGAATAGGAAAAGTATGTTTTTCCTACTGTAACATTATTAATAACAACAAATCTACACTAGAGTAATTAAAAAATTTAAAAAAAAAATTACCCATCAATTCAATGTACAAATTATATAATAAAATTGATTTATATTTTCTTGTATTGCACATCATTTTAATAAATATATATTATGAGTGAATTATGATAAGAAAAGGTAAATTAAGTGCTCTGGATAGCTTTTATGTCATTAATGAAATATAAATGGGAACCATACTAGGTTATAGATGTGATAGAAATAGGGGGTGATATTAGAATTTAAGTTTTAGTTTGCTATAAAAATATGTTGCATGCCTATATTTGTACATTGTAGGATTAGCATGAAAAGAAAAGAAGAAAGGTAGTTATGAAAAATAATGAATACTAAAAAGTTAACAAATAATAATAATAATAATCTGGAAAAAAATATGTGGAGATCACCAAATTTAAATCAAAGACTAAATTATAATAGAAATATCATATAAACATTTATTATTTTTCAAAATTCCGCTTCCTTTAAACTAGCTAGTATTTTTAAGAACTGATAATACGCATTTGTACACGGATTAACAAAGCCTTGATAATAGTAATAATAATGAAAAAGTGACCAATTTCTCTAAAAACAATTTAAAATATAAAACATTCTTAATTTAATACAGATTCTGACAAGCAATTAAATTTAACCGTTAAATTAAAAAAAAAAACAAAGTAATTATTCTGAATTGTCCAAATAAGTCATATAATTGATTTATATTTGAAAGTAGTTTGTCCTATGATGTAAACCATGTTTTAACAATTAAGAAAGTGTACTTTCGTTGGAAACTCAATAAGTTAG
This sequence comes from Vigna radiata var. radiata, assembly GCF_000741045.1. NCBI lineage: Eukaryota > Viridiplantae > Streptophyta > Magnoliopsida > Fabales > Fabaceae > Vigna > Vigna radiata. Next base: position 1,002,578 of record NW_014543268.1, on the reverse strand, counting down.
GACAGTAATTGTTACTGTGAAGTCTGTATACCTGAATGAAGAAAGTGTAGTTCAGGTTGGTTAAAAACCTTATTGTATAAAATTGGTAATATAGTTGCAGTAGCAGCAATAAAAAAGTTGATAGTTTTAGCACACACGATTAAGAAAAATGATTTTTTGATACAGTTAACTTTTTATAATAATTTGATACTATTTTTTTTTTTTACTTTTAAAAAAAATTATTTTATACTTTTATGATGATTTTATTTTCATATTCTGTGTTAAATAAATGTAAAAATGTATTATAATATCACTGTTCGAGCATTAATTACAATGCTGGTTGTAGGTGTATGAATATTTGAAGGTGAATGGTGCACATGGAGTGTTATTTATTAAAGCCTATGTGCAGGATCCATCCATCCATATACAGACTAACTGGGTAGGGGAAACTGGGAACAAGAGAGACCAAATATTGAAGAGGCTTCAGTGTGGTAGATTAAAGTATTTATCTTTTAACTCACATGACGATATTAGTAAGTACCATTTATCTTCTTTTTCTCATACATGGCAACAGTGGACTTTCATCTCTTCTTCTAACATACTCATACTACCAATAAAATTAATTGACACCCTTTGAAATAATTGGAAAATAGAAGACTTAGGTAAAAGGCAATAAATGTGAAATATTCTGCAGGATTTTGATATAAGAAAAGTAGGAAGATGAAAAAAAAAGAAAAAAAGAGGGTAGAAAAGACAGGTCTAGCTAGCTGTAAGCCGGTTATGATGCATTTAACGCACATGAATTATGGTACATAGAATTGAATTCAAAATAGAATTGATAGGCCTCTCTTTATTACGAGCGTTATCTCCATCTGCTTGTGGTAGCAGAAGCTATTTAATTCACCACATCAAATATCACAGCCACTGACCTCTATATAAACCTACCCCTCAACTTATTACTTTCTTCATACCGAGTTCAGTGTTGTTATTTACCATTAAACATCATGGACCAAAGGGTTTTTCATTCTTCTATGTTTCTATGTTTGCTTTTGTTAATCACATGTAACAACATTGTTCTTGTTCCACAAGCCGAGGCTCGAGCATTTTTTGTGTTTGGAGATTCGTTGGTTGATAATGGCAACAATAACTACCTACTCACCACTGCTCGTGCCGACGCATACCCTTATGGCATTGACTATCCAACTCACAGGGCAACCGGTCGATTCTCCAACGGCCTCAATATCCCGGACATTATCAGTTGGGTCCCTAATCATGTCGCTGTTGTGTTTAATTCTTTCAGTACCATGTTTTTTTGTTCTGTAATAATGTTCTAAAACTCTTATAATTACTGCATAATTAATATGCTTATGAGAAGTGTGTGATGCAAATAGGTGAGCAAATTGGGTCAGAACCCACGTTGCCGTATCTGAATCCTGCGCTGGATGGAGAGAGGCTACTCGTCGGAGCAAATTTTGCTTCTGCCGGAATAGGAATTCTCAATGACACTGGAATCCAGTTTGTAAGCCAACGTTTTTGCTTTTTCTGTCGTTTCAACCATTTTTTTACCTATGTTAATAATCATTAATGAATCATCCTTTTTATTATCCATAAAAGTGTGTGTACAAACATTTACCTTTAATTGAAAATGGTATATATATATATATATATATATATATATATATATATATATATATATATATATATATATATATATATATATATATATATATTTTGCAGATAAACATAATCCGAATCAGCAGACAATTACAGTACTTTGAACAGTATCAACAGAGGGTGAGTGCACTAATTGGAGTAGAACAGGCTCAAAGACTTGTGAACCAGGCACTGGTCCTCATAACATTAGGTGGCAATGATTTTGTTAACAACTATTTCCTCGTACCATTTTCTGCGAGATCACGTCAATTTGCACTCCCAGACTATGTCGTATACCTTATTTCCGAATATCGCAAAATTCTTGTGGTATATATTCTCTTCTGTTGCTCTTATTTATACTATTATTATACTATTATCCCTTTTATAATTTCGGTCACTAACATCAATCAAAGTTACGTTTGCCATGCATATTATCATCATATACACAACTTTGATGAACCTACGATCTAATAGTTCACCACTTTAGGCAAGGAATACTTTGATGGGGACATATGTCAATGTCATGCTCATTTTTCATATAATTATTCTTTTTCCAACTATTTCCTATTTAATATACCATCTTCAAGAAGTTGCCTTTTAGGTTTTGCACTCAATATATATTCTCACACATACAATTTAATATTTTAAACATGAAACTAAATATTTATAAGTCATCATGAATAGCCTTCAATATGACTAACGAATTTCTTTATTACGTATTTTCATGTGTCAATAAGTTAATAAGTTAATATATATATACATACATATATTTCAATCTCTAGTTTGAAAAATGAAATTTACAATTTCATTTATATATTATGATTACACCTCATATATATAATGATTACATGATGAATGTCACCTATCCAAAATGTTTTCCCTCTTTAAATCTTATAATTTTCTCTCAAAGAAGAGAGCACAAGTTAGAGTGTGTTTTCTTTAGTTTTTTTTTCTAATAATTATATAGAAAAATAGTATTATCTTAATTTTAGTATTTGCAAATAAAATAATTCATTTTCAGTTGTGTTTTTATTACTATAAACGGCTATAAAATTAACATGAATATAATTTTCTTATAGATATGTTAATCGAATTTGAACAACGTTAAACCCTTATATAGTCTTTGTAGTAGTTTTTCTTTTCATTTGCGAACACTTTGATGTGTTTTCGCTCCTTTCTCTTCTATGGTCTTCTTAAGGATTTTTCATTTATTTATATGTTCATCTTAAGGAAGCGTTTTGTTTCAATTTTTTAGTTAATAAAGTAATTTAAAAAGTAAGGTTTATTTATATATATTTTAAAAAAAAAATTGTGGCCATCGTTGATTTTTGAGAAAGTGACATTTTCATGTTTTACTTTATTTTTATTCATTAAGTGAGAGTGATTGTTACTTTATGATAATAATATAGGTAGGACTCCCATCTTCTAATAAAAGTTAATTAGAATAAACTCCCATTTCCACTCCTTACAACATCTCTTTAATTATATCATTTAAATTCTAATGAAATGCTCTTTTCATTTACAAACTTACCTCATAAAGATGTTTTTTAGAATTTGAAAGTGTAAAAGTTTACTATGCTTTAAAACCATCAGACCTAAAAGATATCTGTTAGCATTCATTTGTAGTAATAGTACAATAACGCCTGTTGCTCTTGGGTAAATACAAGACATGTTGATTTATTGTGTCTCAGAAAAAAAATAATACACACATAAATTGGACAAGGACAACACCTTCTGTCAAAGATGCATAATGTCAAAGTAAAGTAAATGATTCAAATAACAATATATAGTCTCGAAAAATTTGAATCTTAAATTAAATATATATTATTAAGTTTATACTGTGTGATCTGTTAGGTGGAAACTTAACAGTATGAAATGAATAATTTGATGATGCATGTTTGATTGTGTGAAACAATAAGTTAGAGTAATGGTATGGTATAAGGGGTTACTGAAGGCATTGAAGATTGAATCATTCTACCGATTTATAAACATTGATGTAAGAAGCATGTGGGGTAGCGTACTGTAAATGTAGAATAAATGTGTGATAACTGGTGATCTGCGTCCTGCACCTAGTGTTTTTGAAGTATAGGCATATGGGTAGTGTTGAGCAGCAATAAATAAAAAAAGAAGGATAATGATATTTAGAGAACATTTGAACATCATTTACGTGTTATTTTGTGATTGGTCCATGGTGGTGTTGATAATTATTATTATTGATTCTAAAGTAATTTTAGACCAATCACAGAATGACACGTAAATAATGTTTAAATGTTGTCAAAAAATTGTTGTCTAAGTATTATTATCAAAAAAGAAATAGTAGTAGTATTAGTAGATTGTTAGGATAATAATGAGTGTTTGTGTGATGCAGAGGCTATATGAATTGGGAGCAAGACGAGTTTTGGTGACAGGAACAGGGCCATTAGGTTGCGTACCTGCAGAATTAGCACAGCATAGCAGAAATGGGGAGTGTGCAGCAGATCTGCAACAAGCTTCTGCATTGTTCAACCCGCAACTCGTACAGTTGGTCAATCAACTTAACTCTGAAATTGGTTCAACTATCTTCATTTCGGCTAATGCCTTCCAATCCAATATGGATTTTATCAGTAACCCACAGGCCTACGGTATGTACTAACACTTTCTCTTTCTATTCATCAATTATATATATACATGCCATGTTTTGGATATCAGTGAGAAATTTGATACCAAATCATTTCACGATTTAATTTCGGTATGAATTAGTAGCCAAACTGATTTTTTTCTTCTTTTTAAAAGATTATCCATTTTTCTAAAATTTATTTTCTACGTCTAATGGTTAGTTGAAGTGTTTTTAAAAACCAGTTACTCACCGATTCCGACTTACAAGAAATTGATTATTTAGCGAGTCAATTCAATCTAAATCATTTATTAGTAAATTCAATATATTTGGAATTTAACATAATTTTAAATTATTACATTTTTAACTCATAATAAAAAAACAAAAAAATAAAACAAATTATTACCTAGTAATTGTTGTCACTTATCTATATATAGATAAATCCATAACTTAAGAATGTTTAAGTTTTTTTTTTTTAATATAATTTAAAATTTATGGGTGAATGAGTGAATCATGCTGACTTACTAAAATTGAACTTTTAATAAACCAAGTTCAATTTTAATCTATACCAAAAAGTTTTATTTTTTATTTTTAAATCCAATCTATATTAAACTTGTAATAAATCGAATTGACATGTGAGTTTTAATCAATTTTGAAAACACTATAATGTTAAAATAGCAATTAGTAAGCTACGAGGACATTATTAAAAACAAAATTACCCAATATATTAATACATTATTATTGCTGTTTTTAGACAATTATAAGATTACTTATTTTAAGAGAATATCTAACTAGAAAATGTTGTTGAGGAGTGGCTGAGGTGTGAGAAGCTATTTCAGTATTGATAATCAAGTGGGTCGCTAATAGATGAGACCCACATGAAGTCTCTTGTTATTCTCAGTGGACAGCCGGTCTCCAATTTTAAATACTTACCAGAACTTTAGACACAAATAAACTAAAGGTTAAAACTTTAAAATTGAAAATAATAATAATATTAAAGACACACTAGTCTTTTGTGTTAGATCATCAATGTTGCAATAATTATTGTTTAATATTTTAATTATATATATATATATATTAATTTTTTATTCTTATAATTTAGTGTATTTCAATAAAGAGATCTTATAATACTTAAATTTAAGTGTAAACATTAATCAATATTGCCATTTTATTCTATAAGTCAATGATTCATGGTAATATAGTTTTAGTTTAATCAATATTAACCATGCTTGCTAATAATGTTTGTAAAATTAATTTTAAAATGATTATTGTAAAATGTTCATAATGTTTATGTAATACCACATCATTATTTTTCCAAAAAAATAATAAAGCTATGGATACTTGCTAAAGGAGTCAAACTTTTGTCACTCGACTGTATATAAGAAAATATCAAAAGTTAAACTAATATTGGAGTTACTGACTATATGTTGAAAAATGCACAAATGTAGTCATAATTAGTTCTGATTTCACCTATTATAGATTAATTTTAAACGGGAGTTGAAATTCATAAAAAAAATGTGTATGTTTACGGAAAAAAAAAATAATTTTCAAATTTAACATTATACTAAAATATTGGGACCATATAGGGACCCAAATTAGATGACTTTTGGAGAAAAGCAAACCAGCCATTTTGTTTTATTGTTTTCTCTTTCCACCATTACTTAATAATAATAACAATAATATTAATGTTCTGAAAAAGAAAAAACAAGAATAAAAAAATATTTATGTTAAAAGAAATTTAGTTTATTTAAATAAAAAAATACCCCTTGAGAAAGTTTATCTGAATTTTTTATATACCAAAAGGTCCTTAGTCAAACTCTGCCACATGTGTGCTGTTCTTCTGACCATGACACCATGCAAACACTTAAAGGAGTACGGTCCATGAAGAAGTAACTCATTAGAACAATTACAAAACGCACTCTTTTTTGACAGTTTTTTTTATGTTTTTTTTATGTGACAGTGATGGGTCCGTTTCAAATATATTTTTATAATAAATTCAAATAAACCATTAGAATTGTGATACGTGTCTTGTTGTAAAAGAGTTATTAAAATATCATTGTCCAAAAGGTAAAAGAATATTTATTTTTTTTACACATCATAACTTGAATTTTGGACAATGTATTTCTTTCTATAAGTTAAAAGAATGAATGTTTTTATGCAGGTTTTATCACCTCAAAAGTTGCATGCTGTGGGCAAGGACGTTTCAATGGGATTGGACTGTGTACTCCAGTGTCTAACCTGTGTCCAAACAGGAATGTGTATGCATTTTGGGATCCCTTCCATCCAAGTGAGAGAGCAAACAGATTAATTGTGGAAACATTCATGATTGGAGACACCAAATACATGAACCCAATGAATCTCAGTACTATTATGCACTTGGATTCAAGGACCTGATTATCATCTTCTTCTTCTTCTTCTTCCTAGGATTCTCACACACATTCTGCATTACATTTTGTGCTATATATATTTCATTGTTTAAGCTGTATTGTTACAAATTATTTGATGCCATGGGATTGGTAACTTTTCTCTCTGCAAGGCCTGATTTGAGGGGAGAAATAGGAAAAGGAAACTTCATTCAATGTCCCAGTTTAGGGTTTGTATCTTGTTACCCATTTATCGCTTTGGGCTGAGATAATTTGTGGTTAGAAGTAAGCCCAAAACTTATCTGGGCTTGAAATTTATATTGTAATAAACTTAGGTATCTATAATGTTTTACCACTTCACAAAACTATTCCATGCAAACTTTAACTTAATTCCATTGCAAGCCTTTATTTGCAAACATCCGGACAAATAATTGCTTCATACCTTTTATATAGATACAGATAGATTTTTTAACAAAAAATATTCTTTAACGTTACCTTTTCCTACTTTATTCTTTCTTAAAATACAAAATTTTACAATTTTATGATTATTTTACTCTTATATTATTTGTTGAATATAAAAATATGTTATGATATCACTGTTCATTTTCTAAATATCATTCGTTTAAGTTTTGGGTGTTGCTCCCTCCATCACCCCAAGTGCTCCTCTACCTCCTCAGTATTTTTATTTATTCCAAAAATATTCTACATCACTCCTCCACTATTTTTTATTCCAAAAATACCCTACATCTCTCCACTATCTTCAATAATCTGTCTTTTTCTTTCTCTGTATTAATGGAACATTTACATAACTCTTGAACTTATGATATATTTCTTTAAATAAGTTTGATTCAATCTTACTTTCACTGTTCAATGTATTTTTTTTTTCACATTACTCAATAAATGGTAAAATTACTTTGTTCTAATAGAAAAATGTTTATATATGTGTGTGTTTTTTTACATTTAATATCTATAATTTTTAACATTATATTATAATTTAACTTATCGACATGTCTGAATCAAATAACTTGAATAAAGTATTTAACTTATTAGATAAATAATATAAAAATATTATTAAATGCTTAAAATATAAAAGAAAAGTTATTTGTTAAAGATTTGGAATTTATTTAGTTTTTTCATCATTATAAAGTTAGTATATAATAATATATTATATATCTGAACCATGAATACTCATTATTGTAGAGAGAGAAAGAGAAATATTGTTAAGGATAATGGAAAGATGTACGGTATACATCCTTAGGTTTTTTTGTTTTTTTTTTTTTTGGAAATCGTTTGAATCAGTTTGTCAACAGAAACAATAATAAAAAGAATTTGTAGGAAGAAGGACACATTTAAATGCAAGTTTATGACTCTGAGTGTAAAGGCCAAAATAATAATAATAATAATAATAAGGGCCATTGGGTCTAAATAGGCAGTCAGGCCCATAACTTAGGGGAGCTTCAGCCTTAGAAGGGAAGGCCTTTTCTTTTCAGAAGTTAGATTTCCATTCTGCAAATTCCTTTCTCTCTCTAGAACAGAAACCTTGCCCAAACTCAAATGCTCTGCCTTCTCTCTAAAATTCTAGCAGATTGAACTCTTGAATCTCTGTTTTGTTGCTGCAAAATCATTCCTGGCGCGGAGAGCTTCGATTCCTACCGAACAATTTCTTCATTTCATCGGGTAAGTAAATTTTCCCCTTTCTCTTCACTGTCTTGACCTAGGGCACCCAATTTTTCTGGTTGCATGTGCTTTTTGTACTTTGTTTTCCCTTCTCCGTATGTTATAGCTCTAAAAGGTTGTCTCTATCACCAATTTGGTGATTTATAGGTGCTGTTGAAGTTTTGTCCTGTGAGGGCACTGTTAGGAAGTCTCCATTTAGCTGTAGTGTAGCGTGGTACCAGGTAAGGGGAGCTACTTATACTTTTATTTTATTTGTTGCGAAGTGACTGTTTGAGAAATCTGAATTGCTATGTGAATTTAAACTGTATTTTGGTTCTACACATCCCGTTTGGTAAGAACTGATGAATCTGTTTTGAGTGATTATGCATGTTGAATTAAATATGTGATATCTTGTGAGCATGTGTTGTTACTGTCCTTAAGTGTTTAACTTAGTATGCACTGAATTTGACTAGAATGATGATCCTGGGAATGATTACTGTTTATATATTGATTGTGATGTGCTGCGAAAGAATTTGAAAAATCTGGTTGCTGGAATAAGTTGGGGGTGATACTGATTTGATGGAAAAAATGGGTTGAGTGTAGCCTCTGAGAGAGGATGTATAACTTTGGGAATCAAGGAACTTAAAATAATAGGCTAGTTATATAATCAACAAGGAATTTAAGTTGTGTTGGATTGGAAAAAAAAAAGGAAGTATTATAAGTTATTTTGAGGTATCATGATATATCTATATATATCATTAATATATTATATTAATATATATGTATAATATATATATGTAGCATATTATATATAGTGTAACATAATATTAATATATAGGTATTTATAAAATATAGTTACGTAACACATATAAATTATACTAATATTATATAGCAGTATATGTATGTTATTATATTTTATTAATATAATATAGTTTTATATATAATAATAGGTTTGTTATAATATAATATTATAATATTATAATATGAATGTTGGTTTAATATAAATTAAAAATATTTGTGCAATGGTCTAATAGAAAATTTATAATAGAAGTATGGTTTAATATAACTATTATAATATAACTGAAGGAACATGGTTTTATATCTATACAGGGTTTAGGCATTGGTAATAAATTGTAAAAGATTATAGTATTGATTAACTTAGATTAAATTAGGGAGTAATTATTTTTATAATTTGTGATTGGTGAGTAAGGTATGGTTGAGATTATATATATGTTTATTTTGGCAAAAAGTATATGATTACAAAGTGATGAAAGTACGATCCAAGTAACAAACTAAGTTTCATCTGGATGGAATCTCTCGGTGAGATTCTTAGTGTTTTAGAATGAAAGTAGGAGCTCAGCCTTGGAGGTTTTCCTTACGCTCCAATGGCCTTTCTTCTCACATAGAGAGGATTGGATCATGTGGTAAGGAGTAGCAGGAGGTCTTAGTCTCGGAGGCTTCCATGCTCCAAGGCACTTTTTATATAATCAGCTCATCCTTGCATTTGCTTGTGTTTGTGCCATGTTGTATGTTTTTCTTTTGCAATGATCATCCACTTGGATGTGAGCAGAGGAGAATGAAGTCTCTGTGGAGAACGCCTTGGAGGATAATGGAGATGCAACTGTTTAGTTCCTTAGGAAGTTATATGCCCTCTAATATCATCTGAACATTTCCAGTTTCTGTATTTTTGAATTCTTTAGTACTTTAAGTTTTAATATCCTCTGAATTCTGGATTACTGTATTCCTTAAATCTTAATTCCCTAGAATCTTAGCTATCAACCTTTATTTTAACTGTTTTCTTTATTACTATGAATGACGTCTTGTTATATATATGCATCTTATATATATATATATATATTTTGGGATGTCACACTGAGATCTTAATTAATTGATGTGTATTAATATGTTTGGCTTAAAATTCTTTCTAAAAATTAAGAAATTTATATATATATATATATATATATATATATATATTATTCTTTTCCTTTATAACTTCAAAAATATAAACTAATAAATGAATAAATGTAAGATAAAAATATTGATTAAAAAATAGTTAGTGTCATCTTATAAATTAATTAAAGATTACATAAACGATAGAAATTTAAATAAAAAAGTTATTAGTATTGTCTTGTGAGAAACATGATACAATACAATAGGAGGGAGTATCAATTTATCATCCTTAATATTCCTCAACATGGAGAGGACAAGTAGGATGGTTGATAATTTAGTTTATAAAAAAATTAAGTTAAATTATGAAATAGCTTTATAAAACTGAATTAAAATCTATAGAATAGTTTTTTTTTTTTAAAAAAACTTTTATATAAAAGGTAAATTGAATTGAAACAAAATTTGAAATTGATGCTTCAATAAATGTGTAACTTTTTCTTAACGAAATTATTATAATGAACTTAAACAAAATTATTAGTTAAAGAAACATATAATTTTCTTTTTAGGATAAAGGCTGAAAAAAGATAAAAAAAGTAAGAAAGTAAAAATTTAAAATAATACTAGAAATTAACGATTAGAAATTAATTAAACTGTGTAAAAATAAATTAAATAATATAGTTCGTCCAAACTAATCTAAGGTAAAAAAAATAGTTATAATAAATTAAACTATTTTCTTAATTTAATCATCTATAAATTAAAATAATTCAGCTATCTTACCTACAATATTTTATTACACACTAAAAGTGAACATCAAGATAAATTTATCATATATATATATATATATATATATATATATATATATATATATATCAACTTAAAGTTGTATATGAATTCATTTATTACTAATATATAGTCTTATCTAATAAAGTAATCTCAAGTATTATAGTCTCAATATATACATAAACTTTGTTCGAAATTTCTTTTGAAGAATGGGCTTCTTTAAGCGCTGCTAGTGAATAAGTATATAAATATATTATTTTTAATTCTCATAATAGTTTACATAATTCACTCAACTATTGTAGTTCAATTTTTTAAAAGTTAAAATAAAAAAGTACTTTAATTTTTAATTCTTTTAGTTTAGTTTTCTACACTACTAAGATAATTCGGTCATGTGTAATGAAAAAATAATTAAAATTTGAAAAAAATGTTAATTTGTTGTTTATCTAAAGCATTTACTTTTGTTCTTAAAAAAAAAATTTTAAGTATACGTCAATCTTAAAATGGTCCATAGTGAGTATACGATACAAATAATAAATTTCAGTTTTCGATAACTCTATTATTTTAAAAAGTGTAAATTCAATCTTATAAATATTTCATAAAATATAAAACATTCTTAAGATTAAAATTCGTAAAATTATTTTAGAAGAATTTAACTGTAAAAATAGGGAAAGCCTCTCTTGGAGGGGAAATAATCTAAAACTGATGATGCTGGGACCAAAACTCCAGCCTATTTAGGTGAATCACGTTTACATGTTTGTTTTTCGTCCTGACCCATAATTCAATCCTTATTTAGGAAAAACAGCATCTTTTTTTCTTTATACTTTGATTAGCTCAAAAGTGCACACATAAATAGTATCATTTGATCATTTGATGTTTTAGTTCTAAATCAACAAAGATACGAGTGATAGTAAAGTTTAACAGAAAAATTTCATTGATTATTCACGAATTAGATCTTGCCCATACTAAAAAAACATGTTTATTTTCTCATAGTCTTCCTAAGTTTGCGGTGCTTAAAACAACTCATGATTTCCCTTTAAGTTCTTCTGACGAGATTGTCGTTAGACCGCACTGCAATAATGCAGGTAAAGCGACATGGTCCAGACTTCATTCTATCAACAGTCACTGTTGGAAGACACTCATTATTATAAATAAGATAAAAAATCTTATTTTATAAATTAATTTTGTGATATTGAATTAAATTTAAAATTTACTTTTTAATATGATATTTAAATCATAAATTTGAGTTTATTTTAATAAAATTTATTGTTTATTAAATTTATTATGTCACTTATTATAAAAAAATTTGTTATTTGTTAGATTTATTATATTATTTTTTATCGAAAGATTGTTGTTTGTTAAATTTACACTATGTAAGTAGTATATAAGTATATATAAAGATCACCTTAAAATTAAATTACATTTAAAGTTTATATTTTAATTCTAACTTTTGTCTAATTTTAATTTATTATCATTAGTCTGTTTTAGTTTCAGATCTAACTAATAACAAAATCCGCATAACACAATTCTAAGTATTCAATTATAGAAAAACTTTTTATATGTTAAAAAAAGGTTTTTATATACTGATTCTAAAACAGATATAGAAGTCAGAATATATAAAGTATTGACATGTTATACTGATTTTAAAACTAATATAAAAAGTGTCATTTTTTATATAGTTAAAGATATAATCACTATAGAAAACTTCATCTAAATCATCCAAAAATTCCAAAAGTTCACATTCCTGGTTAAATCAACCTTATCATAATCTAAACTTTTTATAACAGTGCTATATTAAAAATTTCAAGTGTCCAATTAAGGAAATGAATAAATGACAGTGATAGGTTCATCATGATTCTAGGTTGAATTGATGAGTTCGACAAAAGTGACATTAAGCTCGACAAATATGATGTTAAGCTCGGCTATATGCCATTGAGCTCAGTCATATGTTGTTGAGCTTGCACATTCTCATACCTAACGTCAAAAAAGGCAAAAGGAATTTCAGAAAGAGTTGAGATGGAAGACAATTACATATTAGCTGAGAGAGAAAAAAATTCAAGAGGAAAAGATTCGTATCAGCAGAGTATTTTTCACATATGAAATGGTACTACTTCTACTTTCTATATTTATTATAAAGAAAAAATCTCTTTAACAACTTTTTTTGACAATTTTTTGACAATGTATGCATGGCAATTTATGATCAATTAATTTCAAATACTTTTTCAAAATAAATTCAAACAAATAAATAAAATGATGACACGTGTTCTGTTATAAAAAAAGTTATTAAAAAAATTATTAAAATATCATTATCCTTATTATAATTATTACGGTTATAAAAAGTGTTATCTTATTTATTATTGTTATTTTTTATACAATGTGAATTATAATCAATATAAATAATGGTAATAAAAAGTGTTTTTTTGCAATTCGTGTTTTAAACATTTTTTTTTATCTTAGCTGGCTTTTGGATCTACCCTGTATAAACTATCTACTTTCTCATCCTAACATTAATAAATGTTCCACATTTCTATTCCATTTCTCTGTAAGAAGCCACCCACTAATGAAAGATTCAAGAAAGTTACATCTCTCTCTTACTGCCAATACATTTTCTCAAACAGGGTGAGATTAAGTGGACAGGGTTTGATTCCACTGTTTTCTCATTTTTCTCAAGAAAAAGGTCAAAATCCTAAAAACTGGATTCACATTATACGACATAGAATTGTGTTGACACACCGTTCATGATTGGTTGTAAAGAATTGATTTAGGTTGCTTTTTCTATGAATCAAAACTTTCACACCCTGATTTACTATTAACTGCTGGATCAAGTACTTATGACTAAGTTAAAAGTCATGCATATAGTTCATAAAACAACTTTGATTTAAGTTTTTACTTGAAATTATTTTAAGTGAGACTTACTGGAAGGCAGACCTAGAGTTTAAGAGAAACAGTAATACCCAGAATGCAGTTTCCTATACGCTGATTAACGTAGTTCTACTGATCCAACATGTTGGTCTATTAATTTGTTAACTACCAACTTTGATAAATTACATGGATTGTACTTGATAGTTTCTTCTTGGAAGTTGAACTTACACTAGGGGATGTCATATAACATAAATTGTGTAGTTACTCAACCCAGAAAGCAGAGGTGAAAATATTTAACCTCAGTTTTTGCTTGTGATTGGGGAGGAAACAATGCCAATATTTTAAACTCTGTCTACATACGCGGCTTGAAATTATTTATGCTGATTTTGGATGTTGAAATTGAAGGAAGGGTTTGGCTTCTGCTAAAACCACTCACTAGAGCAATTACTTGATGTACTTGCTTCTTCTTGATTCGGCGGTTTGCTTTAAATCTAAAGAGGTGGTAGAACAAAACATTTATGAATGTGGTTTGCAAAGATAAATCAACCTCTCAACCTTTGCATATATATATAGCTCTTCCAATTGCTTCATGAAAAACACGACTCAGCAAACTAAGAATCATACATACACTACACAAACAACTCACTCCACTCCTGTTTTGTAGCCATGACTAATGCTTTGGTGCTTGGTTTTTGTGCTATCATAAGCTTGGTTGTGGCACCATGTTCTATTTCTGCTCAACCAACAAGGGCTTTCTTCGTTTTTGGTGATTCACTGGTGGACAGTGGCAACAATGATTTCTTGGCAACCACTGCCAGAGCAGACGCTCCACCCTATGGCATTGACTTCCCATCACACAGACCCACTGGACGTTTCTCCAATGGCTTAAACATCCCTGACCTTATCAGTACGAATCAATTAATCTGGCAAAATCAAATCAACAACGTTATATACTTGTTCATCCGCGCTTAACGTTTCTATATATGTATATATATCATTTGCATGCATGACCATTGTGTTACTTTTTTCATATATGAAATTGCATGCAGGTTTGGAACTTGGTCTAGAGCCTACACTGCCGTATTTGAGCCCCTTACTGGTCGGAGAGAAGCTACTGATCGGTGCCAATTTTGCATCAGCTGGGATTGGCATTCTCAATGATACGGGAATTCAATTTGTAAGCTTCAAAATTAATTGTCAATTATTAAGGAACATGGTGTGCTTTTAGAGTACATAAATGGGTGACTTGTATAAAGTCATTCACGTGACTGTGTATTCCAAAAGTTGATATATATAGTATGGTTGGTACATGGTTGTTTTGGCAGTTGAACATTATCCACATCTACAAGCAACTCAAGCTATTCCAGGAGTATCAGCTAAGGTTAAGTGCACACATTGGTCCGGAGGGAGCCAGAAACCTAGTAAACAGAGCACTCGTTCTCATCACTCTCGGAGGCAATGACTTTGTCAACAATTACTACCTGGTCCCCTACTCAGCAAGATCTCGCCAATTTTCTCTCCCAGACTATGTTCGCTATCTCATTTCTGAGTACCGCAAAGTTCTGAGGGTATGTATATGCATCACCAAACACAACACTCACAGTCTTTGAATGATCAATCTTTTTGCATTGCTGTTTTGGAACTTCATAAACATGAATATAAAAAGAAATTATATTGGCTATATTTTACAAACACGGTATTGGAAATGAATAACGCATACGACAAAATACATCATGAATTTGGGAACCGTAGAATAACGGTCATTCGTGTTTCCGAAAATGTTCTCCTGCAGTGTTGTACGTACGTAAGTTAACCACCAGTCTTACGGTCCGTGTGAAAGAATGTGCATCAAGCAAAAGACATGTGGGTATCTTTTGGTTGGTGAGAGGGACACTATAATTAACTAAATATGTTTTTTCTCTTTCGAGCATCTTATAATATAATGCCCACAAGCAATCAATGACTCGAAATATTAGATATATTTCTCTGTAACCTACATGATTATTTAATGAACACAGATAACAATGTATGTTGAAAAAATGCAGAGGCTTTATGATTTGGGTACTCGAAGAGTTCTTGTAACGGGTACTGGACCGATGGGGTGTGTTCCTGCGGAATTAGCCATGAGAAGCAGAACGGGTGATTGCGACGTGGAACTTCAGAGAGCCGCTGCATTATTCAATCCCCAACTGGTTGAAATGTTGAACGCACTGAACGAAGAAGTTGGTTCCCAAGTTTTCATTGCTGCTAATGCTTATCGCATGCACATGGATTTCGTTTCCAACCCTCGAGCTTATGGTACCATGCATGCACCACCTTTTAACTTTCAAATTCAATGACATGTTCCTGGAAAAGATAGACATGTGGAAAAGACATTGTTTAGGTTCCTTTAAATGCTAACATAGCTTTTAAAAGTTGTCTTCGTTATTTTAATTTTTTTAAAATTATAAATTTCAGCCCAATAAGCCCGTTAAAATGTTTTTGGGCCTGCAGGATTTGTGACATCGAAGATAGCTTGCTGTGGGCAAGGGCCATACAACGGGATTGGACTGTGTACACCAGCTTCAAACTTGTGTCCGAACAGAGACCTTTACGCGTTCTGGGATCCGTTCCATCCATCAGAAAAAGCAAACAGAATCATAGTCCAACAGATTCTGAGAGGCACCAACGAATACATGCATCCCATGAATCTCACCACCATCATGGACCTCGATTCCATGACCTGATTCATCGTTTTTCGATTTCCATGTCTGAAAAAAGTCAAAGGATGTTATATCTATATATGTGTGCCACCTAAGCTTGTTTGATCTTCTTATATCATCATTCCCTAGCTAGCTACTGTGCTTTCTGCTGCAAACTTTCTTTATCTTCTCCTCCTTTCTTCCTTCGATTGTTATTCTCTGTCGGAAGTAATTTTGGTCTCTCACCACAAATAAATTTACGTTCTTCTCTATCATTCCTTTCTTCGCATCTAATTTCTTTACATTTTCTGAAATACTCTCCTTCAATGTTATGCTTTCGCCTCAGCCGCATTTTCCATATATAGTAAAATAATCTCAATTTCTTAGTCGGCTTAGATTCTTTAATTACCAAAAATGAACTCTTTTTTTTTTTTTTCTCTTGTGAAGGTTTCCATCAATTAACGTAACAAGTGGTTTATAAAATATAATTTATTTTAAATGATTTTAAAATTGTTAATTAATAAACTTGAGTTGTATTTGTATTTGATAAAGTGAATGTTTTTTTGTAAGGTTTTGAAATACAATAAGCTTGTGATTTTTGTGGTCACAGACATTTTTATGGACTTTCGAATTTTAAACGGTTAATGAGTACGAGACTGCGTTAACTTCACTTAAAAGAAGTGTTAGATAGATGGATAGAATTATTAATGAACCTTATTAATTAAAGCTGAATTATTAAAAATATGCTTCTGTATATATTCTTCACTTCACCCCTATTTAAGTTAAAGGAATTGGAAAAAACATTATGTTGGAGTATGAACTATAAAAGTTATTTAATACATAGTTATATCATCACAACCTAAAATATAAATAAAATAAAACACCTTGTTTTTTCATATGTACAGCCGAAGGATGGTGGGTTAATCATATATAGAGAAAATATCTAAAGGACAAAGACAAAACTTAGATATTTGTTACATTGATATCCAAGTAAAATACACCATGTGATCTTTTATGCATGACTTATTCAACAATATACATTTGATTTTTATGGAAGAACAACTATATACGCATAAAAGTGATTGTATATATCTATGTTTTATACTTTTAAAAATATTAAAAAAATATGTAGCATAATATTTTAGAAAAAGAGAATAATGTTACGTCCGCAAAGAGTTAAATAATCCACATCGAATAAAATTAAATAAAAAACTTGTTATTTTAAGGCTTTTGATTAAAAATATATCCTAATATTTTATATAAACATGTTGTGGAATCATTAATATCGAATTGTCCTATAAATATCTATTTGAAAAGTATACAAAGGATACTTAAGATGAACGAACAGAAAAAGTGAGTATGAAAACTGAATTTACGTGGAAATCCCAATGCATTAAAGAGTGCACCAACCTCAGAAATGATTAACAATGGTGAAATAAATATATAGGGGCCATGGTTCGCTAGCTAACTCATGTGTTGTAACAATAACTCAGCCTCCAAATACGTTATACGGAGTAAAATAATTAATCCCAATTCAATTTTTAATGTTTTTTAAACCAACCCAGTTTCATTTACTTAATTTTTTTTTGTCAGAAAAAATTATAATTGTATTATGATACACTTTTACATTCATTTCACACAAACCATAAAGATAAAATAGTCATAAAAAAATAATTTTTTGTATTATTTCAAGAAAGAAGATAGTAAAATGTTAGTAAGTGTATGTAAAAAATTTAAATGTATCAAAGAATTATTACTAAAAAAAATGTGTACATAACGTGAGTTTTAAAAAACCGATGTCGTAGGTTCAAATCTTACAGAGCGTGATTTTAGTATTGCTCGTTTTATAATTACATTGAAATAATTGAACATTCAAAAGAAAGTCTGAACTTTATCATTCTGGATTAGGATAAAACTAAATAAATAAAAAATTACAAAAAAAAGACATTTATTAATCAAATATTAACTAATCACCTTGTCGGTATCGTAAACCTAACACATGATTCCAAATAGAAAAACTTCAATCATTTTTATTTGTTTGAAAAGTAAAAAGAAAAGTAATATCTAACCTTAAACATAAATATGTATTGATCATGAATCTCAACGATCGAGAATTATAAATTGACATAATAAAGAATTATAAAATGTCTTATATAAAAATTCACTATTCTTCTAAAAATTAAAAATTAAATAGGTGGTGTTTTACTAGATGATGTGATGATGATGATGTGGTGGTGCATTGCATGCATGGGCATGTGATGCTTGGTTGAATTGTGGTGTTTGTTACTAGGTAGGTATAGGTTTTGGGAAGTGGGTGTTTGAAGAAGTTGAATTAGTTGGAATTGAATAGCCTGCAATGTTGGTTGAGAGATGTTAGAGAGAGATGAAATTAACACTTTTGTGATGTTAGTTGAACCGTTTCTCCAGCCAAATTATGTGATGTGGAGGGTATTAGGTGCAGAGCAGTTGTATTATAAATGTCTATACAGCTCATTTCTTACTCTTATTTTTTTTTATCATATTTATATATTACCATATTCTCCCAATCCAATTCCTTCTAATCATCACATACCATCCAAAATCTAAACCCTTTCTCCCTATGCCCTACTATTTATCATCACTTTATCATTTAATTCATCAACAAAATTTTAAAAACAAATTCAAAAAATCACTGTATCTTATTGTTTACACTTTATCGGTCCCTAGTGCTACACATTCCATATTTGACTTCTCTATAAATACAGGTCATCAAGTTTGTAGTCGATATATGTTTGGATTATATTTGAAATAATTATAAAAAATTATTTTAATATAATTTATCGATGGATTATATATTTTTTATTTTATTTCATTGATTACGTAATTACTTTAGTAAATAACGGTCGAATTAATTTTTTTTAATGAATGATAAATAGATTGTTTATCTGAGTACAAATTTGTCTCACCATTTTTCATGGATCTTGTTTATTTTTATTGAGAATGGGAGAAATAAATCTGTACGGAGGTAAAACATTATGTCGAGTATTCTAAATATGATGGACGGTGGGGATTAATGCGAGTTTCACCTAAAAACACGGGGAACGTAATTTTCTCCGTTTTTTTTTTCTTTAATGAATGGAGAAGTTTTTGTATTGATACAAAGATAAAATAAAAAATATTCATTTTTTTTTTATATTTATGTCATTTAAAAAAAAAATAACTTTCTGATTTCTACACAATCAAAGTAGAAAAGCATTATCTCTTTCGTTTCACTGTTTTCTGCTAAAGAATTTAAAAATTATTCAATTTTTACATTAAACCAGAAGAATACACACCCATTAAACTATATTTCTACTTATATGCAATCATTTTCTTTTCTTTCCAATTTCAGTATTCAATAGCACACAGATTCTTCATTTATTAATAAGTAATATAAAACAGTTACTTTTTTTATTCCCTCTTATTTTTAATATTTGTTTCATCTAAAAAATTATTTTTGTTTTGCTAAAACAATTTTTATTATTGGTCAGCCAATTTGATATTTGAAAAGTTTTTTTAATTTTATAAAATATTTTTCATCTTATTATACTCTTAATTATATATTTACTTTTTTTTTTTGTATAATTTCATTCAATGATGTATGAAATTAATTTTAAGACACACATTTGATTTTTTTTAATTTTTTTTTATTTATTTTTATCATATCAAATATTGTTTTGATGTTCTTTTATATAATTTTTTTTTATTTTCTAACTCATTATAATAGTTTTACCTCTATCATTATAATTGTATAAAAAAAATTCTTTAATATAAT
Organism: Vigna radiata var. radiata; assembly: GCF_000741045.1. Classification (NCBI taxonomy): domain Eukaryota; kingdom Viridiplantae; phylum Streptophyta; class Magnoliopsida; order Fabales; family Fabaceae; genus Vigna; species Vigna radiata. The sequence continues at coordinate 982,334 of NW_014543268.1, read as the reverse complement.
AATAATTTAATGTCATTGTCATTAATCTTTTTTCTTACTATCTAACATATATCAACATTTAAAAGATGAAAAATTTATGCAAAATTTCAATTATTATTAATTTTATTTTATTTTTTGTGTGATTTCATTGAAGTGTTGAATTATAATTTTTATTAGTATATAACAATAAGATTTCATTAAAACTTAAAGAATGAAAGTAAAGAAACATTTAAAGTATTTTTAAATTTGATTACATGTTTTCTTTTTTTGGAATTTTTAAAAATATTTTTAAATTTTAGTAACTTTATTTTATTAATTTTGTAAATTTAATTAATATTTTGATTTGATAAAATTTTATATGGTATCCCAATTTAAAATATATACATTTATAATTTTTTTTCTTAAATATTTCATATTGAATAAACAATAATACTTAATCTTTTGAGACAATTATAATTTGAGTAATTATAATTGGTCAATAAAATAGATTTCAATGCTATTTCTTTTTTATTGCTTAGCCTTAACCAATATAGCATTAAAAATAAAAAGGACAAAGTAAGTTTGTCTTTATTTTTTTTTTCTAAAATTGAAGTTTTCTTCCTCTGCGTGTAAAAAAAATTAAATTAATCAATCAAATTTTGAAAGGCTTACTTCTTATATTTTAATATTGAAATTCGAACAGTAAATAAATAACTGGTTTGGTTGAATTTAAAGTGACTTCAATTGTTTCACTGTAGCTAATTTAAAGAAAATTCTGATACATTAACTGTTCATATTAAATTCTGAAACCCTTTCAAATCTCGTGTAGATGGGAGCTTCACCTATATCTGCTTATACCACTATGATGAAAGATCATTCATATTGTCCTAAAAATACTATAAATTATTGGTCGATTCAATCATTCCATTTCGTCAAATACCAAATTAAAAGACTGAGAAAATTAATTTAAGTCATTATTATTGTTAATCCATATACTTTTTAAACTGTAATCCACCTAGTTTTTCATAAAATAAATAATTTTGAATTTTGCATTGACGGTTTTTTTCTTTTAAATGACATGACATTATTTTAATTAAATATTAAAAAAACTTCAGAAACCCTAAAAACAAGGGTAACCTTGATAACCCATCAGTCTATTTCAATCTGTCCCTAATAGATGTTGATCAACATGAGTAACAAAAATTATTTTTTTTAAACTGTGATTTGATAGGTCACTTGTTAATCTTAAAAACACACAAAGTCAATGTCATTAGCTTTTTAATAATTTTTTTAAGTGTCCAAGATTAACTTTGTAACTTCAGACACTGATTGGATTATTTCTCCAAAAAACCACTCTGAATAAATTCAATTACAATTATATATTTTAAATCTGGTATTTTAATTTAAAAAGTAAGTCATAAATATCAAAGAAAGACAAGATTATTATTATTATTATCATGGGGTAGAGTGTTATATACATTACATGAAGTCGAAATCAATTTTGCAATGAAAGACAAATAAATTAGGATTCGAAAGTGCATGTAGATAATGAAACTTGTTGAAAGGAGCATCACTTTACTTGCTAACATGATCTTATTTGAATATGTCAGGTGATGCTTATACTATATATATTAAAATATGAACTTTAATAGCATTAAAATTAAACAAAAGTGTTCTATTAGAGGATGTTGACAACATGTTGGGAAGAATCAGTGGTTAAATGACACAAACAACGACACCATAGTTTATGAACATACACGTCTTAACAAATATTTTCTAATAAAATAATCATTATTTCATAATATTTTTTTATAACATTTTAATACTATCTACGTGTCATCACGTGATTAATCTATTGATATTTATAACTATTATTATTAATATTACAAAATAATTTTGAATCAATCACCTATAAATAATATTAAAATTATTATAAAAGATATCGTTAAAGTATCATTATCCTCGCGTTTATCAAATTAGAGAAACATGTTTTACTCAAGAAACAGGTATTTTTTTCTCAAACAAAAATTGTAAGGAATGATATTTGTATGTCCCTGTTTGCCTTTCGCAAGCATTAATTTGAACGCCCCACATAACTAAAACTCGATAATTAGAATGTGTGGATCCTTTTCATTTGTGAAATTAAAATATCTTTCATTCCCATTTTCTTGTTGCAAGAATTACTACCTTGTGTATGAGTTAAATCATGAGTAAAAAGTCAGAAAACTTGGTTTGGCCGTACATACAGAAAGAAAAGATGCATGTACAGTACAAAATACAAAAGGATAAAGATACTTAAACAACATTTTTTTGACAATATTTGAACATCATCATACGTGTCATTGTGTGATTGGTTTATGGTAGTGTCATTGTGTCATTTGGACCAATCACACAATGACATGTATGATTAATGTTTAAATGTTGTCAAAAAAAATGTTGTCCAAGGATAGTTCGATATAATTGAAGTGGTAAATGTGTGTCAGTTCTGGAGAACGTAACGAAATTGTCAGTGGTGTTGTTTTTGATTGATCCTTAATGAGGCACAGATTTACATGTACTTCCTTTCTTTCACCCATCAAAAGAGGGTCAAATCTTCCCCCCACTTCATTGAGGGCTTCTTCAAGCACATGGCTGTTTCGTTCTCGTTAATGCATCATGTCTCTCCCTCACTCCATACACTGTCAGACATGACCTCACACCCATTATTTCCAACCTGTGCTACCTTTTTGCTACGTGGGCCATTCACCTTTTTCCAATCTTATATAACACCTCTTCCTCATTCTTCCTCTGCATGCACGGACACCACAATAACATATCAGCTTAATATATATCTATGTGGCTGTCTCAACAGCTCTCATTATATATATAACTTGATCACCAGTTGCAGTTCGATATCCTCTTCTTCCTCGTCCGATTAAAATCCTAGTCGATGGCTACTTCTATGACTCTTGCGTGTTACATTGTTGTTTTGGGGATATCGATGTTGGGTTTGAGAGGTGCAGAGGCACAACGTGCCTTCTTTGTGTTTGGGGACTCGCTTGTAGATAATGGAAACAACAATTATTTGGCAACTTCAGCTCGAGCTGATTCTCCTCCTTATGGCATTGACTACCCAACCGGAAGAGCCACTGGCCGTTTCTCCAATGGCTTGAACATTCCTGACTTCATCAGTTCCGTTTTTAAGCTTCTTTTTCTTAATTATTGCTTCAATCTTTAGTACTGTGTCTGCATGCTTGCTTCTGTTATGTCTATGTAAATGTATATAATATAATGTACTGGTTATTGTTCTCTTGTGTAGGTCAAGCTATTGGGGCGAGCGAATCCACATTGCCATATTTAGATCCCGAGCTCAACGGAGAAAGATTGCTTGTCGGTGCCAACTTTGCTTCTGCTGGAATTGGAATTCTCAATGACACTGGAATCCAATTTGTAAGTCACATCACTTACTTCTGTGTTCCAGCTGTGTTGAAAATCCATGTTTAAAGTGTCCAAATTTTCAAACAAAGATATTCTTTAATTCAATGATTTATTTATGTACAAAAAATTAGCTGGGAAGATTTGGATCATATATACATGATTTGGTTATATATTAATAACATGTCTATTATCTCCATTAGTTCTTTTAATAATTGAGATGGATAACGATTTAACAAGGTTTACTAAACAGACAAAGACAAAGACTAGTGATATTTTTATACCCTATTCCTATATCCAACTTTTAAATTGTTATGCGAAAAAACTCCCATGTTTTTCTTGTAATTGACTAATAAGAAAGAAAAAAGCGAGAAGAAAAAACGAAGGAAGCATTGACTATATATAGAGATAGATTATTTACAATATTGAATTGCAGGTAAACATAATCAGAATATACAGACAACTGCAGTATTGGGAAGAATACCAGCAGAGGGTGAGTGCTCTTATAGGAGCTGAACAGACTCAAAGCTTGATAGAAGGAGCATTAGTCCTCATCACTCTTGGAGGAAACGACTTCGTCAATAACTATTACTTGGTGCCTTACTCTGCAAGATCACGCCAATACAATTTACCAGACTATGTCAAGTATATCATCTCTGAGTATAAGAAAATTCTCAGGGTACGAAATATGTTCTCTTCCATAAATTTTCTTTAGTAGCTAGCTAGGTCAATGGTCAACAACTTTCATCACAGGAAACAATAAACACGTATCAATACGTGTTTGCTGTTAAAGTAACTAAGGTTCATTATGGTAAACAAAATTAGTGAGCATTGGAAATTGAACATGTTTGGTGTTATATATATATATATATATATATTTCAGAGGCTATACGAGATTGGAGCACGTAGGGTTTTGGTGACGGGAACTGGTCCTTTGGGTTGTGTGCCGGCGGAGTTGGCCCAGAGAAGCGTAAACGGTGAATGCTCGGCCGAGCTACAGCGTGCGGCGGCCTTATTCAACCCTCAACTTGTTCAGATAATCAGAGAACTCAATAGCGAAATTGGTTCTGATATCTTCGTTGCGGTCAACACGCAACAGATGCACGTTGACTTCATCAGTAACCCTCAACGATATGGTAAATATGCTGCTAATTACGCTTATGCATTGCTTCATTAATGAACCATGGAGTAGAGTAGGTATACAATATTAAACTTCTGCCAGATTGTTGAAAGAAACACTTGATTTCTTAAAATTAATACGTGAAATGTGCTATAAATATATATGTCTAGCAATGTTTAAAGCCATTTTTTTAAAAGTAATAATAAGAATGCAAATATTAAAGTCACGTAACTCACGTACAGAAAGGGAAGTATTTAATGGGGATAAAGCTATATAGGTAGATGCCATTAATATAGGCACGGGCCCATGCATAATCATACGTGGGGGAGAATAGTTTCCCTTTCCTTTTCCTTTCTTTCTTTGTTAATTAACCCTATTTTGCTGCATATGAAAAAGCCAGAGTTAACACTGTGCTCAGAATTGCATGATATGTAGTTCATGTTGAACTCACACATACATATATAGAAAGTTATCTTGACGGCTAAATAGGTATTTGATATTTTAGTTTGAAGAGTAACAGTGATTGTAAAAGCTTATTTATTAAAGGTGGTGGATGAACATGCAGGATTTGTTACATCAAAAGTAGCATGTTGCGGTCAGGGAAGGTACAATGGTATTGGACTGTGTACTGTGGCATCGAACTTGTGCCCTGATCGTCGCGTTTATGCGTTTTGGGATCCTTTCCATCCATCAGAAAGGGCTAATAGTTTGATCGTTCAACAGATACTGTCAGGCACATCAGATTATATGTATCCAATGAATCTCAGCACCATTTTGGCTATGGATTCCAAGAAGAACTAGATCATCCATCATGAAGGAGTTCAAGGAATCTGGTTCATCTTTTGTGTCTACCTCTTATAGTTTGTGATAAATATGTATTGAAATTTGCTGCATCTACAATTAAGTTATAGTGTGTCAGTGAATAGTATTTCATAATGTTGTGTCCTTCTCTTGGGAAGTAGAAAAGAAACAGTGCACAATAATTGAGTGATTTTTAATAATTCCTTCTTTGTTTCTCGTAAATCATGGGTGATGCTTTTGTTTAATCCATGTGTTTGAGTTTAGAAAACGTTATTACTTGTTGTTATCGCAGAAATATCTTAACCTTTTCATTCACCAACACAAAATTTCAATATCTAATTACGTGAATTCAGAAAGAGAAAAATGATAATAATGAATTATTTCCTTAGAAGTTTAAAAGAATGGTATCATGGTACACACTTTTAGATACATAAAAATGATTATAAAAGTGTAAATTTTTATATTTTTTCAAGAAAGAAAATAATAAAAAGTAAAAAAAGATAGTTTCAAATGAATGTAAAAAAATTTAAGTATGTGAAATGATTCTTTCTAATTTTAATATCTATATTTTTTTGTTTGAATCATGATATTTTGATAATTTTTTTACAATAGATTATGTGTCACTATTTTATTGATTCGTATATCTAAAAAATTTTATATAAAAAGTTGTTGTTAAAAAAGTTATTAAAAAAAATTGTTAAAAGATACATTTTCTTTTTTGTTTTGCCTTGCTCTCCGCTGAGTACAATCGGGCTTGAAATGATAGATACCCCATCCACTATAAATATTACCTAACGGAGGACGAGACAATCTCAACCCTCCATGCTAACAATAATGTCCAACAAATGGATGACTAATGGGAATTCGTCCATCTTAACTAATAGGAAAGAGATTTTGGATAAATTGAAATATATGTATATATTTATAATTACCATTCATTGAGTAAGAAGTACAATTGTGAGAATATAGTATCCAAGGTAAAAGGGGATGAAAAATTAAAATTTTTCACGCGAATATAGGTACAACTATTCTCTTTTTTAAGAGTGAGTACAAAAACATTCAGTATTTCATTTTTTTTTTTTTACAAAGTTCTTATCCTTTAATTTAACAAATTTTTTTAAGAATGTAAGTTATCCGAAATAGTTTTATAAACAGAAACTATAGGAGTAATAAATATGACTTTATTTTTTTTTATAAAAATGTGTCAGTTAATGAAAGATATTTTTTGAAAAGAAAATAATTAATGTTATTTTAAATTTTAAAATAATATATAAATACAATAAAAGAATTCCTCTAAAATTTACAGATAAAATAAGAAAAGAAAATATATAATTTGAAAATTTAATTAAAACATTGTTGGTGCTAAATTTTTTGGGCTCTGGACTTAACTAATGGTAGGGCGTTACTCCCTGCACCTCCCCATTTTCTTCCTCCACCTCCCCATTCCTTTTCTACCCCTCATTTTATGTTATCTATTCCTAATTTATCCTTTTCATTTTTAAGGTTATACAATATGAAAATATTTAAACGGAAATACACATCCGTTCACGGATATAAACATCCGTTTAAGATAAAACGGATGTCAAGATCCGTTTATAAGTAAAATGAATGTCAACATTTTAAAATGCAGAGTTCAAAGTTTATATAGGAGTGTTCACATGCCATATTAAAAAAAATATCAAATATTAATTACTATTTCATCTTTCAACTTTTTTTATTCATTTGGAGACATCCAATCACGTTCAAATAAAAATCAAAAGGAGAAGCACCCCACCACCCTCTGTTAAAAACTTTAAAGTGGAGAGAATATATGAATGAAGGAAGAGGAAGCAACACATATTCTAGTATTCTAAAATCTTAGTGTTACATTTATTTATTACATTAAATTTATTTTAATTCCAGTGAAACTAATAACTATATTATAAAAAATAAAAGAAAAATTAAATTAAATTAAATTGCGATTTATATACTAACAAATGAGGGAATAAATAAATAATAGTAAATAAATAAATAAAACATGAGTGGGTGTCCCACCACACACAACACCTTCTGCATTCTTCTTATGAGATCCTCTGTTATACTGTCATTTATACACAGAAAAAAAATCAAAACTTTTTGCAGTTGAAAAAGATAAGCATGTATCAAACCATCTGTCATAGAAGCAAGTGTTTTGAGAAGAATGCAAGCAAACAGGAGAAGAAACGTGTTGACAGCAGAAGCTGCCCACCCTCTATGAGCCCACTCTCTCCTCGAACACCGCCACACCACCGAACACCGCCGTACCTCCGCAAAAACCCGCCGCACCGCCACACGCACAGGCCACACCGCCGCACACACCAAAACCTGCACCACCACAAAATGCACAGAGGAGGACACGAAATGCACTGGACTGAGAGAGTTTGGAGTAAAAACTTAAAAAAAACGAAACTGAGAAGGGAAACGGGAGTCAGAAGGTGGGGGTGGTGGGGGTGCTGTTACAATTGAGTGAAATAGAAAAGGGAAAAAGTAAATATAGGGTTACTTAAACAGAGGGTTAAAAAAGTAAAAATATAAAATAGAAAAAGGTTATTTTAGTAATATGAAAAAAGTTAAAAAAAAATGGGGAGGTACAGGTTAGAATGGGGGAGGTGGAGGGAGTAACACCCCTAATGGTATATATATGTTGGATCAGTTAACTGGAAAGGTGATGTCTATTCTAACATTATAAAGACTAAGAAATTTCTTCCTGCACTTCCGTATTTTCTTGTTATACCTTCATATTTTCAAAATTCCAATTATATCTCTGCTATAATTATATTTTCGGGTTGTGCAACTTATAGATATTTTGGATACACATCCGAAATTCAGAAATATCATTTTTATAAATTTTAATTATATGAAAATTTTAGATTATATAAAATTTAAAAGACAATTTAAAGTATAAATTACATTCCGAATTATAAGATTGGTGAGATAAATTTATATTACGGATTATGGTGGTGTAGAAAAGAAAAAATTTGGATGCAGGAAAGAATGTCCAAATTCATGTAATTAGATAGTAACATAAAATGATATTTTGAAAGTTTAGGAGGATGAAGAAATTGTGGAGGTGAAGGAAGTGAAAGCCTACTAGCCTACTAATTTCCAACTAAGAACTATTATTATAGTTGGGAGACATCAGTCGTCATTATTTAAATATATTATGATAAAAACATTTTTCTTTATTGTTTTTAACCTTAAACTCTTTGATAATGTATTTTTCATCTTCCATGAAAAGTAGCAACCCATAACTTGAACCACATGTGCCTATGAAAAAGTTGTTTAGAGTCAACTAGAAATCCAGTAGGAGGAGCAGAATTCGTTGATGAAGCCATTGATGCATGGAAAGTTGCAAGCTGGCAAATTTTTTTTCAATAAATTACGTGTCAACGTGGTTCGTATATTTAAAACAGATTAATCATAAACGGCTAATAGTTCATATATTTGAAACAAATGAATCATAAACTATTAGTAGTTTGTATATTTAAAACAGATTATTAATAAATGGTTGTATAAGCTATTGTAAGAAAATTGTAAAAAAAAAAATGGTTAAAGATAAGTTTTCTTTTTAAAAAGAACAAGTCTTGTCTGAAAACTGAAGTTCCACTCGTGACTGTAGCCACCACAATTCATCACCTATGTGACAACAATTATGCTGTTGAATATTAAAAGCATGCATCAACTGAAGGAAACATACCTGTTTTCACTTTTCGCTTTTTTCCTCTCTTTCTAATTCTCCATATAGACCTTTGGGCGGCGGAAATAACTTCTCTTTGCATCTCCTCCGTTCACCTCTGATCACATGCCTCATGCACCTTTACCACTATACAATCATTCAATTATTCAATCTCAATTTAAATCCCACCTAAAAGTTGACATGCAAAACCCAAAACCTATTTCTGCCTACTGCATACCCTGATCAAAATCTCTCTTTTTTATTTACTTTTTAGTTTTGAAGTAAATTATTCAGCGGCTATAAAAACCCATGATGATTCCAGTCTCACTGCATCGACATCAACATAGAAATTAAGGTTCTTTATTTTCACCCCAATGGCAGTTCCCTCTGGTTTTGTTGGCACCATGGTCATACTTTTTGGTGTGGTTGTGTTAGCTGGGGTGGTTGAAGCCAAGTCAAGGGCTTTCTTTGTGTTTGGAGATTCCCTCGTTGACAGTGGTAACAATAATTACTTGGCCACCACTGCACGAGCTGATTCCCCTCCTTATGGCATTGACTATCCATCTCGCAAACCAACTGGTCGTTTTTCCAATGGCCGCAACATCCCTGATCTTATCAGTTAAGTATCACTGCACAATCTATGTTTTTCTCATTTTCAAGCTTTTTTAAAAACAACAGTCTGTTTTTCTTTAATTATGCACTTAGTAATTACGTGTTTTGTTGATTATCAGGTGAAGGAATGGGTGCTGAATCCGTGTTGCCATATTTGAGTCCACAGCTAAAAGGTGACAATCTTCTGAATGGAGCCAATTTCGCTTCCGCCGGAATTGGCATTCTTAACGACACTGGAGCTCAGTTTGTAAGTCTGTTGTTGTCTTGTTGTCGTACGTAGTAATATGCAGATATATGTTGAGAAGTAATCATGGTCCAGTTACGTAAAATTTATTGTATAAACTATTGCAGCTGAACATAATCAGAATGTATAGACAGTTGGACTACTTTGAAGAATACCAGCAACGAGTGTCCATTCTCATTGGAGTAGGACGAGCAAAGAAACTTGTGAACCAAGCATTGGTCCTCATCACTGTTGGAGGCAACGATTTCGTGAATAATTACTACTTGGTGCCTTATTCTGCAAGGTCTCGCCAGTTTTCGCTACAGGATTATGTCAAGTATCTCATTGTGGAGTATCGTAAACTCTTGATGGTAATCAAATCATTCTCGTTTATCGATTGACAAACATGTTATAGCTTAGATTAATTTGTCGGAAATTGTTGCAGAGGCTATATGATCTGGGAGCTCGAAGAGTGCTCGTGACAGGAACTGGACCGATGGGTTGTGTTCCAGCAGAACTAGCCATGCGTGGAACAAATGGAGGATGTTCTGCTGAACTTCAGCGAGCTGCATCACTCTACAACCCTCAACTACAACACATGATACAAGGACTCAACAAGAAAATCGGCAAAGATGTTTTTATCGCTGCAAATACAGCACGGATGCACAATGATTTCGTAAATAATCCTGCAGCATATGGTATACTTGATTGTTACTACATACAAGAAAAAGTTTTATATTAATTATTCTATATATAGGCATGTGAAATTGTATATTGTTGTTGTTGGGCAGGATTTACTACATCAAGAATTGCTTGTTGTGGGCAAGGACCGTACAACGGGATTGGGTTATGCACACCACTCTCTAACTTGTGCCCGAACAGAAACTTGCATGCGTTTTGGGATCCATTCCATCCGACAGAAAAGGCAAACAGAATCATTGTGGAGCAGATTATGTCGGGTTCTAAACGATACATGAAACCAATGAACCTCAGCACCGTCCTAGCATTGGATGCTACAAAATGACAGCACTTATGATGTTTTCTTTGTTATTGAAATGGTGATTGTTAGAAACTTTCGATTATCAGGTTGTTTTTGTTTTGTGTGTGTGATTGTCATAGTCTTTAGAGTTGTTATTTCACGAACAAATTATTCATCAATTAAATAATTTACTCACAGTCTTTTTTTTTTTCTTTTCTTTTTTCCTTAGCCTTTATCTTCTATAAGGAAAAAATGATATTTTAACACTAAATTTTTTGACACCATTTTGACATTGCATAGTGTTAAAATGTGGTTGGACGATTTCAAATTAAAGTAAAAAACTTTGGTTTTTCTCTTCCAAATATGTCTTTATCTTAACTTTTTTTAATTTGAAATCGTCCAACCACATTTTGACACGTGTGTAATGTCAAAATAGTGTAAAAAATTAATGTTAAAATATCATTTTTCCTTCTATAATTAAACGTTAGTCTGCATACTGGGGATGACAATTTCTTTTTATTAAGAGTAATTAGTTAATCAGATTAGATATTCTCAATGCAAACTTTAACTTCAACAAAAATCGTTATCATTTATCATGAGGACTTTACTTCTTAATTTAAAGTCATTCTTAAACATGACAATTTCTTCAAAACAAAATCGCACAAATAATATACTTTGGGGTTGTTTCAAGCACGTTTCATTATAGCATTTGGATTGTTTATACTGTTTCACACATCTTTACTTTAATGTTAACTGAAAAACACGTTTCAAAATGCAAATAAAGTTAAAAATTTTTGATAAAAAGAACTAAAACGAGAATTTTCTAAGGTTGAAAGACTAAATTGTACCTTAGTTTGAAAAAGAGACTAAAACCAAAATTGCTCCAAAATATAGGGACAAAAAACAAAACATATTTAATCCTATATTTTAATTTATACAAAAACCATCATTGTTGCGACTTCATTTTGGTAGTTTAAATTCTGATAATTTCTTCAAAATAAAGTTTTATTACTTATAGGTTAAATATATGTTTTAGTCCTCATATTTGTTCTTCATTCTCAATTAGGTCCTCATGTTTTTTTTGTCTCAATTGCATCCTAATATTTGTTCCTCATTCTCAATTAGGACCTAGAGGTAATTTTTTCTACAGCAAACCCAAATTGATAATTTTAAAAATAAATTGATTTCATTATATTAAAATACCTTTTCTTGTTAATGTCCTCAAGATGCATAGTGACGTCTAATTTATAAAAAAAAATTAGAGGCGAAGGAAAAAAAAAAACAAGAAAAGAAGACTGTGAAATTATTTAATTGGTACAAATCTTTTTACACTGAAAATTTGATAATTTTTATACTCAACTTTGAATTAAATCTTCTTAAGAATATCCCATACAATTATTAAAAAAATTTACTATAAAATATATCATTAACACTACAAACCCCTTATTAGAAATATGACCAAAAACAGAATTCTAAATGAATAAACATTTTAAGTCATTCTATTTGAAATATATAAAAAATATAGGTTACTGTTTAAAAAGGCATTTAAAATATTTGAAGCTTAAAAGTATTTATATTTATTTAATTATTAATTATTGTAATTTATTATGAACATTTTTTTCATTATTTATTATATTTATTTATATTATTTACTGTTATTTATATTTATTATGACTTATGTATGTTATTATTTATTGTGAATTATTTTTATTATTTATTATTTATATTCATATCGTTTATTATTGTTTATATTATTTATTATTTACTATAAATTATTATTATTTATTATGATTTTTTATTGTTATTTATTATATCTATTTATATTATTTATATTTATTATTATCAGTTATTTATTACAATTTAGGTTTATAAAAATATAATTAAAATTTAATATATGTATTTTATTTTATAAATTTGAATAATAATATTTTTATTGTATACTAAAACTTCATTTCGGAATTTTTTTTATGTCATGGGATTGGAGAATATATTAGAGGTTCAAAATTTGTCTAACTCTTCAACGGATTCGAAATTCATTAAGACATTTTAAAATTCGTGATAACTTTTAGCAAATTTCAAATTTATTGAAGAAAAAAAGGGAAGTGTAAGGTTTTTTGAGTTACAAAAGTTGAAAATTAAAAATAAAATACTTTTAACTTATTTTTTTTTATAGAAGATAGTTTTAGGATTTTAAAAAATTTTGGAGATGCAAGAAAAAAAAAATGATTGGAAGTGTAGAGATAAGCTTCCAAAGTTCAATCAATGTTGGTGTGAATGTAGAATAAAAGAATTAAAATAAAAGTTCTATTTTAGCCTCTCTTTTTTCTAAGTCGTTGTAAAATAAAAGACTATGATGGAAATACTATGATGGAAATGTTTTTACAGTAGATTTAAAAGCTTATTTATATTTATATGCTTTAACATATGATAATTAATATTTAAATAATCTATTATTTATTAACGTGATTAAGAAAATCACTTTATGATGTTTTTTAATATTTTATTATTTATTTAAATATAATTTTTGTTTAATAGAAAAAAAAAAACATGTTTTTGGAAACCTTAACATTATATCTAATTATTATCGTAACAATTGTTCATGAAAGTTGTTTTTATTGCTTTTTATTTATTTATTATGATTAATATTTATTTTTTTGTCTAATTTATATCAAAATTCGAAATGCTTATATAAATTATTTTTGGCAGAATGAATAAATTATGTTTTTTTCATTCATAATTTGAGAAGCTTTCATTGGATTGGAGTCACATAAGATGAATAACTCTTTTATTTTATAACGACTTAGAAAAAAAAGGCTAAAATATAATTTTATTTTAATTATTTTATTCTACATTCACACCAACATTGATTGAACTTAGGAAACTTATGTCTACACCTCCAATACTTTTTTTCTTCCATCTCCAAAATTTTTTAAAATCCTAAAACTATCTTCTATAAAATAAAATAACTTGAAAGTATTTTATTTTTAATTTTCAACTTTGGTAACTCAAAAAAAAAACCTTAAACTTCCTTTTTTTTCTTCAATAAATTTTGAAATTTGTTAAAAATTATCACGAATTTTAAAACTCCTAAGAAATTTCAAAATCCGTTTAAGACTTAAACAAATTTTAAAATTTATTCAAACATTCAATGAATTTTTAAATCTATTACAACTTTTAAAAAAATTTCATCAAATTTTAAAATTTATTAAAAGTGTGAACGGATTTCGAAATTTATTTACAATATTCTTTTAAGTTTTGTTTTTCAATCTAAAAATTAGTAAATATTTCATTTCATTTAATATTTTAATATAATTTAATGTAAATTAATATTTTAACATATTAAAATATATTTTATTAAACTAAAACGAGTAAAAATTATTTAAAAAATTAAAAAAAATGAAAAATTATAAGAGTAAAAAACTTAAAAAGATAAAAATATAATTCTAAAAGGATTTTGAAATCAGTTGAGAAATGTAACGGATTTCGAAATTTATTGAAAAATGTAACCAATTTTAAAATCTAATTAGTTTCTCAAATAGAGTAAGTTGATTTCGTGTTTCTCTCTTCGGTTTGTTTTGTTTACCTTTGCATGCAAATTATGGGGGGTTACATGTAACATCTGAGTCATCTTTAAGAGTCTCTACTAATTAGTGGTCTTAATAGTATGTTTGATGGTGTTTTTGTTGTTCGTAGAAAAAAAAATGGAGATTTTGTGTTTTTGGAGATATTTTAGGATCTTTAGAGCTGTTTGGTCATTTGTTAAGTAAGGAAAGTGAGGTGCTTTAGTAAGCGTGAGTTGGATATTACATTATGTTGAAATAATGTTGAATTGCATGATATGTTTGATTAATTCAATTGAGTATTGGTTGTGTTTGGACTCTGGTGAGGAAACTGAGGATTTGACCACTTGATTAAGTTGGTGTTCATTCTAACATTAAGAATTATTTTTATCTAAGCATTAAGTCAAAAATAGTAATTTAATCATATGAATAAGTCTCTGGTTCCCGAATCACATATTTGAAGTGGCTATTTTCTTATATAGAGTTGAGTGCTAGCTTGGTATTGGTAAGTTTGGAAGCTATTTTGCTTCAGACGAGCGTCTACTTTTCCCGCTGAGCGACCATTTCTACATATGGTCTGGCACTAAGTGGTGGTAGGGCATCATTAAATAACATTTTTCACTACAAATCTAAAACCATTTTAAGTCTAGTTCGCTGAGTGAGCCATTTTACGAAAAGAATGACGTTGAATGTTAGAGTTTTCGTTGAGCACCAATTTAAATTCCATGTTTTTGGTTTTTTCCTTTTATTGCTTGGTATTGATTTGTATAATTCTTAATGTTATTCGTGAGTATAATGACTACGTGCATATATATGACAAATTTTTATATGTTGATGTATGGTTGAAAGAATTTCAATGATAAATTCTATGTCTTGGTGATGTTTAATGTATGTTTGTCATATAAAAGTTTAGAAAGGAAGTATCCTAATATACTACTCGTCATTCAACTTATATAAAGATAGTGTGAGGGAGAGAATGACAGAAGGTCTTTAACTTAGACTTTTGGTCTTAGATGTGAAAGATTAACCTTGTGAGTAGTAGGATGATAATCGTTGTGTTTATGACTCTGTAAAGTATAAACACTACTACGAGTGCACACCTGAAGTGAAACCCTATATTAAAACATGTATTCAAATAATTGAATCTAAAATCAACTATATGTATGTTTTTGGGAGTTTTTAGTACTTTATAAATGTTGATATAATATTTGGTATGATTAAATGATTTGATAATATTTTTTTAACACTAGTTTACCCTATGGTTTTTTTTGTTGTCTTTTGTGTGTTGCTTATTTCTTTGTAATGATCACCTTATTAGTGTATGAAAAATATGTATTGAAACATCTAATAAAAGACGATGATGTTGTAAAGTATTATCGTCTAATAATTTTCTTTAAATTGATTATATATATATATATATATATTATAATTATTTTTTATAACTATATTAATTAATATCATATTTATAATTTAAGACAATTTGTTTTGATTTTATTAATTTTACAGCATCTTGCTTTATTATTTATAAGCTGAAATTTAAATTTACATTACAAATAAGATAAGTGTTTTTTATAATATATTACATTACAATATATATATATATATATATATATATATATATATATATATATATATATATATATATATATATATATGCATTTTAATTAAGGCAAAGGAAAACATAAAAGTGAAGAAAACAGAAAATATAATATTTAAATGAGTGAAAAAAAGAAAGAGGAAAGTTTATAAATTATTTAAGAAAGGGAAAAAATAGAAAAAATAAAATGAAATTATCTTCTCTATTAATATAGTATAAATTAATAGTATAGATATAGAAATAGATTCTCCTAAAACTGGAAAATCTATACACAAGAGTTAGAAGTGAAATCTAACGCGTTTCTGTTATAAATTAAGACTATACTTCAATGGATAATGAAATTTGGGGTTTTGCATCTTTTAGCATTTAAATAAAGATTTTTACAGTAGTTTTATCTCGATATCATTCAATGGATTTGGATTAAATATGGGGATTATAATTATTGCAATCCCATATAGCAAAATTAATAATTGCATATCTAATTCAGTGTTGAAATTATCGACGTGATCCCTATCGAACAGGAAAAAAGGAAACAGAATCAATCTTCCATTTCAGCTTATCTTTCTCTCAATCTATATCATTTTTAATATCTATATGTTTAGTATTTATTTATAAGCTCCAAGAACTTCATCGGATGTACCTTTCACCAGCTATAATCAAAAGAACTGAAGTCAGTGATTCGAGCACATATTCTCTATGTACGTATCCCATTTTGTTCTTCTTTTTATAACGTGAAGCATTATATTTGTAGGTGTAACTGTTTTCTTTGCTTTTTATTATTAGAGATTTCTCGTTATTAGTCAAAATGTGTTTGTTTTTCTAATTTCATGTTCAAGATACATACGAGAATGTGTTAGAAATTTTACCTCAATTAAAACTAAGATGAATTTAATATATATATATATATATAAATGAGTGTACATGCACGTCATTTTCCTAATTGTTTTTGTTAATTAACCCAGGCATAGTTAACTAACGGGAATAAAATGGAATCAATGAAGCAGAGGAACAAAGGAGGAAGTACAAGGTCGAGAATTTCAGCACTGATTGTGGATGACGATGCTGTCATTCGGAAAATCCACATGATGATGTTGGCGCGGTTATTTAACATGGACGCAAAAACGGTTAGTGATGGAAAGGAAGCAGTGGATCTGCATCGATGTGGGGCAAATTTTGACATAATTTTCATGGACAAAGAAATGCCCGTCATGGATGGTCATGAGGTACTACTACTATATATATATATACCATGATACTTTTGTGTGACTGGTGATTAATTAGTGAAGTAGGGTGCTTAATATGATTATTTAATGGTGATTATGGATGGTGTCTGAATTAGGCCACAAAAGAGCTACGTGGTATGGGTGTGAAGTGCTTGATTGTGGGAATTACTACGCGTGCTAATGGGAAAGATGGTGAAGAATTTTTTGCTGCAGGATCCAACTATTGCTTTGAAAAGCCTCTTGATCGAACAAAGATTGAACGAGTCTTGCAAGACCATCCCAATTTTACAACTTGATTCATTTTTTCAATGTGTATAGTTTTGTTGTTCATAGTCTGTAAGATTTTTTTCAAAAATTGTATTTTTAACAATTTTTATTATAATATGACAGTTTGTAATTGATCCGTTTCAAATATACAAACCAATAAAATAATAACACATAGTATGTTATCAAAAAGTTATTAAAATATCATCGTCATTTTTTTCTCTTATTTATTTATATTATTTACCAGCAGCAAAGCCTTTCGTTTGGTGTACAAATATAGTTAACTGTTTACCTTTTGTTTATCAAAATCTCAATTATATCATTTGGTTTAAAAGCAAAGTAATTCTGTTTACTTTGGTTCAAAGCAATTGAGAAGTCTTGAACTAGATTTTTGGGCATAGGTTAATGGATTTAATCATGGTACTTGGTGTGAAGATGAAACAACGGTCCCACAATTTTTTAATACAGTGTATTCATATTAAATTCGTTCCATTATTACATTAATTAAAGAATTAATGTTATACGAGAATAAATTTTTATTTATAAGATTGATTTGGTAATAATGTGAGACAGTGTGAATTCAAATTATCTACTAACACTTTTTAATAATTATAAGAGTGATTTGGTGAGTTAGCAATAACGGTAAAAAAAAAAGATAATGAGTTTAATTCTTATCATTAATACAATCCTAACAGTTAACACTGCTCATGAAAAAATAATAATAAGTTTTTATTTATGATCGCTTATATAAAATTATCTTCATTTTATAATTTATATTTTAAGTGCGTTTCACTTGTGAATCCTAAGAGGAGTCGCTCAATCCTAGTTCTCAAGTGTCACTGCATAATGTTGTAAGTTGAAAAATGATCTATTGTATGAATATAATTTAAACTTCGTCCACTTACTAACTTATAAAGAATAATATTTTGTGATTTTTTTTATGAATATTAGTACCAGTGGAAAAATCGCTTTTTATGATAAGTAAAAATGACTTATTATGATAGGTAAGTTGACATCATAGTTCTGGGCATCATAATAGGTATGTGCATTTTATGATGAACAGAAAACTCCATCATAATAGGTCTAGCGTATTATGACGTACTTTCTGTCACTTATCATAATATATTATGACAGATTTTTACTTATCAATCATAATATAGCGAATTTATTATGATGCATTTGGATTTACCTATCATAATATGTAGAATTTTATGATGTAGATTTTTACTTATCAATGATAATAATAAACCAAACATTGTGCAACACTCCCAAGAAGAAGAAACTTGTCTCTGTCACAGTGCAATTATTATTGATATTATATTTCCCTAACTAACTTAGAAACCAGAATTACTACCAATGTTGTCGTGTTCTAATTGTTTCTCTAAAAAATCATTAAATAAATATCAATTTTAGAGAGGACAGACGAAGCTGTTCAATTCAATCCATCGCTGTTATTTCTGAAAATTTTGAAATTTATGGCAGTGGAAATGTGCCAAACCAAGTGGTTCTGTGATTTAGTAAAAGTTCTTTTCCATTAACTAAAGCATCAAAATGTCATTTACTACAAAGAAGGTTATATAAATTTATATAGAGTGAAGAGACATACCTGTGTGAGATCACCTGGAAGAAACCCCAATCTTGTGAAGTCCTAGCAATGTGTGACTTGCACTTGTCCCTCACAGTCTCGTCCCCCACAGTCTCGTCCCTATCCTCTAAGCGATTGAGATCGATGACCGGAAGCTCACAAACCTCGGCGGCCACCAGGAGACGGCATGGAGGTGTGCCGATGGCGTGGATGCTCCAATTAGTGTGTGCGGTGTGAGGTTTCGAGACATTTAGGGCTTCGAGACGGCGTGGAGCGCGGTGTGTTCTGTGCTCTAGGACAAGACCAAAAAATGCTTTGGGATGAGACCAAGATTGAGATTGGAAGAAATGAAAATGTGAAGTGTTATGCTGTGGAAGAAACGGAATCGTGAAGTGTTATGTTGTGGAAGAAATGAAATGGTAAAGAAAAGTTATGCGGGTCAAGCGTTGGACTGTGAGATTGAAAGGGGATTTCGCGTATAACGACAAGTGTTTCAATATCTATCATAATATGTTTTTTTTTTGTAATTTCAATTTTGTCATCGCGTTTAACTATTATGATAGGTGGCTTTTTACCTATTATGATATATGTATCTTTTATTACGAAAATGTCATTGCTACACCTATTATGATAGATTTATTAAAATATGTTATGATATATTTTCATTTTATTACAAAATTGTTACCGATCAATATATTATGATAAGTGAATTTCACCTATCATAATATCCAGTCATATATTCCTATTTTTCCACTGGTGTAGTTATTAATTCAAACAAGTGAATTCATATATGTTTCAATTGTGGATCAAGGTGAAGTTCCCATCGGGGAATCAAGGCCAACCGTTTGATTTTTGCATAATTGTTCGAGATTTAATTGTTGTTTAAAAAACGATCTTTTGTGCCTCCAAATTGATAGGATGATAGATATTCAAATGTTAAAGTCTTTTTACATGTATGATAATCAATATAATAATATAATAGTTATTTTACTTCAAATATTTATTTATAACTTTTTTTATGAGTTTTCTTTCATTAATGTTAGTTTAATTATGATTCAATTGTGAGTAATGATACTCTAATCATAAGTTAATTAATTTTAAAGTTAATCCACTATGATATTGTTCATTCTGATCGATTCAATTCAAGATTGGACGGTCTATTTAGTTATCATACTAATTTGGTGGCCTGCTTTCCGAGTTGATGTATGGGCAGATGACCTGTTTGATGGTCGGCCAAACCTGCTGGATTGCCCTCCAAATTGGGGATTGTCTATATGGACTGGTGTATGGCTAGACGACCAATTTGATAATTGGTTGGGTTCGTTGATTTACTATTTGAACTTAGAATTAATTATTTGGGTTGATGTATGATCGACCAACCTGTTAGGTGGTCAGTCAACTCATTGATTTATTTTTCAAGTTAGAAATTTATTGACGATTAAAATTAAAATTTAACTATTCAAACTAGTTGACTGTTCAAATTAAACGATGACAAAATTTAAATATGAGTTTGATTGTAATTGACCCAAAAAGTAACAAATTCCTCAACCAAAGCTATAGGAATTATAGGGATCTACGGTGAATAAAAGTTAAATATGCGAAAACATAATTAATGAAAAGAGCGCATGGCTTTTCTTTCGTGTGTATATGAAGGAGATAAAAAAAATTAATCTACTGAAACTATATATAAATATAAATATATAGATATGTATTTTTTCAATTTTAAAGTGACTATTGTAATTTTAGTTTGTATTATGAAAAATTATTTAATTTTTAAGAAAAACTAAAACATGAAGTTTCCCCTCCCCAACTACTTTCTTATCGGGGAATCAAATATTTTTTGTTTACCCTGAATAAAAAATAAATCTAACAGTGACAAGTTATTAATCTATATTTTAAAATAAGTATTATAAAAATTTAAACAAAACATTATACTAATATAGTTGATATTATATTAAATAACATTTAGATCTTGTTTAATGTTAAAATAAATATTTAAACTCATATATCTTCCCTTTCTAAATAAGCATTAATTTATTTTTATATTTTACTAAATGTTATTTTCATTCGTAATTTATACATATATCTACACAGGATTCGTTTTTTTTCACACTTGTTTTTTAAAATTTATTCTTTAAGTAATTTTTTTAAATTAAAATGATCGTATTTTAATTTTTATCTTATAAATGATCCGTTAATCTAAATTTAATTATTTTATAAATTAAAATAATTTTTATTATTATATATTTTTAATAACTATTTTTTAAAATTTAAATAATTATTTTGAATAAAAACTTATTCAATAATAACATAGTATAAAATTATTTTTTTAATATTTTTTTTATAATTAAGTAAATTTTAGTTAAAATAAAAAGCTACCACACACATATCCATATGTGTTTCCACTCTTTTTTTTTTGGGGGTTAAATATGTTTTTAATCCCTATACTTTGAGACGATTTTGGTTTTAGTTTACAATTTAGTCCTTTGACTTTCGAAAACTCTGGTTTTTAGAAAACTCTCAGTTAACATTAAATCAAAAATGTGTCGAACAGCGTAAACAATCCACATGCTATAATGAAACACGTTTGAAACAACAAATAAAGTTAAAAACATTTGTTAAAAAGGACTAAAACCAGAGTTTTCTAAAGTTGAAGGACTAAATTGTACCTTAGTTTAAAATACGGACTAAAACTAAAATCGTCCCAAAATATAAGGACTAAAAACATATTTAACCTTTTATTTTATTTAAAAATATTACTTCAAATTAAGAAAATGAAAAAAAGAAGAAGTAAAGTTTAAAATATAAGGCAAAATTTTCCACTCAACATAATGATTTAGTGATTATAATTAAAAAGTAACATTTAATGATTTTTTGGATCATGTAAAATTCATTAATGTTTTTAGTTAACTTTCAAGTGTTTTTTTTTTTAATTTAAAGATTTTCAATTTTATCTTCATTATAGCTTTGTATATTAAGTATAAAATTTTTATTTTTAAATTGATAATGTGATGAATATCTTGACCAGTGACATTGCTTAATTATTTTTACTTATGACGAAATATGAAATATCAAGATGGTATAGTTTCTTAATAACAGTAGCGATGACTTAGATATATGAAATACAAACAGTGTTTCATAAAATTAATTTTTCAAATAATTGTAAATAAAATTTTAAATGATAAGAGGAGGTAATTATATAGAGTCATATTAATTTCATTTTAATACAAAAAAACTACGGTATAAAAGTTATATAAGTGATAATCAACAAATAAGTAATACCAATATAATATTCTTATATTATAGTTATTTATAAAGTAGACAGCGTATATATGAAGTTATATATATAATAACGGAAGTTAGAATTTTTCAAAAGATAAAAGATTTATATGACAGAACTCCTATATTATAGTTATTTATAAAGTAGGTAGCAAATATATGAAGTTATATATACACACTAATGCAGGTTAGAATTTTTCAAAAGATAAAAGATTTATATAACTGGACGAATTTTAACTATGTTGCGTTCTTGTTCCTCATCTTGTACCCAATTAACGGAAACATCTTTATTTACTCATAAATCATTGCAAACAAAAAGTACAAAATAAACAAAGAAGAAAAAGTAAATTAATGTATCCAAAGAGAGTCATATAACCTTTATATAAATGTTAACATAATTCAGGATTTACATTAATTAACCTTAAGATATATAAATCATTTATTCTATACTTGATTATCTCGATACAGTATTGATAGTAGATTTTAGAGAGTTTTAAACTTATGATGACTTATAATACTTTACATATCCATTATAAATAGATTTCATCCCATCAATTTAGTCTCACCAAAATTTATTTATTTAATTTTAAAATAAATAATTAAATAACTAAATAGTTTTTTTAAATAACAATTATATAATACTTCATTATTTTACAATACATTATCTCTCTAAAAATTATTTTTCTAAAGTTCTCTAACTTTTATTTAAGGGTCTTTCTTTCCTATTTGTGTTATTAAAAAACTGAGACACTAAAATTGATCTTTGCGACAAGTTCTTTAATTTAAAATAATTATTTTTTTATTATTATTATTATGTTATATATTGTATGTGAGTTTTCTTTCACTTGCATGTATCTTTTTAGTCATCTACATGAATTTTTGCTGATCAATAATCATAACAGAATATTTTGATTATTTTTGTAATGTTTTTATCTGTAAATAAAATATTTAAAATTAAGAAAGAGTTTTGTTTATTAGAGTCTTATGAGGTGTTTGTCAAAAATAGTAAAACTAATTATATTATTTTTAAATTATAAATACTTTAAAATTCTTAATTGTGTGATTTTCCGATAATTTGACTGAATAATCAATGTATATAACGAGTACTTTATATTGAAATATAAAAATGTTATTTGATATTTGTTATTTTCAGGAATGATATAAGATATACTTTTTTACTTTGATACCGTATTATTCACTAATATTCTTGAACAACTTGGCAAAATACTGTATTTTCTCGTTCATAAAAGTAACACCATGGTTAATGCATATTATTTTAAGCATTTACAATCACAAAATAAAGTAACTCTTGATATTATTTATCATTACGTAAAAGCTAGTAAAAACATAATTATTTGTTTGTTTTTTTTTAGTTACATATTCAAATATAAAAAATATTAATAGAATAAAATTAAAAAATACTTTTGTATTATAAATAATTATTTAAATTTTAAAAAGTGATTAACAAAAGATAATATTTAAAAAAATATATGAATACCAAAAAAATGAATTATCTTTATATTTTAACGCGAGAATTAATTAATAAGATTGAAAAACTCAAACTTACTATTTTACTTTTATCAACTAATTTATGGAATACTTTTTATCTAATAAATTAGTTTAAAATTAAAGATGAGAAACTGAGATTAATCATAATTAAAAAAATCTTGACAAAGCAATAGAGATAACTAACAGTTATTTGATTTGGTATGATTTATTGATTATTGATAAATGAGAGAATTACTAACAAGAACCCCAAATTTCTCTTTTTTCCCAATTTGTATTGTCTGAACTGTGATACAAAGCATCTTCTCTGACAGACCAAAAAATACGTTGTCCTTCTTCGATACTAGGTGTCACACTGATTGTTGCACATGTGGTTGTTGCACCTTTGTTCCATCTGAATCCACCAGTGTGATTCTCCAGGTTCAGCAATTTTACATAAGCATTTCCATTCCCAGGACCAATTTCCACTTGTGGCTGAAAATCAGCAAAAAAGAAAAGCTTTGATGAGTCTGGAGGCAAGTCGTTCTCGATGGAAAGCCCTATAACATTTATATCTACAGAACTTTTTGAATCATTTTTCTGAATAACTGCATCATCTGAACTAGCAGAGACCCAACTCTGCAAATTCAAACACACAGCAAACAAAACCACATAGAAAACACCAATACAGATTGAAATCGACATTTTCTGTGCTTCTCATCTACTATTCTGCTTCTGTCTATATATATATATAATATAAAATTTATTATAGTTTCTTGACTATTAAGTACAGAATTTTTATATTTTTAAATTGATTATGTGATGACTATTTTGTTGAATGAGATTGTTTAATTATTTTTACGTTTTACAAAATATAAAAGATCAAGTATATGGTCAATAGTTTCATAATAATAAATAAATACACATCTTATTTATATATTTCTATTTGTATTTCGAAGAAATAAGAGTAGTTTCCTTAAAAGAACATCATAAAATAATATTAAGTATAGTAATGGTCAATAGTTTTCTAATAACAAATAAATACACATCTAGTGTATGTATTTTCATTTGTATTTCGAAGAAAGCAGAGTCATTTCTTTAAAAAAAACATCATAAAAAAATATCAAGTATAGTAATGGTCTATAGTTTCCTAATAACAAATAAATACACTTCTAGTGTATGTATTTCCATTTGTATTTCGAAGAAAGCAGAGTAATTTCCTTAAAAAAACATCATAAAAAAATATGAAGTATAGTAATGGTCAATAGTTTTCTAATAACAAATAAATACACATCTAGTGTATGTATTTTCATTTGTATTTTGAAAAAAGCAGAGTAATTTCTTTAAACAAAAATATCAAGTATAATAATGGTCAATAGTTTCCAAATAAGAAATAAATATACATCTAGTGTATGTATTTCCATTTGTATTTCAAAGAAAGCAGAGTAGTTTCTTTAAAAAAAAAAAACATCATAAAAAAATATAGAGAAAAGAAGAAAAAAAAGACCATTTAATAGGGATACATGTGAAATTTATTTAACATTTTTATTTGATGATCTTAATTAAATTTCATGTCTTTTATAATTTAAATATTTTTAATTGTGCTCTTATTAGAACTTTTTGGCTTATTGAGTATAAATAATTCATTAATTTAAATTAATTATTTGACATCAACTTTTTATTAATTTGAATGCTATGACAATTATCTAATCTGGTGATATTTTTTACTTATTTTTACATGTTATTAAATATGAGGTATAAATACAAAAAATATTTAATAGTTATAAATGATGATAGGGGTTGACTTCATTTTATGATAAGTTTTTAATAAGAATAATAAAAATTATATAACTTCATATTTATTAATATTTCAATTTTTTTACATAAAATAAAGGCTTAAATATGTTTTTGGTCCCTTAACTTTTAACGAAAATTGGATTTAGTCACTCTTCAAAACTTTGGCCTCGTTTAGTCTTCCAACTTTAAAACTGTATGAATTTAGTTTTTTTATCTAAATTTGGTTAAGTTTATTTGATGTTTTAAGTACGTTTCTCAAAGCAAAAATGTTTCAAACAGTATAAACAACCCAAATGTTATCATAATAAAACGTGTTTGAAACCTCAAAAAAAGTTAAGAAAATTTGGTTAAAAGGACTAAATTCATACATTTCTAAAGTTGGAAGACTAAATTAGGTCAAAGTTTTAAAGAGAGACTAAATCCAATTTTCACTAAAAGTCAAGGGACCAAAAACATATATAACCCTACAATAAAATGCAATCTCATAATTATTTATACATGAAAAGATTTTAATTAAAAATATTAATTAAGATAATAATTACATTATTCAATTGATGAAAGACCAAATCAAATTAATATATACATCTTATATAATGATATAAAATTCCTAAATAAAATATTATAAATGTGATAGTCAATAAACAAATAAAAAAATAGTCATACACTACCTTTTTAATAACTATCTTTTATTTATTTTTATTTTAAATTAAATTTTAAAATTATTAAAATACCATTAGATTTAAAATTGTTTTTTTTAACAAGAATATTTTTGTAACATAAAATTTGGTACACTTTGTTAAAATGTACCAATTGAAAAACCTCCTTACGTAAATTAACAAACTCGTATATATATATATATATATATA